>NC_031772.1:8684404-8760455 GCF_001522545.3 Parus major | reverse complement strand
CCTGCATTTTGGCCACAAAAACCCCCTCCAATGTTACAGGCTGGGGACAGAGTGGCTGGACAGTGCCCAAGGCAGAAAGGGACCTGGGGGCACTGGTGACAGCCAGCTGAACGTGAGCCAGCCCTGTGCCCTGGTGCCAAGAAGGTCACTGGCCCCTGGCCTGGATCAGGAATAGTGTGGTCAGCAGGAGCAGGGAGAACATTCTTCCCCTGTACTCAGCACAGGTGAGGCCACACCTTGAGTGCTGTGTTCAGTTCTGGCCCCTCAGTTTGTGAAGGATGTTGAGAGACTTGAGCGCGTCCAGAGGAGGCAACGAGGCTGGTGAGGGGCTGGGAACACAAACCCTGTGAGGAACAGCTGAGGGAGCTGGGGTTGTTTAGCCTGGAGAAAAGGAGACTCAGAGGTGACCTCATCACTCTCTACAACTCCCTGAAAGGAGAGGTGGGGGTCCATCTCTTTCACCAGGCAGCAACTGACAGAACGAGAGGACAGTCTTGAGCTGCGCCAAGGGAAATTTAGGTTGGATATTAGGAAAAAGTTTTTTACAGAAAGAGTAATAAAGTACTGGGATGGTCTGCTCAGGGAGGTGGTGGAGTCACCATCCTTGGATGTGTTTAAAAAAAGACTGGATGTGGCACTTGGTGCCATGGTTTAGTTAAGGTGTTAGGGCATGGGTTAGACTCAATGATCTTGAAGTTCTCTTCCAGCCTAGTCATTCTGTGATCTGAGATTCTCTGATGTATCCTCTTTCTCTCCAAAGAGCTGTCAAGGTGAAGTTAATCCTACTACCAATAAATGTTTGTTGTAATGTGTGAAGCAATTGCAGGAGAGTGAGCCTACAGCATGTGTCTGTACATCACTTTAATTTGTAATTGATCTGGAATGATTTCTAGTTCATAGCTGTATCTTAGTTATTTGCATGTGCTGTGCTACAGTGGATTCTACTTGCTTAAAACCCTTGTCAGGGAAGAAACATTTTTCTGGCTTTTATTTGCAATGAAAGCTGTTCCCTAGAGCCATGTCTGCTGCAGAAATCCAGACCCCAGCACAAGTGTCTGCATTAAAAACTGGGCTTTGGGCTCCATTAAAATACTGTGACTGTACATGTCACAAACAGACAGGCAGTGCAGTAGCACAGGCACTTGAATGATCCTGCTTTGAAACCAAGAGGCTTTTGAAACTATGGGGCTTTTGAAACTGGGATTGCAACCCCAGAGAAAAGAAACAGCTATCTCCTCTCTTTGCTTCTTCCAGCCTCTGTCAGCTTCTGGCTTTAAATTTTCTCTCAAGTTATGCACTTGTCTCTTGGTAATCTTCCCCCATATATTTTAATTGGGGATGGCAGGTAATGCATAAGGTCAAAGAACCAGAAATGGCCTTGTAAAACTGAGTCAATGGAGCCAGAAAGATGGGCCTCCAGTTAAAACTGGTGATAGTATCTGCTGAATTTTTTGGGAATGTTTGCACACTCGTGATTAGATCAAGCGAAATTACATAAAAACTTATGACCTTTGAATGAAACAGGGCTGGAGGACTCTGAGAAGAGAATGGCAGGGCTCCAGTAGGAGAGATGTGTATCATGACAGTTTAGTCCACACTGTGTAGGCAGCAAGGCATGCTGATGGGTTAATGCATCTTTTTCACATTTAAGAGAAAAGTACATGTCCTCTTCCTTTTTGTACAAAATGTTTCATGTGTTTATGTGTGTGTATGCATGGCACTCCCATACATAGGTGGGGTGCATTCTCTTCATTGCCTCTAAGACAAGGGTTACAACCTGCTCACTCTGGCCAGTTTTTAGAGATGGCACATTGCCATGATGTAGGAGGGCCTTTCATTTCTGTAGCAAGCACTGTGGCCACCACTTGTTTAATATTAAGTCTGTTTTTCCTCAGTTCCTTCTGGAGGAGGAAGACTGGAGCAGTGTTTTGGGCAGTTTTGCTGCTCTGTTGTAGTGTGGCAGCAGGAGTATCTGTTGCTAGGGGATGCTGGCTCCAAGGGAATGATTGAAGTGGAAGGGTTTAGGGTTTATTATGAGGTCACAGTTCCTGGGGGATTTAATTCATCAGATCAGCTGATGAGAAATGCTGTCCTCTGCCCTGGCGGGTAAGTGTGTGCTCTGCTTTTAAGCATGTGAATAGTCCATGTTGAACCTGGATTAGAAACTGAGATTGCTTTTTCAGTGTCAAAATAAATTAGAGAGCAATAATAAACCCCAAAAAAGAGATTAGCATTTAAAAAACTGGAGACTCTTACCTTGCTCATCCTCTGCTCTTGTCCTACTCTGACTATGGAGCAAAAGTGCTGAAGGCTGTTCAGATTTTCAATGCAAAAGACTAATGTTTTGGTGAGATGAGCAGGAAATAGTGACCAGAGACTTGCAGAAGAACATTGAGATTTGAATCGATTTTTGAATCCCTGCTTAATACTGCAGGTCATCCAAGATCTAAACTACAACAAAGGACATTTCAGAGACAGAAAAACAGAGATCGCATGGGTGCAGAGCGCACTAATCTGCACGTAGCAAGCAGGTTATGGGTGTTACGGATTCTTATTGCTTGGTGTGGGACTGTGCACGCTGTTGGGTGTATGCTTTTAGGCAGAATGAACAATTTTCTCAAAGATTTTCCATTGTGTTAATCCCAGTAACTGGGTAATGCTGTGTAAGTGCCAATTAACTTGTAACTCTTTGGCAGTCTGAGAAAGCTCTACTACAATTCCCCTTTTCCCATCCTCATGGGGAAAGCAGAGGCTGGGGAAGTTGAGCCCCAAGGTTGTTGTTATGTTCCTGCAGCCAGTGCTGATGGGATGGTTGAAGATGGCACAGGACCCTGGGGCTGCACACAGATCTTATGCATTAGGGACACCCAGGAGGTGAATGGGAGCCTGTGAAATTCGTGGTTTAAGGATCTTACATAGTCATAAAAATACCCAGGGGCAAAGGAAAGGATAGAAGGCAGTTCTCCCAGGCCATGCTCAGCTGGTGCAAAGGGCTGAACTCCTTATTTGCTGGTCCCATTCCCTGCTTCAGCACCAGGTTTGTTTGTGTTTCCATCCAGCCCTGAAGGAAGTGAAGCGAGGCTGATGCAGACAGCTCTTTGGGATCTAGACCAGCTGTGGGAGCAGAGATATGTCCTGTAAGGAAATGTCTTTTGGGGTGTAATTAGTACATGATGAGGGCCAGCAGAAGCAATCCAGAACGCAGCCTGGACTTGGACTTTCTGAATGACTGCATCCCTGTCTCAGTTCAGGATACCTCATTTCCTAAAGCATTAAGAATTTCCATACAGCTTTAGACTGTCTCCAGATTCCTACCCACTCAATCTCTAATTAAATGTAGGAATTTCCACTTTATGATTAATCCCTCTTTTCAGGGCAAGTTGGAAAATAGTTGAAAAAGTAAGACTTATCTGTCTGCTGCTTTTCTTCTGCCTTTTTAGTTTGCAAATGAATGTAGGGTCATCTTATATCATTCGTCTTCTTAGAACTTTTGCCAGTTTTAATTCTGTAAAATGCAATAGTCATTCCTCATACTTATCTGTAAATTGCATTGAATCTTGTTGCAGTCATATTAGGTGGTAATGATTTATATGCCTTCTAATAATTTATTTGATTATGCCAGCTATGTTCCATTTCTAAAGAATTATCAAGTTAATGCTCCTGCGTAGGGAACAAAGAAATATTTTCCATAATTCTTACTTTGCCTTTCTGCACTTTGGTACAGAAGTACCAAAATGTTTGCATGTTTGGTTTATTAATACAGTGGTGTGTAAGGATCAGGCTGACAATTTATTTCAGGTATTTAATGTCGTTAGACCCCAGGTTGCACAGAAGCTGTGTATCCAGAGGTGGTTTCAGTGTGAGTGTCAGTGCTTGGGTGTTTCTGCCTTGTGCACATCCCCAGATTCTGCAAGTCTCTGATGGGAATATCTGTTCTGGGCACAGATGGGGCTGATGGCTCTGAGCTCAGTGGGAATGTGAAGGACAAATAACACTATCAAAAATCTCAGTGGCAAAATATGTTGGGTTTTCCTTTCTTTTTCCTTATGCCCCAACAGTTCTGTGCCAAGCATAAGGAGCTCTCTTGCCACCCTCATCAACAAAAGTCTGGGTGCAGGGTAATAGATAAGCACAGGTTTAACTTTAGGATTGGAATTACTCCCACAGTTTTCTGAGGCAATTGTTCTCTCAAAAAGAAGTAAACAGGAGATGGGACTGCTGAGGGGGGACAGAGAGAGAAAAGTGCAGTAGGACTAAAGAAAACTGGTTTTTCTATCTGGTGTGTTTCATACACTGGAAGCTTTCAATATTTTCTTTCTTGATGGACTGTCTACCCTGTCTGTTTTCTTTCCTTTTGGAAATATGTGCCTAACTCCTGGATAATATGCCTCCCACGCTAGCTGACAAAACACAAAGAAGTAGGAAGAAGCTCCAGCTCTAGGGGAAAACTCTTCTCTTCATGAAAAAATGATGCAGTCTTTCTTTCCTTTTCCTTGACTTGCATTTTTAGAGAAGCACAGGATGAAACAAAGTATTGCACGAGTGCAAATAATGTCCAACTTTTTTTTGCCTTGCTAAAATTTCTCTTTGAAAAACAGTAAGTTTCTTTCTGAATATGTTGGCATTTTTGGCAGTGTTTGAATGCTGCTTTTTTGGTCATTTAAAAATACTATGCTGCTGAGACATTGCACTTTTGAACAGGATGAAATACGGTTACTTCTTAGGAAAAGTGCTTGTGATTATTCCAGAAGCCAAATTGTTGCCTTTTCCAGAGTTCATACAGGCTGGTAGTGTGTGTGCATGAGGGAAGCAGTACAACTCAAAGGGACAGAAATGATAGGTGGAAAAACAGGAAGATATTTTACCCAGTGCACAAGCACCTGGAATCATGCAGAAAATCAAACAAGAAATGACTTCCTAGCAAGAAATTAAAGCATCCAAGCAATGAAATGAATAATCAAAGAGACATATGATATCCTCTCTCTTTAAACCAGGTTTTTCTTCTCCAAAAGCACTTCAATTTTTGGAGTCCTGACCCTGTAAACTGCCTTGCTCACAGCTCTGCTCTTGAGTAGATCAGTCCCTCTGAGCCACTGAAATTGAGGAGCCAGATCCACAGCCTAGGTCACTGCATCTGCCCCCGGTTACAAAAATACACTCCATATCTCCTCATCAAAATTTTTGTTTCTCTTTTCTTTACCATTTCTTGTTATTGCTTTGTATTGCTGTTATTGCATTAATTCTACCATGGAGTGTCTCTGGGATTGGGAATGGGCCTCCTTAACATCTCTGTTTGTGTGCTTTTCAACGTTATTTGCTTTTTAACATTAGTGAAGACAGCTGTGTGCACAGCTGGGAGCCTGCTGAACTGTAAAACCTCCTGACATCGATGTTTAATTTGCATTGACGTATTTTCACTTTTACTTTATACCTGCTTGCATCCTTGCATGTCTTTTGGCTCTTTACTGTTTTACAGATGTCAAGTAGCAGGGAGCTGAAACAGAGGAATACCCTTGGTTTTCTGCAAAGCTGTGGTGTGTGAATAAGGAATTATTCCCAAAATTGGCTGCTGAGGACTATTTGTGTTTAAAAAGTCACTTGTTGTTTGCTGATACTCTCTTTTTAAGTGTTATTGTTTCATAATGGTCATTTGCACTTGTACAACCTCCTTGTCAAGAGAGTGGTTGATGGTTTGCTAAGAGGCTGATTTCAACCTGATCTTTTCACAGACATGGTTATTAGGGAATGCAGCAATCTTCTGACAGATTTTCTACTCTATTAAGCAGTCACATCATCTCTGTGAATAGAAGTGCCTACTTTTACAAGAGTTAGCTTTGGTGTCTTGAGGCCATTTGGTTGTTTACAATCAGTGCTGGAAAGCAGCTGATTCTGCAGGTGGCAGTTCTGTGGCTATCCCCAGACACTTTTTGGTGCAGATCTGCAAGTACCATGTCTGGTACCTTCTTTGTCTCCTTATGCAGAGGGCCAGTTCTGCTAAAAAGGCACAGCCATTCTATGATTCTGTGCATCCCATGGCCTTCTCTGGACCCATCAGAGTTGTGCAAGCAAGGACGTGGTCCCTGTGAGCAGAGCTGGTTCCATGGCTGCCCAACAGGGCTCTGCTTTAGGCCCTTCCAGTGGGCGTTTCTCTTTTGCCCACAACTTCCTCCCAAACCATTGTGTTTGCCTGTTGACTAAATCCTTATTTCCTTGGGTATGTAGTGACCTTTTAATGAAGTTAGAACTATTTTTCCCAGATATGTGAAATATTTGTTCCCCACACATGTTGGCCTTTTGCTTATTCTTGAAGGCATGACATAGCTGCATTGCTTCACTGTCTGTTTCTATTCTGTTGTTGATTAATCTGTTTTTCCACTAGGGCTCTGTTATGAGAGAAGATTAATATTACAGGGAAGATACTTGTTTGTTTCAAATATTTTGTTTCCTTTCTCTGCTGGGAATACTAGTATAAACACCAGGCAATCTAAATTTAAATAGCTAAAGTATTAGTCTTGCCGTTCTAGTTGCTTGTCATTACACTTGAGGATAAGGTTACAGCTGATTATACAAAATACCTGAGCCATACGTTTTACATTCTCAATCAGCATATTATAGATGAACTATGAAAATCTGAGATAGCTTTTTATGATAATTGAGAGAGATTTTCCTTGGAGTATGCAAGACTCTTGAGAGAAGCTGAATTGCTTGTCTGTAATTCTGTTATAAGCTTTACTGGTATTTATTTAACGTGCAGTTTATTGCTACTGAATATTTTTCTTATGGCTTTCTGTCAAAAGTGTCAAAACACTCACAAGGTTGCTCCCAGTTTTGATGTCCTCTGCACAGTGGCTTGTTTGTTAGACCAATCTGAAGCATCCTCCATGAGCCTGACTCGTGCAAGGCAGCAGTGCACTTATGTGAAGAAAATGTAAATTGTTATTGCCTGAGTGGGCCCCTTCAGCTCCCCACTTGACATTGAGGGTAATCAGACAGCCTGGGGCCCAAAGTGCAAACTGGCTTAGATTTCTCCAGTCCTTGTACTGAGCCCCTTGGGGCCATCCCTGACCTGAACTGCCAAATGCAGCAGATCCCTGGTCCTTGGCTTTGGAGATTTGAGGTTGGGAGCTCAGGCTTGAGTGACTTCTACAGGTCTGGGCTCTCCTGTCCCCTGTGTCTGCAGCATGGGCAGATTGGACTGACCTTGCCTTGGGGGTGTCAGCACACACTAAAGCTGTGTGGGGCAGCCCCAAGGTGCTCCCTGGTAGCAGAAGACCAGCACTTCTGGCAGTTAAATGTTTTTTAACAGGATGAGGGAATTTCATGAGCTGGGACTGTGCAGACAAAGGCCAAAATAGACATGCTGTTTGACTGAGACGCCCTTCACTGCTTCAGGCCCTTTGGCTTGGAAACTGGTTGAAGCCACAGCTTGTTCTATCACCAGGAGGCTGAGCTCTGCCAGGGATGGGGGTTCATGCTAGCACCTGGGACCGTCATGTGGCTGTTTGGAGACCCAGCTCCTAAAGAGCACCTGGCTCCAACTCCATCATCTGCAGAAACTGGACTTGACCAGAGATTCTGCTGGATTTTTACAGCCCATTTCTTGTCTTCCTCTTCAGCTCTTTGCAATAATTGCAAATAAAAGTGAAGCCATGCTGATTACCTGGTTGAGATTCAGGTTAAATTCAGTTTCAGAAGAAAAAGTTAGATATTAAATTCTCTATTTAAATAAAGCAAGTGAAGCACTAATGCAGTAAGCTATAATTTTTGAGATTTTGCTACAGAAAGTTCAGTTTGTCCGAGTAGGTGAGATACAGACTGGAATTCCAGGCGAGAAATAAATGCCTTTCTGCCTACATGTACAGCAATAAGTGGAAAGTTGCAACTCATTTTTCTTTGCTGGCACCTGTGACCAGGGTTGCTTTATGCTTGGCTATATTTGTTTGTCTAAATTCACAAGAGTTATTTTCTCTATAGCTTTAGGGTAGACTCTCATGTTCATTAGCATGGGAGAGCACTGCTACTCCTGTCCCTCCACTCAGCATTTTAGTAGGGGTTTTATGCAGCTGGAGATTGCCAGGCAGGATGGGAGAGCTGCCTTTGCCAAGGGGGGGTTGTGGGGGACAGCAGGAAACAGCTTGTGCCTCAGTTTATGCACAGGGATTCAGAGGTTGGAGAGCCCAACTGAGAGCTGGTGTAAAGCCCTTAGCCCTGGTTTAGTTGGGTTGTGTCTCAGTTCAGCCCACTCAGCTGTGCTCTCTGTTTGTTTTAGTGTTTGCAGAGTCAGCCTCTGGGGCATTAACTCCAGAGATTTCTGTCTGTTTACCAAAATGGAAATAGCCTAGTCTGGGAGTGGGCTGCAATCCCTTCAGAAAACTCATCTTTAATATATTTCCTGTAATCACAACTTTAAAACAAACACACGTTTCCAAAATGTTCTTCAGTTTTTCACCTTGGTATTTCTCACACAGGCATTAATAATCCACTTCTCCTTTTAAGTACAGAGGTCAATGTATTGCAGTGAAGAACTGTCTTCTCATGCCTGATGAAAAAGATGAGTGGATTTTACAGTGAAAATCCCATTGCTCTGGGGAGCAGTGATCATGCCGAAAAAATGTTCACTGACCTGTGTGACACAGGTGCCATCTGTGTCAGGATTTTGGTGGAGTTAACCCCTGGTAGTTCACTTTGCAGAACATCATATCTTACACTGCAAAGCAATAATTCCAGCTTTAAGGTTGTTAAAACCTAGCCTGGCTTGGTAATCATTAGATTATCGAGTATGTGCTGGCCTGGGTTGTGTAGGGCATAACATGCTAGAATTTTGAGGTGCTTGTCTTTGCCTGCTGTAGTCTGGGGCTTCCCCAGTGAGGTATGTTTAGTTCAACTTGTGGTTATGAAATGCAGGTTCCTGCACCATTGGCTTAGCAGTGTATCAAAAAGAGATGTCTAAATATTATTCCCATCCCTCCAGAAGTGATTGGGTAGGTGGCTGGCTGAGTTGTACATCGGGTTGGGTACTAATTCATTTCACACCACTGACATAAATTTTGTGCTGTTTTTCCATCCTAAACTCTTAATTCTTTGATCTTTTTCTTTGACTGAACTGCTTTATTTTCTTCCAATTCTTCTACTGGTTTTTTGGCTGGAAAGAAGGTACTTATGAAGTTGTGATTCATTATTACAGTTATTCAATCTTAGGATGTCCCAGGTGCCTTGTTCCATCATTTGTGCTGTTCATTCTTCACTCTTTCCAGCATGATCTGCCTCTCTGACCCGTGGGCTGAGTCTACAGCAGCAGCAGCAAGCTGGACCTGAACTTTGGTTTTCTGTGCAGTTCTGGGCACAGGCATGAGGGCTGAGAAAGTCGAGGTTGTTTCTGATGGGTATGAACTCTCTGACTCAGCAGGCTGTGGAGGCAAGATCCAAAATCCTGAGGAGGCTGAAGCAGGATTTGTTTTCTGTACCTCATGTGTTGCCATACGCAACCTTGGTGTATAATAAAGCAAGATCTGTTCTTCTTTGGATTTTCACCTGCCCTGGTTAGCTCTGTCTACATGGGGGTCAAGCACAGAATACAGTCTGTGACTGCTGGAGCACCTTTGTGCTCCTGGGCAGCCTCCCTGTGTTTCAGCTGGAAGCTTCATATATTCAATACAAACATTGCTAAATAGAAATTTCAAGTTAGCAGATTTGTAGTGGCAGTGGGGGGAAGGTTGAAGTGGTCTTAAATTTGCAAAAATCTTTGACTGCAGTAAAGCTGTGTACCAGAATGTTTAAAAATTTAACATGACAACAACAGGCTGCCAGCCTGCAGTACTGCAGACTTCAAAATTAAAATGCCACCATGTTTAATGGAGCTCCCAAAAGTAATGATAAAAATGTAATTACTTCTGATGAGACCCATATTCTATTAAGTAAAGAATATGGTTACTCTTAATCGGCTTCGGTAACCTAGGTAATTTAAAATGAGTTATATTTCTTAGAGCTCAATATGCAAATGAATTGGAGATTATATATAGGTAATATTTGCAGGATAAACAGACAGTAATTTAAGTCAATTATGAACAACCCCAAATCCTTAGTGATTATGGCCATGCTGTTTGGGGTCAGTTTAACTCAGGCTTGACATTGAGACCTGAGTTCCAAGAAGCACTTAGCTGATAGGTTATTGGGAAGTAGTGTTTATGCAGTTTTTTCATCTGTTGTGTGGTCTGAATGCATTCACACTTTGACTCCATAGGTACAGCAGGAACAGTTTATTTTCCGGTTTAACACAATTTAATGGATTCAATAATATAGCCCTTACTTTTCTACTGAATTTCAGACTTTTAATATTGAGAAGACACACATCTTTCAAAGCTACTATTGATTTTGATGCTTAACTTCAGTCAAGAACCAACTCCTTCGTACAACAGAAACAATATTACCCAATGACCAGTCAGCTGCCATGATGGAAATGAAGAATACTTGAGTTAGGAGTCCACAATTTCCTGAGACTTTTCTCCTCTATATGCATCATTTAAAAAATCCCGACACCCAAAGTGCTGAAAAACACAGAAAAGAAAGTAAACGTGCAACATTATTCTGATAGATCTTTTTAAAATACAGAGAAGTCTGATGTGAGGTAAGGCAGGATCAGACATGCTGAGCAAATATCAATTGACAAATGTAACTGGAATTGAATTCACTGAAGCTGTGTCTATAACAGGAATGAACTTGGCCAGATGATTACACTCCATTTTAATAGAAAATAATGAATATTGATTAATTCTGTGGTGTCACTGCACCCTACAGCAGAAGCCAGAGGAGGTAGAGGTAAAGTAGGGTACCTAGCAGCTGGTCCTGCCCTCCTGCTGTCATGGTGCTGCTCTGCCCCAGGGCTCCAACCAGGCAAACTGGGCTTGGTGTGAATCTGGGGCTTTCTGTGCTGGGGCTCACTGGGCTTGGGCTGGGAAATGGGCACTCTGGGGCCATCTCTGTGACTGAGGAGGAAGGGTGAGTGTTAAAGGCTCAGTTTTGTTCTGAGTGTTAGAAATGGGGGGATTAATGTTTGAGCTTCTGTATAAATGAGAAGAAATACCTTATGGAAAGACTAGAGCGCTTTTCGTTTGGTAGCTGTTGGACATCCTAACAGAGGCTGACTTTCTAATGGACTTGGGCATTAGTAAGAGAAACCTATATGTGTCTGCTATGGAACTGCTGAGCATGGAATATTTATTGTTAGCTGAGCTATAATCAGAGCTATAGAGAGTTTAAAAATAGTATGGCCTGCTGGGAGAAAAAGGTAAGTGTATGTATTAATATATTGTATTTATACCCACAGCATGCTTTTCTTCTGGGAGGTAAGTTTTAATTATAGTACATTACACACATGGAACAGATTTTGGAGACACCTGCATGGCTCTGAGGATGAGGGACAGAGTGCCATGGCTGGGTGGATGCTGGGGAAGGTGTGGGAAAGCCAGCAGTGGCTGTAGGCAAGAAAGAGGCAGTGGGTCCCTGCAAGATGTTTCTTTTGCTTTAATGGAGTGGGATTTAAATTTAGAACTCGTATGCGACCCAATGTCAAGTCAGAAATGTGTGGTTGAAAGTATATAATCAGCTCCAAGTGGCTGCCTTGTAAATCTCAGGAGTGGAAACTGGCCTCGGGCTAGCAGCCGTCTCTGCCGCATCTCTGCTTGAGTGAACTTTAATTTGACTCTTTATCAAGAAAAGCAGTGAGAGAAAGAGGGGGAGAAAGATGAACACAGCGCAAGTTGCCCAAAATAGGCTTTCTATGGATAAAGGTGATTTTACTGGAGACTCTGCAAAGAGTTCTGTGTGCCCTCAAAGAAAAGTAAAGTCCTGTGATGAAGTGTAGCAAGAGAGGAAGAGCCAAGAGAAGCTCAGACAAATGCTCTAGTTCTGACTTTGGGAGCTGCTTCTGACTTTATTGTTTTGAATGTGTGCACAGCACTTCCAAAAATGAAGTGATGTCAAACTGGAATTCTGCAATCTGGGGCCAGTCTGAAAAGCACTCTCTACTCTGTGCAGGGCTTTTTGCTTTTGTTTAATCTGCTGCCAAAACCAAATGGAGCATCTCTGCGATCATCCACAGTGGCACTAATGACCATAGTGCTCTGAGCGTGCAGGGCTGAGCAATGCAGGGGCATTAAACACTCTCTGAAATTTTGAGCAGCTCCTGGCTAGGGAGTTTTTTTGTGATATTACATTGTGAAGTCTTCATTATGAGGTTATCAATGTTGTGAAACTTGGAAAACCTCATCAACTCTGCCTTGATTATTTGTGAGTAAATTGTATTCTGCCACGCTTGAGACCAGGGAATATTTTGAGCCAGCAGTTTTTCACGAGTCTCAAGACAATGTAAAATAAAGAAAATATTAGTGACAAATGGAAGTTTTATCTCAGGCCAGTTTAGAGTCCTGGGAACTATGTATTTCGGAGCAATGTGCTATTGATTTCAGGAGGAGATGCTTCATTTTGTAGGTGCAAAAGCTAGACTTATTCAAAACATAGACTTATTCAAAGGAAAAAGTTCACAGTGTCAGTGCACCAACCAAGATCTGAAACTCAATTTGCTCTTAAATGAGTCAAGTTACTTTTTATAGTTGTGATCTGGAAATTTAGCTTTTTATAATTTTCATGGGTTTAATATTTGAAATTTGGCAAACTACAAGTTTTGCGCATGTTCATATGTTGACGGTAAACATAAACATTTATAAGAAGTAACACTGAAAATCTGTGTTCTTCACACATTGGAAGGTGTCTGACTCCATTCTATTTTCCCTGAAGGAATATCAAAATAACTTTTTAAGAGAACTTGGATGTAAAAATAGCAGTTAGTGAGTATTCACTATATATCTACTAGAAAAACTTCTGGTTTCCATTTTTTGAGTAAAACAAGGGTGACATAATCCCACTATTTGCACACGTACGTTCTAGTGTTCATGGCCTAGAACCCAAGCATTAAAATAAACAGAAATTCAAGCAGCTCAGTCTGCTCAGCTTATTAAAGAGAGTGTAGCTTATAATACTCAAAGAATTACAGTCTCATCAGTGCTGTAATCTCTTCCTATGTGTTTTTTTTTTCCTTACATAGTGTGTAATTGTTTTTTCTTCAGATTATCAAAGTGCTTGAGAAGGCAGAGTATATCAAGACTTTCTAAACAGTAGAAATTCTTAATCTGCCTGCCTTGCCTGGTAGTTTCAGTTGAGTCATGGCATGACTGGTGTTGGTAGGAGAAATCTCTGTACTCCAACCTGCCAGAGTTATTAACTTATACACAAGCTCCATCGTGTCCTTGCTGCCCATTTTCACACCTTTGAATAGTAAAAGAAAACTGGCACAAAATCAACTATAAACTGTGAAATCCCAAAGTATCAGGAAGGAATATATATGAGTTGTCTTTGAAGCATTTAGCACCACCACTTTTGTTAGGGGAAGGGTACTTGTGAGCTTGTTAGAGGTGATCTGAATGGTGTTGAATTCCATCATAAAGCTCTTTGTTCAAAAAGAAATCTTAACTAATGTAAACTATTGGAAGAAGTGTTTACAAATAAACAGAGCTTTAGCTGTCTTCTGATCTCAGATGCCTTTCTTTTCTCTCCAACCCTGGATGTTTACAAAATTTTCTTGTATTAAAACTAGGTGAGTGGTTACAAAAAGCATTTTTTCCCCCCTTTGACATTCGTATTGGAGGAGAAAACTATTAAATTCCCATTATCTTAAAGCTAATTAGATCTAGTAATGATCTAATAATATTTATTCCTGTATGCTGTCTCTCTTATAACTATGGAAATTACATAAGGGTAGTGGCATCTGTCTGGGAGTTTTGCAGACTGAGAGACACGGCCTTAAAGTTGAGGTCTGTTGGAGCCATGGATGTAGTTTGATCTGTGCAGCTCCAGTGCCAGAGCCAAACTGTCCCATGGCTCTTGGCTCACAAACAGTCAGGGTTCAGTGCCTGCAGGAGGAACCAGCACTGTCACTGAATCCAAAATCATCAGCTGCCTCTGTGTCGCCAGGTCGGCCATCTTCATTTCTAGGTCAGGTGTAAAGTCTGGAGAAAAGGTTGCTTCTATAGTGAGAAGAGGTTAAAAAAGTGTCCCAACTTACAGTAGTGCCCATTGCTGCTGAGCTCTTCACTCCTTTAGCTGTGTGGGGCTGCCTGAAGGTATACATATGCTGAGCTCCTTGTGGGGTGGGAGAAGAAAAAAATATATATGGTGTAGTGAGGTGAATGTGTGTGACTGTAACAGGCAGGCTTTCATCTTTGGAGTTCCATGTTTATGATGTAAGGTAGTGAATCAGAGAACTGTCTTGGTTTGGAAGACAAGTGTCTGCTAAGGAAGGCAAGAGCCTTCCTTGGAATGGAAAATATGACCTCCTTCCATCCAAATTATTATAATTTTGAAATTAAGGGGACTTTCAGGCAAAGATAGGAGAGATGGAACAACAGTTCTTTACTAATGTGTATTATGTGTAATGAGGCAAGCAGCAACAATGGTAACAAGCCAAGAGCAGAAAACCCAGAAGTCTCTTCCTGTTGTTTAAGCACCTTGGCTGCAGTTCCGCTCCCGGCCGGCAGGGGCGCTGCTGGCTCCCGGCCGGGCAGGCACTGCCAGCATTCCTCCGCGCCTGCAGGGGGCGCTGTGGCGCCAGCGCCGCCGCCTCTCTGCACATGGCGGATGCAGCCGTGGGATGGGATGGAGAAAGGGCTTCCTTTATGAACCCTCAGAGACAGCTGATCCCCGTGTCCCCTCTGGATGGTGAAAGGAGCTGTCGCAGGAACCTGAGGAGAAGCAAGCCGGAAGGACAGGGCCTCCTGGCAGGCAGAGGGTGAAAAGCTACACAAACCCGGCACAAACCTGGAGCAGTGGTGGCAGAGGTGCAGTGGGGGTTGGGCAGTAGCAATCCTGCTCCCGAATGTGGGATGGAAAAAGGCTCTTTGGGATTTTCTCACCGGTGCTGGCTGGACCGTAGGTCCGGGCTGTGCCGAGGGTAGGAGCAGACCTCGTCGGGAAGTGAGGGCAGTCCCAGGCCTGGCGGGGCATGCAGTGGCTCTGGCCTTCCCGACAGCAGAGCAGCAAGAGAAGCCCAGCTGGCAAGCTCAGTCAGTGCTGAAGCAAAAGAAAAAAACCAAAAAGAAGTAGGCAAAACCCACAGAAACAGCAGGATCCCTGGTCAGAGATATCTGCCACATGTAGTGCCCGCCAAAAGAGAGGGGCTGCCTCTCATCCTGCTCCCAACTGCCCCCAGAAACTCCGGCCTGGCTCCCATTCATCGCAGCAGCCCTGGAGCCAGGGAGCACGGGGGTAGGACAAGCCACACGGGCACAAAACAAAACAGATCAAAAATCCCCAAAAATGAGATGGGATCTCCATCCCCAAGACATCCCTAAATATTTATTTTACTCAGTCAATGGGAAATGAAGCTGCCACTTTGAGCAAGTTTATTTTAAAGCTGAAAGCTTTGAAGGTCAGCCCCAGTGGAGTGACATTTTAGCCAAGGGCAGGAGAGAAGAGATCATTCTGTGAGTGAAGCAGGGAGAATTGTGACTTTAATGGAGTTGTAAAAGTTGAACAAGGCACAATGGAAGTGAGTTCCCATATCCAAGGGGTTTATATTTAATCAAGGACAAAATGAGCAGTGAAGAAAGAAGTGTAAATTATCTTTTTTTTTTTTTTTTTTTTTTTTTGCATAAAAAAGCAGGTTTTGCAATTGACTTACTTTTTTTTTTTCAGAATTAGTTCCTTTTTGGTAACCATCATTAAAATAAGCTCTAACTCCAGGTACTCCACATCTTACAGTCTTGTCTGATGTTGGCTGCTTCAAGTGTGCTGAAATTTCTCTGGAGGAGAGCAGTGGGGCAGTTGACAATTAAAACAGTGTGAGAAGAGCAGCAATGCTTTGATGGCCAGAATCTCCTGATTGAGATGTTTTCTTTTAAAGATGTTTTAGGTTTATACCTTGGATATAGGACCTGTAGAACACTGCTCATGTTAAATGCTCTGAAAATGCAAACAGCCCAGAGAAGTGTATAGTCTCACGGTGAAAATACATTGCATGTGCTTGAAACATCTTGACTGCTTGGGCACAGGTAGAATCTCCCTTAATCCTGCCAGCTTTACTGTAGTCAAGTTTATTTAAGGTGTCTTACTTGCAGTTTCTTTTCTATTAAAGAAAATGAAAAATTTCTTAACTCTTACCGAATTTAATTTTTGCTTTCAGCTGAAACATAAGCTTTTCAGACATGGCTTAGTGCTTCCAAAACACGGGTGGGGCTTTTTTCAGGCTTTAAAAAATTTCTCATGTTGTTTGTATTTCAATTCTTTAATATAATACTTCTGCATAGAGGGTCATGGGCGATGTGAGAAACATGGCTTATGATGAAAGATTAACTCATCCCCTTAATGCAGATCAATGTACCATCTATTGATACTGCTACTGGTCTATAGGAAGAATCAGAATGACTTTGATAGCCTGACCAATCATCTTGATTCAGCTTAAACTCTGTTCTGTGTTCCCTTTGCCACGTTTCTCTCACAAGCACTACTTGCTTTCAGGGCTCTTTGTGCAGCAGTGCATTTTGTGCAGGTTTGTGTTTTCTCTGTGTGGAAATGTCACCTTCTAACAAGACGGGCAAACCCAACATTATTTAATATGTGTGCTTGAGGATGTGACAAGCTGCCTTCAAAGTAGCACCCACTACTTGAATGGCTTTCCCTGGTACCCATAGCCTTCTTTCTTTGATTGTAATTGATGCTTGGAAAGGACTGTATTGATTTATAGATCTAACTATCTTTAAAAAAAAAAAAAAAAAAAAAAGGCAAAAGAATATTATTTTAATAGGAATATAAAAATATTACAGAGAACAGAGTAATGCTTTGTCTCTATTCAGAAGTAGGAGACTGCAATTCCAAGTATGCAGAGCATCTTCAGAACCTCAGACAGTTAATGAAAGAAACATCTGGGAAATGGGAAAGACTCAGGATCCAGTTGCAGGAATCTGAAGGGGTCAGATGTGAGAGCTGGAATAGTTCTTCATCTCAGTATTATGGGACCTCTGTGGAGGTAGGTGACTGAAGAAACTTGCTGTTGGCAGACTGGATTCTGAGGATGGCAATGTATTCCTGTCTGTGTCCAACAAAGTCTGCTTGAACACTAAAATAGGTTGCATTTGCTGTTGTTATCTCTTGACGTAGCTGGTTGTAAAACAGGTCATACGAAGTCGTGTAAATCTTGGAAAGTACTTGCTTGTGCTTTCTTTATCATTTAAAAAAAAAGGTCTTGTGCCTTCTCAAAATCAGGCTGTTTGAGTGTGAAAAATGTACCTTCAGTAGTCTACTAATGGCTTCTTCTGTTCTTAATAGTCCTTTAATCTTTGCTTCTTGTTGGATTAATGATTAAAACTCTCTTCATGCTCCTGACTCCAGCTGATATAAGGTATTGCCTTTGTGTTTCTCCCAGCCACTGTGCTCATCCTCCCACTCATACACTGCTGCATGTTGAAAGCAGCCTGTTTTGGGAAATTTTGGAAGAGGAGGATAGGCACATGCTGTATTTGTATCATTTCCTTGCTGTCTGCTGAGACTCAATTCTTTCAGGGCTGTACAAAAGCCTGGTTTCACATGTTCTGCTCTGGGTGTAGCTTTCCATTGTCTAACAGCAAAGCAAGGACAGCACATTGGATTTTTTTTATACTGAGAAGAATTTTAATAGATTGTAATCACAGAAGTAGAAGGCTTGGGGGATGGAGGGTCACTGGTGATTTGTGATTGTGCTACAGTACTGAACCTGGCATGAATTTCCTGGAAAAACAGAAAAGTGTGAGCTGTGGGGAAAAAACCCTTTTGGTGCTTTGGTGTGTTGTGGGAAAGATCACTCACAAAACCATCTGGACTATGGAGAATTGAGTTTCAAAGATCAGATCCTGCCATAGTGCAGCATTTTCAGGCTTGACATACGTGAATCCCCATTCTTGTGAGAGCATCTGTGTGAATCTTCCTGGGAATGATTTAAATGCCCTGCTGAAATTGAGAGAGGTCATGTTAGCCTATTTGTGGGGGATTTGAAGATGTCTAGCAGGTGAATCCCCTTGTTAGAACTGTGCTGCCACATTAGTCTATTGCTCTGAGAGAGTGCTCTCATGTGGTGTCTGCTTTAGGATGCTCACAGGAGTTCAGACATCCCAATATGTGCTTTGAAAAGAGCCATAAACCCAACTCCTCGCTGCTTACGCTTGTAACCTTGCACAAGAAAGGCTCACAGGGGAAAGTCAAAGAACTTAAAGGGAAGTTATGTACCAGCTCAGCTTTAGAAGCATTAGACAGCTTTCTTCTTCTTTATCAAAGAGTGATAATCAACTTTCTTCTTAGCGACAGAAGTAGCTGTAAAATAGTTCTTTTCTCTCCCACCCTGCCTTTTTTCTTGTGAATTTCTTTAAAGTTTGTTTTCCTTGTATGTACACAACTGCTTCACTGTGTGACTTGATGGAGAGATTCTTTCCTAAAATAACCATTAAAAAAGTCTGTAAAGCTTTTGTTGTCATACACAGAACTGCACTTGCTTATTATTTTAATATTTAGCTAAAATTTTGGGGGTTTTGTTTTGAAATAGTTCATGCAATTAAGATATAGGATCAGGAAATGCAATGTCAAAAATATAATTCTAAGAGGTTATTAATTCTTGCAAAGAAACAGATTTTGAGTGTAAATTTTTTGAGGGCATTGGGAAATGATACCAAAGAGAGAAGTACAGGGTGCAGCAGCTCCTTGTCTAGATCAAGCCTATGTCATTTGCTTGGGACTGAAAGCCAGCCTATAGATTTCTCCAAATAGAATGTTTTCCTTAAAGATATTGCTTGTGTCAAGTTAACAAAATCAAATGTATTACTTGATTTCTAAGAGCAGCATATGTGGAGAAATTTCTCAGATCTGTTCTGAGAGCTATTTGGCTGTCTTAACTCCCACAGAATTTTCAGTTCAATGGGAATTAGGCACCTAAAGAACTTCAGAAATCTGACTTTTAATTTACTCTTTAAGCAGTGGAATGAGGAGTTGATGCTGTGGGTTGGATCCCTGCCTTTCAGCATTGTTCCTAACAGGTTCTGATTAGAGTGTGGGGATGAAGCCTGCAGCTGCCTTTGGAGTTCAGTGTGTGTATGTGTTTGAAATAGTTGTTTTTTTTTAATGTTGCTTTTGCATTTTCAAACACGCCTCTTTTTTGGAGAGGGGAGTAAAATCATGCAGTAGGATATGTTGGATGAGTCCCTGTGCTTGGCCTTCCACACAGGTGAGGGTGATTGTTTTGTGCTTATCATGAGAACAGGACCCAAATGAAGACACATCTCGGTAGCTGATGTTAGTTAAAGTCCAAATTGCTGTAAGGAATTTGTTTGCTGGTGGAACAGAGTTCTGCTCTTAGGAACTGACTGCATCAAGCTAATTACAGTATGAGGATGAAAATGTATCATCTCAAGCCTGGGCTTCAGCACTCAGTATCTCACTGATTTTTAGTATATCAAATGTTTACACCAGAAGTGGAGGGTCACAGGCATAAAATAATCTCTATAAATTTTTATCTTTACCATTTCCTTTTTTTTAGTAGTAGGGAAACTGACTCAACTGCTACTGCAACTAAGTAAAGAAGAAGTATGTTACTTGTTGGTAAATAATGGGAGTGAGCTGCTTCTTGATATGGGTCAAAATGTTTTCTCATGGTCCCAAATATGAACTCTTTTAACAGTCTGTAACACTTTGTACCTGTTTTGTTGCCACAGGTGCTACCTCTGATGACCAGAATGTCAGAATGGATTCATTAAAACACAAATCTTGTGTGTAAATAGATTTAAAATAAGTGAGGCAAATGTAGTAGGTGGCCTTTTTTTTTTTCCTGCCCTGTAAGGTCATGTGAAGGAGATAATCTAAGGAAAGCACACAACACAGCCTTTAGCAGGAAGAATACAGCAAAACTCAGCTCTTCATTTACTACAGTGCTATTGTTCTCAGTGACCAGTACTGGATCATCTCTTCTCCCTCCTCAGGGACACCTGCTTATTTTGCCTATGTGACTTTTTTAGTTTTCCTTTCTATTACATTCTTCCTTGCAAGGAGAGGGTGTTTTGCTGAAGTTGTACCTGGGAGAAAACCCCTACATTTAATTTCTTAAAATGAGTAAAATGTGTGGGTTGATCAACACAGCTTTCAAAGCAGTCAGTAAGGTTTCACCTGTTGACCAAGAGGAAAAACTTGTCTTCCTCTGTGTTTGGTTTTGTTTGAATAATAACCAGAGGAGTTTCTTGTCTCTGATAGACAGAAAAAAATGGGAATTTAAATCCATGCTAGAAGTGGTGGTTGTTTTAAAATATTCCTGTGCGTGTTTTTCAGGAATGTAGCTTGTGTACAAATTCTCAGTGTAGCATGGTAATTGGCAGTCTTCCATCCATACTCATGCCTGTTGTTCAGCTTTCTCATACTGCTCCATATCCCTGTGGTATCTCCCCTGAATTTTGGCTGTGCAGATGGTCAGTTTTGCTCTTATTTACAACCATGTTTCATTCTTTGTCTTACTGTAATAGGAGACATAGGGGGCCATCTGGGTCTCACACTGCAAACAAGAAATAAAAATTGCTTACTTCCATTGCTCTGAAATACAGAAGGATGAAACAGTGGCCTTAAAATTGGTGTTAGTGCCTTTACCTTCTGCTGAATGAAGACGATGGGGTAGGCAGGGTAGCAGTCTTTTGCATCTGTCCATGTTGCAGGATGTAGTTCATAGCAGTTGGTGCCAGCATAGTGGAAGAAGGCTCCCCAAAGCTTCATCAGCCAATCTGCCTTTTCATTTCCACCTTCACCAGGAGAAAAGGTGTCTGAGGAAGAGCTTCAGTCACATCATTCAGGTTAATTCCCTTTGATGGTTTATTATCCCTTTCCAGTAGTCTAACGTGACCAAATGGTCAGTGCAGAATCACTGACAATGGTTTTCTGCAGCCCTTCTTTGTGAGGTGACAGGGGACAAGCTGGGTATCCCAAGAAGAGCCAGTGTGGCCTAAGTCTGTATCAGTCAGTTGTGATTGCTGATGTCTTCTCAATCCAAATATGTTTTTTGTTCATCAGCCAAACATTTTGTATTACTGTTTTTATTGTTTACAGTGTTTCATCTATGTCCTTATCTGATATGACTCCAGGTAGTTTTGTTTGCTCTGGCACATGAACTGGTGTGAATTTTTGTGCATCTATTTGGACATGTGTATCTGTCATTTTAATCAATTTTTGCCAAGACCAGGCTGGTAGAAACTTCATCACAGTATTTGTTCTGGAATTGTCTGTGAACCCCTTCACACAAATTCTCTCTTTTTGTGGCTGAACAGCCCTGTATTTTCTGAAAAGGAAGATTTCATTTATTTGTATGCTGATGGAGAAATCTATTAAAATGCTGGCAATAGTCAGTCACTTGTTAATTGTTTTTATTGCATTCCAGTTCAAATACCCTGACTGATATCGTAAGGTTGGCTGAGTGCTGAGCAAACTGAGAGAACCTCTGCTGCTGTCTGTAGGGCAAGTAAAAAAAGACCCAGAGATCCAGAGAGGTGCAGCTGTTTTGCTCATGATTACATAGGAAGAGCTGAGAGTGACATGGAGGTTTCTGACTTTAACCTCAAACTATTGCTTTTGTTCATTGCTCAACCCTTCTGATTTCAGAGACCAACTACACTCCCACAAGACATCATTCTGATTTTGGTTATGAGAAGGTCTGTTAAATTTTTTAAACTATTCTGGTGTTTTCCACTATAAGCTTTTCTGCCTCAATAAGCCCAAACTTTCCTGTCTTTGTTTCTGTTAAAGCTGACTGAAAAATATGTGTGGATGAGGAGTTGGCATAGCCCAGCCAGACTTACTCTTTTTACTCCATTCAGAGTTTCTTTTATATTCAGTCCCTCTGAGACAACCAATATCTCTAATTTTTCACATCTTCAGTGGGAGGAATTAAGCAGTCTGAGGGTCTGTCTGCTGGATTTACTGCTGATCTACTGGAAAACATATTCTCTGTTTCTTGCAGGTTAATAAAGATACCATTGGTATGATTTCTGTTCGGTCCTGGGCGTTAATGATTAGTGTTCTGATGAAGCTGGATATTGACTTTACCCTTTTAATTTACTTCCAGCATTTGTTGTGTCCTACAGTACTCAATCTTTGGCACTGGGAATAATCAGGTTAATGATCCTGCTCTTGCCTTTGGGCTTCTCCAGCATGTTGGAAGGTTTTGTCCCACTAGCAACACCAACATTGCTGCTCTGCCTTCAAGAAGACACCTGTCTGCTTCCTTAGTTGTGTTGCTCTTGGAAGGGAAGAGTAACACTGTGAGGCTTTCTTACCCTTTTACAGCCCCACTGTGCTCCCTGTTAATGCTTCCCTCACTTGCTTCCCTCATCCTTTGGTATGGAGCTGCTTAGGATTTTTGTTTCCTGACTACCTCTGTTGTTTTTCCTCTGAGAGCACACTGAAAAAAATACGAGTGTTGGAGAAATAAAAAGCAATCTGGGAACAGAGATTGGGGGTAGAGAAAAGGTTGTAGATCAGAGAGGGGAGATGTAGCAGAACACAGCACAAACAGATTGCAAAAGTTTCTTTTTCTGCTTAACACATTTAAACCTGTGAAGTTTGCCACAACTGTAATCTCATTCAGATACTTCAGTCATATGGACAAACTGTGAATTTGTGTATGAGGAGTCTTTCTCTTTTTTGTTCTGAGTTATTATTTGGAGAGTCCTAAGGAGCCATGATTGTGCTTTAGGCTAATAGCTATCCAAGGAATTAAAAATCAGGGGGAACAATTATTTGAGTGCATTATTGCTTTATCTTCATTACTGCCAAAATCTGAAGGGTACTATTACTGCAAGCTGACTATAATAAGTTGCATCTGATTTTCTTTTAATTAGTGAATTGTTACCTCTTGAAATACTGGTTAATGCCAATTAAGAAACTGTTGTGTGATAGGTCTGATGTAGTTCTGGTGCAATTCTTCACTGTCTGAATAAAGGGAGGGGGGAAAAACGAGTAAGTCAACAAGTTTTTTTCTTGATGCTTTTGACTTCCTTACACATTTCTTTATTTAATAGCTGTACAAAAGGATTCAAATGCTATGGCTGCTGTTGAAGGTTACTTTGGAATAGCTCTGTTCCCTAGCCCTCAATAATTCTTCCTGTACCAAAGTCTGGGGTTTATGAGTCTGACTGCTGTGTTAAGCAAAGTTGTAGGTGATGTGGAACACTGGAGTTTCTATGTCAGTCCTGATGACAGCCTTCAAAGCCCCAGAAAGTGATGAAGGGATAAATCCTCACAGGGATTGGCTTCTTAATGCTGAGAGAAAAATTCACATGTTGTCTCTGGGTGTACTTGACACATCTGGTGAGATTTTTTTCGATGCTGGATGTGGCACTGATAGTTAGGACCTCTTGGGTCAGTAAACAGGAGGTAGAAAGCAGAGCTTCTGGAGCTAAATACAGTAACTTCAACAAGTTAAAATAAGATGCTTGACCTTAGCAGAGTGATCTTTCAAGTTTAGAAACAGCAGGCCTTCTAACACATTGCAGTGGCTTATGTAATAATCAGTGAAAATAGGTAAAACATACATAAATAAAAAAAACCTGACATGCCATTGTCATAATTTTTACATATAATTTGAAAGGCAAATTATGTTTCCATAGTCATTTCCTCTATTCTCTGCAGCTTTCATTCTTGGCTGTCAGCAAATGGCTCATTAAGAGCTAATATTAAATTCGCTAGTGTATAAAAGGAATGGGCCCCTGAGCCACTGATTAAAAAGCAAGGTAGAGAAGGCCAAAGCATTTAATTGGAAGCATGAGAGCTGTTAATCCTTTTGTTTTTTTCCAGTCAACAAATTGCTGTTAAAATGAAAGAGGGAGAAAAGCTGTGCTTTTCTAGAACATAAAAGGTTTGTGAAGAAATCCTTCAGGCCCTCCTGCCTTGCCCCTCATGAATGCAGAATAATTCACTGGGAGGGGACAGTTATGACACACCAGAAGTGCTTCAAGTATTGCAGAGTGTAAATATGAAGGTTTGAAAATGAGGAAATGACAGATAATGCACACTTGTTACTGTGTGTGTGTGACTCCTGCCAATTTTTGGTAGTGACATTAATGTTTTGAAAGGCATTTAACAACATTTCCTGAATTGCTTTTTTGGACAACTAGCAGTCAGAAAAAGTGGCAAGATGTTTTCATCTCTTGCTTCAGCCCTCCCTTGATGACATTGTATTTTGTTGTGAAAGGATGAAAGCACCTTCCCAAGTTAATGGCTATGCAGGAGGAAGGTGCAGTCACTCTGGTTACTCCAGAAAAAGCCTTTTGAGCATTACCTTTGATAAATGTCCAGTGTGGCAAAAGGCTCCTGCAAGGCTATAAGGCTTGTCCCATGCTGGTTCAGTTGTGGCTTGCACAATTCTTGACTGTGTTGTTGTCTGTGTCTTTTCTATGAGGTGCCCATGGTTGGGACAAGGAATTCCTACTCTGAGCAGTATGGTCTAGTGTCTGGCAGAATGGTGCCATAGCTTGGCCTCTAACCATTAAGTCCATACAAAATTTGAGTACTGTAAGTTTATTTAAGTACTACACTTATGTACTAGGTGTAGTAGCATAAGGGATTGAACAAAAACAGATGTGTGGAGAAAAAGAGAGCCTGGTCTCAAGGGTTTCTAATAAGGGACCCCCCAGGAAACAAAGGGAGCATGGAAAGTGCATCCTTAAAACAGTGACTGCAACAAATAAAGTCCTCATATATGAAGTGTTTGGCAAAAAAAATAAGCCTTGGAGCATGGCAGGGAGATCCATTGAGTAGTTCAACTCTGCAGACTCTAACTCAAAAAAAGTTTAAAAAAAAAAAACCTATGAGAGAGAACATAAATACATAATGGCTATAAATTACTGGGTTATTAAATTATTCATATCCATAAAAAAACCCTGCATTTATTCTAAGAGAGAATAAACCAAAAAGTATTATTTATCTTAGCTGTTTTTTATTATAAGCAATAGAGAAACAATGGTAAGTGATCTTTATTCTTTCACACCATTTGTAGTGCTCATTTTGAGTGCTTTACTGAGTCAGTTCACTGGCAAAAGTTTTTAAACAATAGCATTGACCTTTCAGAAGATGGCACAGTATAATGGTGGGAAACGATTTTGCTTTTCAAATTATGTATTCCTGGTGGACAGACACATGCTCTGTAACCTTGAGGATGTATCAGAACCCATCTTTCTGTACCATCTTTCTGTAGATGCCTTGCAGTAGTGTCATGGGTAGGGATTATTCAATGAATAACTGCAAATAAAAGTAAGAGGAAGCGTGTTAGCATTCATGCTGAAAACTTGAGATTAATTAGATAAATGTTTCAGTATGAATTATTTGCTTAAATCCTTGTAATGGGAAAAAATTATTTCCCAATATAGTTTGATTGACCTCAGGGAAGGTGAGTCACTGCAATGGAGAACTTGGCCTGTGATTTCTTTCTAATACAGTATTGGCTCTAATTTACTGTCCATTTTTTATCCCATTAATCCCAAATTAAATGCCTGGCAATAGCCATTATATGGCAGTGGATGACTTGCCAAGTTTGAAAGTGTGTACACTGCCAGCTGTCGTGGTGCTGAGCTGACCTGGTGCTCTCAGAGCCTGCAGCCTTCAGCAAAGGTGCCATCCCTGCAGAGAGGAGTCTGCTGCAAAACCTCAAGAATCAATCCCTCCCCACCTGTAGCAAGTCAGATCCCCACAATGTTTAATTGCTACTGGTATCCCTCAGCTGATGATTCCTTGTCCTCCAGGCTTTGGTAGAGCTCCTTATCTCCTTGTGCTGGAGCGGTTGAATAATGTTTGCTGTGTTGAAATGCAGGGCTTGGTACGTACCCTGAGCAGGGGAGCACCCATTCTGTGTGTCTTTGCTTTTGCATAAACAAAATCTTTAATGCTATTTAATGTGGCAATCTGTTTATGCAGCTCTACATTTCACATACTCTGCTTATAGTATCTGAGTTTTAGTCAGCCCTTTCTAACTGCTGCTGCAGGTTTTGGTGTTGCAGCAAATACCTCTAGCTTCTTCTTCTACAAATAGGATCAAGGCTTTATCTAAGTCTGGGACACATTTTACCCTCTTTGTTTCACTCATTGCAATACTTGATGGCCTCTGCTAAGAGAATATCATGCTGAGCTAAAATATTTTTGATTTTGAAGTGTCATTTTGTTAAAGAGTTCTTTCTCTGGCTTCCTGGGGAAATAGCCTTTCTCATTACTATCACTTCAGTATCTTTATATGCCTTCTTACAGCTTCATATATTTACTTTTGAGTAATCAACAACATGAGCTGTATCATTGGAGTATTGTTAACAGGCACTAAGGGGGCTGATTCAGAAATTTTTGAGGTCAGGTGGACTCTTTTTGTTGATCTTTGTGAGCCTTGTGTAAGATTGATAGAAGTGGAAGCACACTAAGTAACTCCCTGTCCACACTGCAGTCAGTCTGAATGCTGAATCTCTTTGATTATGGTTGAATCCTGTCAAGTTTTCTAGGAGAAATTACTGTAATGGCCCTTGCAGCTTGGGAGAAATAATTCAGAATTTGTAACTAAGTCATTACTCTGGGAAACCTGCTGCTTTGAACCTTTCTGTGCAGCCCTTCCCTGATGCCATGAAACAGTCTCCAGTTGATACTTAGCTTGGGTTGCAAACTCTTATTCATTGCTCAGTGAAAAGCCTAGAGACTAAATATTGTCATTTTCTTCATTTTCTGCGTTAGTTTATCTGTTTTGTTGTTGTTATAGTACATAAACTGTGTAGAGAACACTCTCAGAACAGGGACTGACTGCAGTCTTTAACCTCACAGGGTTTAGCTCTCAGAATACCAAAGGAGAGCTTCATTTTTGAAGATGAGTGAGCAGCAATGCAATCACTCACTAGATATGCACACTTGCTCCTGCACAGTTAAAGTCTTCAGTCAGAATATTAAGCATTTAATTGAAATACACAAAGCAGTGGTAGCATTTTCATGGTGCTCAGCTTGTTCTTCAAGACCTGCTTATTCCCACAAACAATTGAGTAAACATGAGTCTTATTTTTTTTCAGGTTGAATTGAGGAGTTGTCACATGAGTACACAAACACAGGCCAGTGTATCCTGTGTATTTTGTTTCCCTCTTCTGTCTTGATACAACTGAAATAAAACATTCACTACATACCTCTGTTGACTTCTATCACTGATCCTGTCCAGAGAATGCAGGCAATGCTGTTTAATTAGGATAAGGAAGGACTTCTCTACTGCCCCTGTAATCATTACTAAAATTTTCAAAGCCATTTCCTCTAAAGTGCTTTGAAGCCTAGTTCTCAACACTCAAGTTAAATATGATGGAATTAATTTTGTAGATGGCCTCATCATAGAATGCATGATAACATCATCTCTATGAAGAGTATTCCAGTTAGTGTGTTAATTTTAATTATATGGAAAAAAGATCTGTTTTACCCTGATAAGTTAGTGCTTGTCATTTCCATAGATTTTTTTGGATTTTCTCCAGAGCAGGTAGAAGGTTAGCTAATTTTAACATGTGAATAGAGAAGGGAATATCATACCCTCCCCCCAAAACAAAACTATTTAACACTGTTGGAAGAGAAAATTATAGGCTGCAAACAAATTATACTGTTCACACCTAGACTTTACATGGGTCTTTGAATACACAATGATAACCTCTTTCTCTAGTATTCCCATAGCAACAGGAAAATAGTAACACAGATGTAAAGTGATATATTGGTGACATTCCTCTTATCTTGTCCTTTGGGTAAACTCTCTTCCTCTCTGCTGCAGTTGAGTATCTTCTCTCCTGTGCAAAGGCTCTCCAGGGCAGAGCTGCTGCAGGGTACTCAGATGTCTCTGTGTGCTGCTGCTTCCTGAAGCAGCTTCACTGACTTGTGTCCAAATCCTCCCTGGCTGAATCCTCCCTTTCTGTCCAGGCAGGAGAGGAGCTCAGTCAGTGCAGTGTGTGAGTAGCCTCAGGTGGAGGATGAGTCTCCCCCTGCCACCTTGGGTATGAGGAGCCTTCTTTTCCTGCTGACAACTGGGCTGAACCCCTCAGTAAACTGAGAATAGTGGGAGACAGGGAAAGTTTACTCCCCTACATTGTTTAAAATTGGCCTGCACCTTGAGGTGTATTTTGCTCACTTACAGAATGAATGAATGAATGTGCAGTATCCTGTCCCTTATGGATGTCTTCCAGTGTGAGATACCTGATGATCTCATGGAAACATTAGCTTTGTAATAGGGATTCATTGCCAGACAGGTGCTGCTTGTATGCACCTTTGTTTTCGTGTTTGTGTTTGCAGTTAATTCATGTTTGATACTATTTCAGTCTATGTTCTTGGCAATGTGGGATTTTTTTCCTACTAAAGACACATTGAAAGTATTGATATTTACAATGTTTATGAAAAGGTGCTAGCTGAAATGGGAAGCTTCATTTCTGAAATTCCAGTATGTATAAATTTATTTTCCTCCACTGTAGACCACCAAGACATTTCGAAGTTAAATACGTGATACAGATATTTTGTCATGGAATTGTGGACAGTAATAAAATAAGAATATTTTATTTCAGTTTTTGTAGTATTGTAATTTATGACTGTAGGAAAAGTGAAGCATTTTGGATACCTGATATACTGAAAATTAAGTGTTCTTGACACTGTTCTAATTGGAGATCAGAGAATTTCTGTTCTAAAAAAACTAAGAAAATACTTGATTTGGCCAGATCTGAACACTAATTAGTAAAATCTTAAAATGCTATTGGAACTTGTGCTTGCATAATGTGCCTGAGACTTCTACTCGACCTGAACCCTTGACATTGATAATATCAGATACGTACTCTTTAAGTTCCACAGGTGGATAATGCATTCTGTCAATTTTGCAGTCTTCTGATAGTCTTGAACGTACCCTTGATCTTACTTTATGAAAGAGACTGAATGGTAGACCTTGATTTATCTTTGCCGTACCTTTTATCATATTGTCTTCTTTATTTTCATGTCATCTCTACCTTTTCTTTTGCTTCTCTGATCTAAAAGTCCCAACATCTTTAGTCTCTGCTGATACAAAAGAATCAGCATGACTTTAATCAAGTTTTGTTGCGTATCTTTGGAACTTCTATAATCCTGCTACATCCTTTTGCAAGTGGTGTGGCCTGAATGAAGTGGAACACCTCAATCATTTTTATGTGCTCTCCTCCCCTTTGAAGTACATTTTGAACATGAGTATTTCTTTTTCTTCTTTCTTCTTCCTTTGGTTGCAAGAAAGAGATGCATTCAGCAGGGCAGAGACAGTGTCTTTTTTGAATGGAAGATTTAATTTTTCCTTGCAAAAACTTTGGGCATGTCACTTGAAATCAAGTGGAAGACAGTGCCTGTAGCTTGCAAGTGTTGTACCCAATGTGAAAGTACACGTTCCTTTTGAATAATGTATTATTTATCATGCATTAAACTATTAATAGAATGAAGAGTCTAAGATGGCCTAAGACGAAAGCTGGGAATTTGGTTGGAAGGAAAAATGCTGTTGTTAAGTGAAACTTTTTAATGCATTTTCTATGGCCCACATTTTTGAGGATTCTGTTGTTGTTTTGGAAATGGATTTCAGTTAATGTGGGGAATGAGGAGGATTGTTCATAATTACTATATTTATCTTCAGAGCCTAAATGTCCTTACTAGCCACAGCAAGTGCATACAAAATGTCTGGTAAAAATACTTTCCTAGCTTCTTAATGAACAAAAGTAAGTCAGAGTAAAAATTCTCTTATTCCTTTGTGTTTTGTGGTTAGAACTGGCTATGGTTGGCCACTTACATGGCTTTTACTTTTTCCAAATCAAGAGTTCCCCTGCTTGAGTTAAAAGATTGAGTCCCTTGCAGAATACAAAACATTGTGAGAGCAGAGAGTCAATGCCTTGCAAGATCAGTCTTGCATAATCTGCCAAATTTTGCTGTGTTTCAAGTTACTTGCTTACACTTCATGTTGAAGCATGTTCTGTGGAGAGCCTCAGTTTACCTTTTTTGGATGTTGGATGGCTTTTTGTGGACATTTATGAAGTCATTGAAGTTAAAAGAGTAAACTGAAGAAAATTAGAACTAAAAAGAATGAAGTTTTCTTAACACCAGCAACACTGATCTTACCAGCCTGAAATGACTCCTTGTTCACAGGGAGGCTTTGTTGAAATGAGACCAAGGAGGAGATAAGGATCCAGCCAAACTTATAGGACTAATCTCTGAGGAGTATCATAAAAGCCTGTGCTTACCCTGTGATTTATCTAGTCAAGTCTGAGAATGCTACAAAGATGCTTTAATTTTCCTGTGTCATGATGGTGAGAAGGACAAATGATATAGTGCAGAAAATACCAATCCTTCCCATCCCATCCATTTTAACCATGTGAACTTGTTTTTAAATGGAAAAAAGAGGATTTTTTTCCCTCCCTTCTTCACAAAGAGCTTTCAAGTGTAAAGAATTCATTGTGCATCCTTTGATTTGCTTGTTTTAAATGTCCAGTAACTGGATGCAGGAGCATGACTGATGCATTGTGTCCAACAGAACCATTGGACACGTTAACTGAAGAACTAGTCTGCACCACTGACTAACCTAATTCTGGGAGCTTTAACTGGTCTGAAAGCACAGGAATGGAACTGTGAAAACTGTCTTGACACTTGGTCATTTCTTTTTGATGCTAATGGGGTTAACATCCTCCTCTGCCATCATGAATTAAAAAAAAATTATTGGTTGGTTTTTTGCCCACAGGGCTATTAAATGGAATCATCAAATGCAAATGAAACCCCCTGTAAAGTCTCTTGAAGTTTTTCTCTTAGTAAAATAATGACATAAATGTATAAATTGAAATGTAGAGCATTGAAAGGTAACAAGGCCAGAAACAGGAAACAGTATGAGTGATAAAAATAGTTTCTCGTGATAGAGAAAATAATCTTTTTTCTCCAGCAATATCATCTGGTATGGAACTTTCCCTCAAATACTTGAATACTTAGGTACCTACTGTTAAGTATTACATTGCATTTAGGTTGGAAAAGACCCTGAAGATGATCAATTCCAACCACTGGCTCTGCCAAGACCACCACTAAACCATATTCCCAGGTGCCACATCAATATGTCCTTAAACACGTCCAGGGATGGTGACTTAATCACTCCCCTAGGCAGCCTGTTCCAGTGTTTGACATTTTCAGTGAAGAATTTTCTCCTAATAACCAATCTAAATCTTTCCTGTGCATATACACACATCTACAGATTTTTGAGGTATAAAATACTAAATGAAGATCAACAATTCAGTATCCCAACCCAGCTTGACAGACAGGCCAGTAGCTGGGTTGTCTTCTAGTTCCAGCCCCATTTTATGTTTCTTCAAAAGTATCTTAGATGAAATGAAAAAACAAGGTGAAACAATATACCAGTTTCAGTAATTCAGTCTTTCTTGCACAGAAATGATTTGTGGTTTGTTGTTTGTTTGTTTGAGTTTTTACTGTGGAAGGTGTGTGTGTGAGAGGCAATTTAATAACATGTCATGTGGAAACGAATCCTATTACCATCCCTTCCTACAGAAAACAGGCTCAGGCATGTGGTGCTCTCATCACTGCAGGACTTCTTCCAGCACAAAGGCATCTTCCAGTGCCTGTGGCCTGTGGGTAATCTCTCTCCTGTACTTCTGCCTCCAGGGAACTTTTCAACATTTTGTACTTAGCATTGCAATTTGGTGAATGCTAATTACCACAATAAAGATGGCCCTTGTGTGCTGATTAGGATGTGTCTTTATCCCTAGCCAAAGTTAAGATTGTGGATCACTGTCAGAGCATTTAAGCTGGTGAACTTGATTGATCATTCCACCATGTCACTTGGTACTGTGCAGCATTTTAGTACGCTAAAGTTGATGTAGATGACTGTAGAAACATGATGAGTAAGGCTGTATGAATCTTTCATAATGAAGCATGAAATAGGATAGAATTCTCCTGGACTCCAATCTTGCAGACACTGATTTAATGGAGCAATATCCCCTAGTAAAAGAAAATTGAAGCCAGTAATAAGCACTGAAGCTGACTCAAAATTTGTTGTCAAAACTGGTTTTGAATTACTAAGGAAAAAAAAAAAACAACCTAGAAGGAAGTGGTGTGAACTATACATATATATATATATATGCCTGTGTTTTTTGTATGCAAATATAGTTGCCTTTCCAAAACAGGAATTTTCTTCTATGTTTTATGATTTAAAGGATTTTTCTTGTGTTTTGCAGAAGTTACCACAGGAGGGGAAAAAAATAGCACTTTCCAGAGAATGATGTGGAAGTTATTTGGGCAAAAACAACTGGTGAAAAGGAAACTAAAGTGTCCTTAATAGTATGAGTTTTCTTGAAATTTGTAGACTTAGTCCAAAAATTTCAAACATAAAAGGACATATTTCAGTTTAACTGGAAGTAACCTGTTTTTTTAAGTAGAGAAGTCTGAGTGTCAAGTGAGCCAGCTTATGGACTGTGTGCCAGATTGTATTAATAAGTCAGAAAACGAAAATAAAAATTGCAAATGATTCACAGTGTCTGTGGGTATCCTATGTGCTTTCACTTGCCATCCTTCTTGTTTAGGAAAACATGGAAATAAATGGTGAGATTAAGAGAAACCTGACATCTGAAGATACTTGGGTTTATGGCAGATCTGGAAGGTGACCTCTGCAGGTCTTCTCAAACACAGGTGGAGGAGTCAGGGGCATTGTGGGGTGTATCTGCACCCTTACCTGGGCACTCTCCCACCCACACAGCTCCACCTGGCTCCCAGCTCTTGTGGAGTGGCACCAGCTTCAGTGGAGGCTTCTCTGAGTCTCTGTGGAGGGGCTGGGATGTCACAGTATGGAGATTGACCAGGATGTATTTTCATTTCACCTTCCTTTCCCTGTCCTTCCTATCCTCTGTTATTTATACTATAGATAAGCAAATTTGAGGTAGGAAAACATTCTATTTTTCCTCCTTGTATATCAGTCCTGTTAATAAATAGTGCTTCTCTTGTCAGGGGTTTTATTAACATCTATAAACTACTTGGGCTGTGTTTAAAAAAAGGACAAAAATCTTGTTATGTTGTTTTTGCTGACCTTCCTCATGAAAGTGATGTGACTGATGACATAATAGGTAATAGGGAGAGACTGTACATTAATATTTAATAGGGATAGATAGATAGGTTTATTACTGAAACATGTAAAATGCCCTCACAGCTGCCAGCTGTAATTACTGCCTCTGTCTAGAGGGTACATATGCATTTGTGTGTTTATGGAATTAAGCTTAGAAAGTCAAGATGTTCAAAGTTAAGCACGTAAATAGCCTGTGTTTGTCAGAATTAGCTATTATGATTGGAGGATTTTGAAAAAAACAGAGCATGTTTCAGAACATTAGGAATTTTGGTTTTACCCTTATTAATCCAGCCTGTTTCAGATAGATGGAACTTCATTCAGCTTTAAGGGTTGATGCTGATTTTGAAGAAACAGCAGAGCTCTCTCCAGGTTATTGTCCATAGGAATATTGTCCATAGTCAGGAGAGCCTACGTTCACCGTGGTCTTTGTGGGTTTTAGTCTTCAGTTGGGGTTTTTATGCCCCTTAGCATTGAATCCTCTTCGTGCCTTTATTTCAGATTCTGGATTTCAAATTCCAGCTGTGCAGGGGGTTTGACACAACTTTGAGGCACTGCTGCTATATTCCTTGGCAGGTGCAGAATATTTGCATTCCCAAAGGAGAAAGAAGCTTATGAAGTGGGTGAAACAGAAAAGGCCTAAAACAGGTATTATTGCAAATCACAATGGAAATAGATGGGATATTTCTTTTGGCAGATAAAATTGATTTTATTTATATTTATTTGATGTTCAAGTGACAGATTTTATCAGCCTAGAGGTTGTCTTCGAGTGTTTCCATTCCAACAGGCATATAGTAAAATCAAAGCTTTCTAAGCTTTCTGTCACTTCTGTTTTCTGTCAACATATACACAATCCAAAATTGTATCTTGTTATTAAATGAGTGAGAACAGTGTGCTGGAAGCATGGTTATTCTCACCCAGTGGGCAGAGATGTTATGAAAAAGTATGTCTCTTCACATAACAGTGTTGTTTGTTTGTTTTTCTTTCCCTTGAAATCCCACCACATTGTTTTGAAGCTAATTTAGTTGCTGTAGCTTATGATGCACACTTCACAGGAATGTATGGTGCAGCTGAAGAAACAGCTTCTATGCTTTTTAAAGATCAGTCTTAAAATAAATATTGTGTTTTGGGAGAAAGAATAGAAATTGTATTTCAGGGACTGAAGAGCTTCCTTATTTTTTAAAAGTGGTCAAAATAACTTCTCAAATCAAATTCAGAAAATTTTCAGTGCCACCATGATGTCCACTGCATGGCTGCTGTACACAGCAGGGTGAGGAGGGCTGCTCCTACTTCCCTTCTGTTTTCTGCTTAAAGTCAGGAGAATTTTAATATACACAGTCTGACAGCATTTACTATAACAAGCACATCCCCTGGACTGTGCAAGTAAGGCAAGCTGTGCTTGTCAGCCTTGAGCAGCACACAGACATGCAGTTCTTAAGGTGTTCTCAGACAAGTATTGCTGTGCATTCCCAAGGGTTTTTTTTTTTTCCAAAGGCCTTTAAAAATGGAGAAGAATTAGGCATCTGTTCCCTGGTTCCCACAGGTTTGTGGTCCCTGAGTTTCACGTTTAAATGGGTCCCAAAAGCAAGCTTAGGGAAGTTTTACCTTTATAAAATTCCCCAGTCCCCTATCGCAGCCCTTGTCATTTGGAATGCAGCCCAGATGTGCTACAATGCTCATACATATTGAATTTCTCCTAGTTTTAAGAAAGTTGTCCTAGTTTTCTTAGGAAATCGTCATGGTCTTTACCCAGTGCTGGAATATATTTTCATCATACAAAAGAACTGACCTGGTGAATGCTTCTGGATAAAGGACTGGTCCAGAAGGATGTGAACTTTGAGTGAGTCAGTTCAAGGGTCAAGCTTTGCTGACATTTTATATGTATACATATATAATATTTGTATATGTTTCCAGTATCTCTCTTGAGATGCAGAAAATGCCCAAATGTAGAGGAAAGTCTGTATTTTCCAATGGGCCACAAGCCATCCCAGCTGATTGGTGTATTCCAGAACACCTGGAAGTGTGGTACCTCTGCAGGTCCTGCAGCAGCATTAGAGGAGGGGATTCCCATGCTTCCCACACCCATCGCTTTCCCAGGCTCCGTGGCAGATCCAGAGCCAACGTGCTGGCAGCAGGGTGGGATGTGGCAGCTGTAGGTGAGCATAATTGCTGCCTGTGTGGATTAATCTAATAATCATGCAATTATGCAATCATGACACTTGCGTGACTGTATTGTCTGCATGGTGTATGGAAATGATATGATGATTATAAAGTCATTATCCAGTATAGCAGTGTGCCTGTGAAATCCAATGCCTTCCCTGCACTGTTGATGGGTATCTGCACTCTCTACAAGGGATGGCTCTCCCTGGAAGGTTGGTGACATTTGTCTACTTTTATCTGTTACCCTTTGCTGTGAAAAATTTAACCAATTTCCTCAATTCAGGCTTTAATGATTTTCTCTAACTGCTGGCCATCTCTTGTAGTGCAAAGAGATTTCCTACAGGATTTCTATTCTAACATGATTTTGCCATTGCTGTAATATCAGTAGTGTTTTCCTGTCATCTTTCTGTTGTGATAAATTATTTCCAAATTGACAGCTGTCACATATGTACTTAGGTAGTGATTGGGAAGATCCATTTATGGACTGTATCTGAATTTTTTCACTTGGTCATGGCATCTGAGGAAAGGAGGAGCAGATAAAAGGGTTTCTGTGACATTTTCAAATGAACTGTAGAATTTAATCTAATTTCTGTAACTTATCAAAATTAGTATATAGAAGCATTTCTTGCTGTAAGAAGTCAAAGAGAATCACTATAATGCACAACTGACCGGACATGGTCATGCCTAATTTTGTAGGCACAGAATTTCATTTATTTCAGTAGGACATCATTTACACATAAATTGATTGGTCATTTTATATAAAAGGTTTTCAAGATGTATTTTATATGACAAATGGTAATTGCTTAATATTTTCCCATTTCCTGAATTAAGATTTTCTGATGATTTTATTGTAAACAAGATGCTTCTGTTTGGAGCCCAGTGACTGTTTGGAGACTTCCAGAAGCAAGTCCAGAAGTCCAGACTGAGAAAAATACAGTATGGGCTGAAAAGTAGTAAGTCTTTAAGAATGACAGCAATCCTGTATTTAGAAGAGAGTCTCCACTGTAGTGACTACATTGAGTATTACACTTAAGTGGGGAAAGAAGCTGGATAGGCATGGATGTACGGAGGGTTGATTTTATTTCAGCCTTGGTGATGTTTTGGAGCTTGGCACCTTTGGGGTTCAATGCTGACAGGTGTGGCATTGCTAGAGGATGTCTTCTGTCTGAAGTCCTTGCCTGGTGATTGTGTCCTGCTCAGGCTGTGTGCAGCCTGTGTGTGTCCTGAGTGCCAAGCACGATGGAGGATGTGTGGATGTAGCATCAGGGAGTATGTGCTACCTGGCCTGGTGTGTCTAAGCAAAGAGAGAGTACAGGAGGGAGACCTGGCCCACAGCAGACACCTCTGTGACAGCCTGGGTGCTAGACTATGGGCAGGCAGAAAAGCAAACAGAATGTTATGGGTGATTAGGAGAGAAATAGGCAGCAAAATAGGGAAACACTGCTGTGCCACCATAGGTATGTTCCTCCAACATCTTGAATATCTCACATGGTTTTGGTGCCTTTTTAGCAGAAAGAATAGGATAGAGTGGGAAAAACTTATAAGAAGGCTACAAGCGAGTTTGGGACAGGGATCCAAGAAAAGGATCCTGTGCAAAGACAGGTCCTAGGCAAGTAGGGAAGGAATTAGGAAAGCCAAAGCTCATCTTTTTTTGTCTGTATGGCTGTTGGGTTCCCCTCTGTTATTATTATCTGCTGCTCTGCAAGGACACTGCTGACAGTGTCCTAGGAAACCAAACTGCCCTTTCTCCTGTCCTTTCCCTCCCTACACTGGTTTCTCTCCAGCTCAAGCCTCCCCTCCCCTTTATTCAGTGCTGTGCACTTCCCAGACTGTGCCCCATGAAGTTCCCATCCCAGCTGGGGTGCCTGACTGTGGAGCAGCTCCGTAGGATGCTGGGGGTCTGTGCAAACCCACCCAGGCGGCTCAGAAAAGCCATGCAGGGCCACACACCACGGCTGCAATCAGCCTGGCAGTGGCAGGAGCAGGGCTTTGTTTCCAGACAGTGCAGATGGGCTCAGAAACCTTCCCCAGCTGCCCTCAGTCAGGGTCCCACCACGCTCTGGGGGACAAATCAGACCCAAGTGGGCAATTTGGTATTTTGCAGTGGTGCATTTTTGCGGATGGTCAAATGTACTTTGGAGAGGAAAATGCTTGTGGAGAGCAACGTTTTATCCAAGTTTTATAATTGAGTTATTACGGAAGTGTGTAAAAAATGGGGTTTAGAATAGAAGTGCTGACACTAGAACAGCATGAACACAGCTGTTATAATATAGTAAATTTGTAATAAATTGTATAGCTAACAAAGTAGGTCAACAGCTTCAGAGGAAAAACTGTTTCAGATGGTAGGCTACTCTATCTTAGAAATCTTGATGTTTTTTCAACATGAGAACAGAGATGTTTTCCCTTCTGTGCTAATTTGTGTCATTTTCACTTTTAAAAATTTTCATGCTGGAAAGTGAGGCTGACCTCCAACTGTGAGTAAATACAAATCCAGCATGCACAGGTATAGCACAGTGGATCACAGACCAGGAGACATAAGGATGACTGTTCCATGCCAGATCACACTTGCCTGTTATCCCACGGTGACAGTGGTCAGTAATGGCTGGATGTTAACAAGAGTGAGAGGGCAGCTGGCATTTGCAGTATTTTCACCAGAGCAGTCTCCTAGACAGAAGCAACTCTCATTCCTTAGAGACTTCCTAAATCAGAAGGGTTGCCTTATGGTTGCTAAATCAGAAGGTTGCTTATGGTATCCATGAATTTGTCTTGTATCTTTGTGAACTTTTTCAGACTTCCAATAGTGGAAAGCAATACTAGAGCTTGGGAAGGGACATATGACTTGACTTACCTAATTTCTTACCTGCCTGCCTGCCTGAGCAATGCCTCTGAGCTCATTCTGGACAGCTAGTCCCTGCCCTGCACTTGCTGTGTTTTGCTTTCCAGTTCAGTTTGGAGCTCTTTGTTCAGCCATGCTGGTTTCTGCACTTTGGGATGGTCTGTTCTGGTCCTCCACTGAGGTAATCTCTGAAAATCATCCAGTTCATGTGCTCCTATTTGCCCTTCAGAGAAGCTTCTGATAAGATCAGTTCTCCAAGAAGCAATTAATATATTTAGCACTGCATGTCATTTAAGCCTATAAATTGCTAGTGGTCTGGGTTTTACTCAGGTATTCTCCTTTATTGTTGCTCCCCAAATATGTTTTTGCCTGTCTTGTATCACATCTTCCAGCTCTTGAATAGACTCCATCTCCCTTCAGCTGGGGAGTCCCAGGTCCCCAGTGCCCTCTGAGGAACATGTCCCCCAGCAGCAGTGATCAGAAGAGCAGGACATTTTCTGATAATCCAGAAGATGAATAAGAAAACTCCCCACTAATTTACAGCTTAGAGCAAATTATTCTTCCCCTGTTTCTCCCTCATTCTTGGAAGGATTTACATTGCTGTAAGTGAACTACCCAACATTAGATTTCCACTAGCTCATAATGAAGCTGATGACTTGAATACCTTGCTCAAACCCATTTATTGCATCTCTGGTCCCTCGGGGTCCACCTCAAGTCTTCACTTTCCACTTTGCCCTCCCACCCTGATTGCCCATCAGGCTTACAGCCCCACATTGCTACTTAGTTGGACTCATAGCCTTTGGTGAATGGTACTGTGAAACTGTTCTAGGGGACAAGGTTAATCCAAATACTAAGTGCAGCCATTAAACTTTCTGTAAACACTTTTTTGTGTTTGCCTTAACAAATATTGCTGCACAAAGGTGGCACTTCTCAGTTCACCATCCATCTGCAACTCTGTTTAAATTCCAGTGCCTTTATCTTCCTTGTACCATTTTGCTTTCTTTAGTCTGCTTCTGGCAAAAAGGTTTTGAGGTGCTTTTCTTTCCCTCTTTCAAGCTTCTTGTATATTTCCATTGCCAGCCAGTTTGTTTGGGATGCACCATTGCTGCTGGGAAGGTTCAGCAGTGGTACCTTGACTGACAATTTTGTTTAATGGCACAGCTTCCAGGAGAATGAAGCCTTGAGTGCTGAAGTGGTAACAAGACTGGCACCACTGGTAAGATTTTAAGAAATTCTGCCTTCCCTTCTCAAAAGTGATCTATTTACTGAGGAGGTAAAATTCAGCTGGTTTTTGATGAGTCAAAGATTCGATGTTGAAGTTACTCATGGCAGTGACACTTAATGGCCCTGTGGAGCCCAGGATCTTATAATGATTTGGTGCTTTTTAAGCAGCATCTTATTTCATCCAAACTTTTTATTTAAGTACTTCAAAACATCTAATGTTTTTTGACAAAGAACCATATTTGTTGTCTCTTCTATATTGTTGCTTGAGTGTGTCATGCCATTTTGAAACAATTTCTTCTCAAAACTAATGTATCTCTATTTAAAAGAATTAATACTGCAGGATTTCAAATTCTTATTTCTTATGTTGGCAGTCCTTGGATTGCTTTCATATCTACACAACTTTTTTTTTTTTCAAATTTTTAAATTTTTTTACAAACTGTAAACCGTTGTATTTTTGTTATGTGCTATGAAAATTCTGTTCTTGGTGGATAATATTTCTACTATTCCAATCTTGTATGGTATTCATCTGGGAGCTGAATATTTCAATGAAATATATCTGTTCTTTGCAGAAGCTAATGCCAGTGTTTTGGGGGTTTTTTGTTTTCTAATAAGCCTGTGGTTTTTTGCACAGAAATGGACCCAGATGTGACTTGCAGTGCCAGTCTCAAAATCGGAATTATTCCATCTTTGAGTAATTTATTTTCATGCTGACTTGCAGTTAGATGTTCACACTATTTTTTTCCTTGGCTTACATAATCCTTATCTAGACAGCTGACATTGCAATCTAAGTTGCAGTGGTACTTAGCAAGGAGTGGAAAAATTATTGGAATGATGTGTTTTAATATTTCAGAGTCACAGGATGTTCAGCTTATGCTGAATAACTTTATTGATAACAAGAGAGTTACTGAAATACTGACCCTCTTTTTAATAATACAGTAAAGTCATGCTATCATGTGCTACCATGTTTTACCAGTAGAGAATTGGAAAAAATTATTTACCCTTAGATCTAGTAAATAGGTACTATTACTCAGAGAAAATAAAATAGCAAGAATTGAACCTCTTCCGTGCAATGAAATGAATGTTGCACTATCAGCTGTGTTTCAACTTAATGTTCTTTGCTTTGATTTTATATTTGCAAAGGAGTTTGTTCACAGAGGATGTAATTTTATCTACATGATGTACAACAGGTAATGAAAGACTAATATTCAATACATCTAGTACAAATGAAGTATTAGAATTGGCTCATCAACATGAACAGGCATTTTGGCTGCATATAACTTTTAAAGGCAGGCAAGCAGTGGCTAATAAAGAGCTTACTAAAAACCTTACCAAAGTTGTGAGTGAGTCAGTAAACTGGGACCATCCTTGTCCAGACCATCTGGGTCAGGGGCTATGATCAAAATGAAATACTTGTTTTTGAACTGAACACTCCTTTGCAATGTGTGGAGAATATACCCTTTCATGTGTGAAAGCCTTGAGCTCAGCCTTAATCATCCATCACTGCCCAGCTGGAGAGCAGCTTTGCAGGAAAGGACCCAGTGGTCCTGGTGGGCACCAAGCTGACCATGAGCCAATAAACATGCACCTACCAGAATGAAGTTCAATAGTACCTTGGGCTGAATTAGAAGCATTGGCAGCAGGTTGCAGGAGGTCATCCTTTCCCCCTGTTCAGCACTTGTCAGGCTGCACCTGGAATGCTGTGCCCAGTTCTGGGCTCCCAAGTGCAAGAGAGACATGGACATACTGGAAAGAGTCCAACAAGGGGCCACCATTGAAGGGGCTGGAGCATCTCCCATGAGGAATAGCTGAGGGAGCTCAGACAGTTTAGCCTGGACAAGGGGAGGCTTAGGGAGGTCTTATCAGCCTGTGTAAATATCTAAATGTACTGGCTCACTGCTGTAGAAGGGACAGAGCTCAAGAGTGGCTAAGAAAAGGTAAATTTTTTTTTTTAATTGTGACTATCAGTGAACTCTATGAAAATAATAAATCCCTGTTGTTTGAAAGCCTGTACATGTCATGTTAGAACCTATATTTGTGGCTGCAGTGTGTGTTAATGCTGCCATGGGCAATGGGCACTCCACTCATCTTCTGAATCTCAGATATTGTACTGAAGTGTGGAGTTTGAGTAGTACTTAATCAGTAATAATCACAATCAAGACTGAATTTTAATGAGGTTTGGGATAATTAGTCATTTATCAAATGGCTTTGGTTGGGCCATGTGAAATGCCTGACAGCACAAAGCTGTTTCTAAGTTTCATTCAAGAACATTTGGCAAATTATTTAAATGAGCAGTTTTTGTCCTGTAGCTCATTTACAAATGGATTTTGTGCAAGTCTGTTAAGGGTCATGTGTAGGTTGGGAGGGTTTTGTGTTGTCAGTGTGTGATCCACTTCAGTCAGAGCTGGGGTATAAGATGAGCAGAGCTCTGAATGATGATCTGCAAAAGTACCCATAGTTTGTGTCAGAGGGGTTGTATCCAGGTTCTTTGCATCCCTAGGGTGCTGGCAGGAGATGCAGCAGAACAAAGCAGAGACCCACTGAGCATTTTTGAATAACCATTTGGATCTGTTAATTGCTGCTAAAATGAAATTTTGCAAATAAATTTTTGTAGGACTGGTGAACTTGTGAAAATAATTCTATGAAATCAATTGAGAGAGTGCCACAAAGGGCTCTATGTGAGTTAGGAAAGTGTTCAAAGATGTTTGAACAGATGCCCAAATGTCACCCACGTTACCTAGCAATACAAGTACAAGGAGTTAAGGAAATCAGGTAGTTTATCTGAACAAGGATATGCAAAATAACTGAGAAAAAAAAAAACAACCTTATTTTTATAGCATAATCATTGAGATTATTGCAGACTAAAACAATAGTGGGAAATAAGTGTGTGTAGAAAGGTGGCTGGTGAAGTGCCGGTGCATTGCTGGTATCGTGTTTGCAGTATCTGCTGGGGAATGGATCTCTTTGCTGGGTGAGATGTCACACAGCTCTGTCTGTGCTTGTTCTGAGAGAAAATGATACCATATTTCAGGGGGAAGAAAAGTATTCTAACAGGGACAAAGTGGCCTGTTGGTTTCAGCACCTCAGAAATCAGATGATCTCCCATCTGAGCAGCTGCAATGCAATTTTGGGAGGTTTTCTACACAGGCTAGAATTTTAGGTGAAAACATGAAGTAAGCATTTACTACAAAGATGAACCTCTGTAATCCTCCTGAGTCAGGGAGAGGGTAGATAATACTATAAAGAAACAGGGGCTGAATGCCTCTGCATGGCCCACAACCCCCAAATTATTGTTGAATACAGTACTTGGAAAAATGGATTATATAGGGCATTAAGGAAGGCAAGATCAAGAAAAAATATGAAACAATTTGCTGGTCTGTTTTGAAAACACTTTTTTTTCTATTATAGGTAAATCAGTTTTTAAGGTTTTTAACTCTTTTTGGACCCTGCAGAAGATTAAAAAGCCACTAAGAACTTACTTTGCTAAATAAAATCTCTCTTATTTTTGTCTGTTGGAATATATGAGTAAACTCTCACGGTGTTCTTTGAATCTTTATTTCTCTCATTTTTCTTAAAATATTTCATTTAGAAGTTTAGTGGATTGAATAATGTCTATTTGAAATAAAAAAATTGAAACATGCTGCTCGGTAAATGCAGAGAAGCAGTGCTTTGTTTGCATTTTCCAGATATTTTCCATTTTTTCTAAATAAGAACGTGAAAGTGGATCTGATGCTGTGAAAATCGGATGTGCATTTGTTCATCTGATGGGAAATGCTACAGTGGAGTTATTTTTGACCTGTTCTGAAGGAGGGGTGTGGAGATCGGCACAGAGATCATTCGGAGTACACGTGTTTCTGAGGCATCTGAGACTGGAACCTTTCCCTGGGAACCAGCTCTTTGATTGTGTATTCATATGTGCTTCAAAGGACCACAGAATAAATGGTAGAGTTTTGAGGATTTTATATTTATTTTTATTTTAAAAATCATGCTCAGTGTAATCCAATTAGTTTTGTTTGTCTTTGGATTCATACAGGGCAAAGGTGGTGATGTGGGTAAGGCAGACAGATATTAACTCATCTCTCATTTAAAAGTAGGGATATCAAATGCACAGATGCTTTAAAAATCACACTTAAGCATCTTATCTAATTTTTATGGTTAGTTATTGCTGTAACTACCTCAACAGAAAGGAAAGAGAGAATTGGTATGGCTTCTAAAATCAATGAGCCATTAAATAGGTGACAATAATCTTGATATAAACTTAGAATATTTATTTGGCACACAAAATGGCTCTAGAGAGCATTACCATTTCAGGCTGTTCTCTAAATGCCAAGGGTTTATCCCTTGTCTATGAAGTTCAAGGGCAGGCAGCCCTGATGGGATCACCCCAGCCCTGCTCCCGTGGGACATGGATCGTGTCTCCTCCTGCACGTTTTGGTGTGTGGCTGTGCTTGCTTTTGTGGTTTTCTGTCTTCATTTCTGTGCCATCAGGTGGGGCAGTGACATTCTGCCAAATTACACCAACTGGTGTAAATGCCCCCACTTTATTTTGCTGAGCAGGATTGGTTATTTCTTATGCTGCATTTTCAGGTGTGGCTTCCGTGTGATGCATAACACAAGGAACAGGATCTCCACTGCACTCTGCCAGAGAGGCCTTTGTACCTTGGCTGTGAATAACACCTTGGGTTAGGTTTTCTGGTTGGTTTGTCTTTGTTTTTTCCAGCTGATGTTTTCCTTTGTCCCAAGTGTTACCTGTCATAATTTTTGGTTTTATAGCACTGGAGAGTATCTGTGCCCACACAGGGTGCTCAGCTGGCACCATTCTTTGCTTTACATTCTAGAATGCATTTCCATGTTAAGCTTGATATTTCAGGGAAAAGAAACCATCTAGACAAAGAAAAATAATACAAAATATTGAGATGGCAAATAGAAGCACTATGGCTTGTTCAGACAAATGGACTTGGTGGAATCAAAGGTGGATCTCATGGTATCGGAACCACTAGGACCTGGTAGCCTGACCAAGAAGGATTATGTTGATGGCATGTGCTGAGTTTATTTTCTGTTCTTCCTTTTTGCATTATTGTCCCTGTTTTATTCCCAGTTTACAAATCAGTTTCATATTGATAATAATTGTAGGGTTTATGTTGTTCTTAGTTGAAGTTTTGAAACATTGAAGTATTGAAATATTATGCTGCCTGATCTTCTAGAAGTGAGACAAGACAGCATAACCAAGACTTGGAACTGAAATCACATGGGATTGAGATTGATCCTTTCCCGCCCTGCCAAGAAAATAAGAATTTTAACCTCTCAAAATTGTTTACATGAAGACAGACAAAAGTGCTTAATGCAAAAACCAAATCATATTAAAAAAACCCCATTCTATTTCATTCTCCTAAAGTGCTAAATTTTAAAAGCCTTTCCCCCTTGCCCCGAAAGCATTTTCTCATGTGTTTTTTGTGCTCTGTTGTTGAAAATCTACCCTGGGAACATGCAGAACCCCTTTATTAAGTTTCCAAATGATTTTAGCAATCTTATTTTCCACATCTGGTTTTTAAACCTCTTTGAAAAGCAGCCAGGCCTGTGAAAAGAAGTCATGAATTGCAAATGTGTGTGTCCCTGAAAGTTACCTCACATTTTAAACCTAGCACTGCTGCTCTGGCATGGTGCAAACAATGCCTGCACTGAGTGATGGTGCCAGCAGCCCAGTGCTGGGGGTGACTCTGCAAACAGTTTGGCTCAAGTAGGAAAATTCACTGCAAAGAGCACCTCTGGTTAAGTGCCCGTGTGCTGGAGTAACCTTAGAGACATGTTGCTTTTAGCATCTATTTCTCTTGCTGCTTCTACTCACTCCGTGGTCTTCTCAGGGAGGATTTTCTACTGCTTTTTCTTCAGATGCTGGGTTTACAAATGTTAAATGTTTAAAGTAAAGTACCAGCTCACCAATACTTTCTAGGATGATTCCTTCCAACCAAAAGCCTCATTTTCTTTCTGTGTCATGAGATGATGCAATGATGGCCAGTCAGCCCCTGGAACACACAGCAGGAGAAGGCATGTATGACCACAAGCCCTCTCTGCTACCATGGAGGAGCAAAGGAGCAAGATGTAGGACCAGGAAGCCCCAGTTTCAGCTGAAGTGGCATACTGATCATGTCCACTGGCTGCCCAGAGCCCCATTCAGAGCTCAGAGTAGCACAAACCTCTCCTCTTGCAGAGTTGAGTGTTGTGCCTTTTGGTATGTTGGGACAAAGAAATTGCTTCTCCATTTACTGTGACTGTTGTGTGATATAAATCTGTGCTGTGGCTGGAAGATGATTCATTAACTTGCAACCATAATAACCAAGACTCTTAAGGTCTGAAAGCAGCTTTGACCTCTTTATTACTCTATAGAGGTTACTAGTACTAGCAGGTACATTAGCAATTCAGGCAGAAAAGGGGAGACATGAACAATAGTCCAGCTGTTCAACAGAAATAACTCTTAAGATCAATATGTATTTAGATGCTTCTTTACTACTTAAATTGCTCTAATGAATAATGTTCTTGTGGGAGAATTGCCTCGTTAGCTAATGAAAATTCTTTGGGAAACCCCCAGGAAGAAGATTTGTGAAGTTCTAGGCAAAAATTAAATATTGATTATTTTTAATGCATCAAATTAAACTTAATCATACTTTAGGAAATATGTAATGTTTCCCAGAAATAATTTAAATCCCAGTGCTGGTTTTTGTACAAGGTGGTTTCTTACTGAGATGAGTTGCAGTACAATAGAAGTTACTGCCAACGTATAATTTGTGAAATTCAAAAAAGTGTTAGCATATAATTTAGATAATGAAACCTTTACACCCATCTAGATTTGTAAGTACCAACTTGAGCGGAGGAAATGCTATTTCAGTGCTATTATATTAAATTATATACATTTGCTGGGGGGGGTTAGATGGCTGTATGTTTAATTTACAAGCTTTTCATTCCAAGCTTTTCATTTTTTCTTAGCAATTAAGTGGTTTTAAAGACTACTGATAGTAGTGTTAAAATCAAGTGCATATTCACAAGGCTGACCAAAGTCTGAATGATCAAAGTAGTCAATAAAAATGAATAATTTCCTAGATACTTTTAATAGCTATTTTTTTTTCTGAATGTTTTAATTGCACTTTCCTCTTTTGAGCAACCATCATTCTCCCCCCGTTCTCCATTTGATTTAGGAGCAGCAGTTGAATGTCTCACTGTGAGTGGAGGGAAGAGGGAGGAGTGAAGCACACAGCAGTCTGGCTGTGGCAGTGCTGGTGAGAGGTGTCAGTCAAGCCCTGCAACACATTCTTCCATGGAGAGCTGAACTGCTGGGTCCATTCAGCTCCACCATCTGCTGAGGATTTTTTGCTTGGGGGTTATCACAGAGCGGTTTTGTGGTCTGACTTATCCATTCAGTGCCAGGATGTGTCTGGGAGCTGCTGCCCAGATGTTGCAGTGGGGGCACATCTGGCTCCCAGAGGACACACTTGTGGGGCTGTGTGAGTCACAGCCACCCGTGGGGAACACACAGCTCCTGTGCTGCCATCTGCCCTGCCCCAGCAGCCAGTCACCAAGCATGGCCTGAGCCATGGGGTCTCCTGTTCAGTCAATTTAGGGTTTCCAGCTACAGCTGACACTGGTTTGGTCATTGTTTCTAGCACAGTCTGGTGGTCTTGCCGACAGCTTTGGAAAGGATCTGTGAAAGATGTTACATTTTCATATATCATGTGTGTCAAAGTCTATGCTTAGAAAGTACTAGGAGCTCAGAACTAAAAAGGTGACTTGCTGAGTTTCTTGAGTGACTTGCTCAGTTTTCTGTAACTGTTGGGTAGGTACTTAAATATCCTGGTGATAGATGCCTAAGAAAAAGAAAGCAAAACAAAGGGTTCAGGAGTTAGAGTCTGCAGAACTATTTGTAAAGTGCTGGGAGATTCTCGCACACAAATGTGAGAATTTGCAGCAGGTTTTGTTTAATTGTAAGCAATCTGAGCAATTGTAAGCAAGCTGAGTTTATTTTTATGGACTTGCTGCATTGTTTGCTTGTTGAAAATAGTTTCTGAAGGTAAAGCTGAGGGTTGTAGTGTGGTTGAAAATTTCCATCCTAGGGAAGGAAGGAGGAAGGTTTCAGGAGCACTAAACCCTCCAACTCCTTGGGCTTTTGAAGTGCACGGGCAGTATTGGGGGTTCTGGTGTCACTGCAGACTGGTTCTAAAAGTGGTATGTTTTTGAGATGCCTACACCTGATTTGGTGGGTTTTGTGCGTGTTGAATGTGAGTAGTTGTCTTAGAGTTCTGGTACTTGGTTCTGGTACTAAAACAGCAAGAATACTTACTGCATTCATTCTACAAGTTTTAATTAATTCTTTAATTGGGGGGGCATCTTGAACTCTTCGCTCTGCTGGAACATGCACTTGGAGTACTTGGAGTGATTTATGATAAAAGTCTATTCCATGATCCTCTGCTTTATGCCCAAAAGTGGTTGCTGTATCACAAGGCCTGGACCCAGGTGTGTGTGGGGCTGGGGAGGAGGGAGCTTTGGGCTTTTTGGTAGCAATGTTTGAAGTCTCAGTGCTCAAGCACTGTGCAGTTCAGGTTTTGCTCAGCAAGCTTGGTTTTGTTGGCCCAGGCAAAAAGCTTTTCCCTTCCCTGGCTTGGAGAAGCTGCAGTAGCAATCTTTCAGCTGCCTTGAGGAGAACTGAAGAGCTGCTGCTCCAAGGCTGGAGGAGCGGGGCTGGCCTGTTCCAGCCCCAAACCTCAGAAAGCTGAGCCAGGGAGAGAAAACACACCAAGAGGCTCCAGCCCAGCTGCTTCATCTGCCATGACAAGGAGGTTGATGTCAGAGAGCCACCAGGTTTTTTGCCTCCTGCTGGAACTGCTTTGTGGAAGCTCCATTTCTTCAGAGTGAAAGCCATCCCTATCTTGCACCATGTGTCAGGAAGGGCATTTCTTTAACATTTCCCCCATTCTTCAAGCATTTTTGGGCCTTTGTTTCTCTGTGTGTGTGTGTGTGGGGGGGTGAGTTCTGATAGTTCAATGTTTAGCAATTACTTACTTTTCTTCCTTGCCTCATGGGCATTCTGTTGGTAATAAACCATTTGATTTAGGTTTGTTTTTTTTTCACATTCCTCTATTAGTATTCATTTTCTATTGGCAGAGGGGGATTGCTGAAACCCTTTAGAGAAGGCTACTCATTGCAGAGTGTCTTCTCTTAAATTTGTCTCAAAATTGACTCAGTAGCGTTAGTGCATGTTCCAGCAGAGCTAAGAGTGCAAGATGCCCCCCAATTAAAGAATTAATTAAAACTAAAGAAACTTTGAAGAATGAATGCAGTAAGTATTCTTGCTGTTTTAGTACCAGAACCAGGTGACAAGTCTGTGCCTGCTCATATTTAGGTACCATCTTTGCCTGCCAATGCTGTTAAGAACCCAGCTTGCAGGTATCATGGCACTTCAGAATCTGCTTGAGTAGGAAATGGTCTGTAAAATGAGAAGGAGCTAATGGATAGTGTATTTCCATAATCCTCATGAATTGTCAATTTGAACACGGTTATTTCTGTTAGTATCATTGATGTGCTGTCAGCATTTTTTTAAGTCATCCCCCTTCTAAGGAGGGATTTCCTTCTTTCTAACAGCTAAAATAATTTTGAATCTTAGGACAAACTGCAGCACTTTGTTTGAGGTCATTAATTTTTATTTTATTTGGAGGACCATAAGGTGGTCAAAAGATTGAATCATTAAAGCAAACAGAGTGCAGAGATACTTCAGGAAAGGATTTCTTGTTCCTGTAATTTCATGCTTCCAAGAGAAAAGTTTTGCAAGGATACACTTTCCTATCCATACTCAAAGTTAATGCATTGCAGTGTTCCATAGTCAGTCATCAGTGCTCGATGTCTCATGGAGAGGAAAGGTGTTGGGAAATAAATGTGGAGATGCAAAGTCATTTGTCCAAAGATGTACAGTGGACTGGGAGAACTTCTGACATGTAATCAGGCCATGGACCCCTGTGTGATGTTTTATCTCTGATCTGTGTACTGAGCTGTGAGCCCTGCACTTGGTCCATCCCTTCCTCCTCTTCTCCATCCACAGCTGCCAATGTCCTGGTGCTTGAAGCCAAAATGTGGCTGCTGCCATGGCAGGGGTGGTTGAAGAGGGAGCTTAGGACCGGTCACTGTGGATTGGAAGAGAGAGCATGGAGATGCCAGATGCACACATGGGTTGTGGCTGTGGGGCAGGACAATCCTCTGCTCTGCAGAGACATTTTGGAGAACTTACTGTGCTGATTTCTCTGTTTGATCTTTGTTTTGTTTTGTTTTTATGGGGGCAGTTGTGTGAGAATGACTGGGGAAATAAAACTGGCTCCTGCAGAGCACTCTGAGTACATCCAGTCTGTCTGGGCAGAGCACCATTGGTAACTACCTTCAAAGAAGGTTATTTTACTTGCTTTTGAGCCATCTCTATAGTTGGTCATAAAGAGTTTCTGACCTTCTGTCAAAAATCCGCCTACCGAGCTTCCAGTGCTCCCAGAGCAACAATGTACCAGAGGCTGTAACAATGCAAGAGGAGGTACTTCAAAAAGGTCTTGAAAGGGTTTTGTAAAAGGCATTATGATGGATTGTTTGAAGCTGTTAGAACTGATCTTTAATAGTTGCATGCTTTCAAAGCTCCTGAAATCCATTCATGTTTACAAGATGAGACATGAATTTCAAAAGTCTTTTTTTCTCCTCTTCTTCATTTTAGTTCCTGCGTTAATAGGCATGGTTCCTGCAGAGAGAGCATTGCTCCTGAGCATTGCTGAGGTCAATAATATATCTTTAATGTGAACTGTGAGGATAATCACCTGTGCTGAAATTCACCTTGACCCAGAGGGTGTGTGCAAAGTCCTCACATAAGGGTAGTCCAGTGCAAAATCCCCAATTTCTTTAAGATAATCCAGCCCAAAATGCCTGGAATGGGCTGGGGAGGCACCACTGCCAGGTCAATCAGGTTGGAGACATGCATTTGGGTAAATTACAAGGTAGTGTTGCTAAAAGAAATAAGATCTCCACAAATGAGATATCTAAGATATCTTTGGGCTGGGTTTCATAGAATAAAGGGAGAAATTTATGTAAGTTTAGGTTCATTTACTAAAACTTAGTGGGAAAACAAATCAGCCTTTTATAGGTAGATTTGTGAGTATTTTTTCCAATATTAGCTGAAGGTGGCTTGTTTAGCTTGCTGGTACAAGTAGCCCTTTGGGAAGTGGGTTACCTAAACTATAGGAAAATTCTTGGAAGTAAACTGTCCACTATTAAAAAAATCCATTACAACTTTAATATGGAATTTAAAGACCATTTCAATAATATTCAACTTTTGGCTTCAGGTGTGTGGCAGACTGACTTGAAAACATTTTTAAGCAAGTATTTGGCATGCTTGTATTATTATTATAATTTGAAAATTAATAGTTGGAATCTTATTTTGTGGTAGCATTGATTAATAAAACTTGTAGTACTTTGAGGCAGCACTGACAGCTTTTAAGAAGGTAGGGTGTGGAACCAATATTGCAAGTGGAAAGCTAGTTACTATTAATTAAAGGCAGACAAAAATCATGGACTTCAGGTCACAATCTAACAATGTCCCCAAGGCTTATGTGGCTTTTTCATTCAAATTAAGTTTCAGTAAAGCAAAAATGATTCTGCAAAGAAATCTGCTAGTCTTATCCATAGTTCCTCAAGCAAAATTCTCATTAGCTTCACTGTCATGAGCATGCAGACTATAGTTCACAAGCTAAAAAGTGTAAATATTATTTGCTTTAAATTTTTGTCCTAGATCTGGTAACTTTGACACTAGGAATAACTGATTTGAGAAGGTGACTGGAGAGCAAATATTTATTGTTACTCATTATAAAAAACCCAGAAGGCACTTGGTGAGAACTGAGACAGCAGATTTAAAATAAGTAGAAGCAATGTGTTATAGACGAGAATGAAGTCAAATTGTGGTGCTCATTGCCACTGCGTGTTATGAAGATCAAATGTATGGAGGGGTTAGAAGTTCATCGGCTGAGTTAATGGGGGATAGATATGTCAAAATCTGTTAAACATGGTGCTCTGGATGCAGCTCCTGCTTCAGGAAGTCCCAGGGCCTGTATTTCTGGAAGCCAGGAGGATGTGCCAGTCCGTGTCCCACCCCTGCAGCCCTGGCAGAGCCCTGAGCCGGGGCACCTACGGGTGGGCAGCACATCCCTGCGCGTGGAGCTGAGCCCTGCAGAGCTCAGTGTGGGGCTGGGAAAGGCTCCTGTGCAGCTCCAGAGCGGTGGCTTCCCCCCTAGAGCTGTCAGCTGGGTGTTTGCTGGGGGCTGGCAGTGAGAACACAGCTCCTGCTCAGAGGGGATGGTTGGGAGGGAATGTTTCTGTTTGAATTGGTCTTCAAGAGCTGATGTGTTCAGCTTCAACTGAGACAGTGTGCATTTTTTAATTTCCACACGTCCTTACTAATGCTTTTCAAAGGTTTCACTTATGGAAAATATTGAAATTCTGGGGAAAATGATGTTTGGACAGTGTATCACTTTAAATGTGTGTTCTGCAATAATTAGCTTATTTAGGTGTAGGAACTTAACTGTCTGTACAAACACAAATATTCTGATAATTTGTTGGTGAAGAATACTTTGGCAAGCTGTCACAAGGATTTCAGCTCTTTTAGATGTCTTCTATTTTGGTTGCTTCTGTCAAGAGAATTTTTTTAACATGAACAAAATTCCGTTAAATGGGGCAGATTTCTTTCCAGAAGATAATTTTAAATGTTTAGTTAGATGTAGTGGTTTTCCTCCAGCTGTCACTGCTTTCTTGTTCCTACATTCCTGAGACACGGTTTTAAAAATAATTAAGTGTGAGTGTATCTGTATCAGCCTTTCCTTGCAAGGGCTTTTGTTTATTTAAATTTGTCAGCTTCTCGTGTTTGTACTGCAGGCTCTGCACCACATTGTTCCCACGGGTCACAGACTGGAGGATTATTATTCAGTCTTCACCTTTGGAGTGTGTTTTGGGGAGGCAAAGAAGAGGGCTGATAGAGATAGACCACAAAGTCATGCAACGTGCTGTGTACGAGACTGTCGGATCAGTAGTGCAAACTACCTCCCGAGCTGCTTTGGGGGAGTAGGGATAAATCCTTGCTGCCCATCAGCAAGACCATAAGGGTGTCACCCAGAGCTCTGACAAATATAATGGATTTAGGCTGAACATGCCTCTGATGGAGGTATGCCTTCATGGGCATGGAGATGTAAGGCGACAGGGAAGAGAACCTACAGCAGTAATGTTAGGGCATAGCATTGAATTGAATTCCTCAGCATTCTCTGATTTGGAAAACATAAATCAAATGGCAAAAAATTACATAAATTTCAGTAGCAGCATTGTTAGTTGAGAAGTGTCGCTTATCCTGTTCCAGTGAGACTTAGATGCCTGAGCTTGGAGTAGTTCAATAATTGACTTCTGCACACTTTCCTGAGGGAGGCAGCAGGAGCATCGCTCACCTTGCTGTGCCCAGAGAAGTCAGGGCTGGCCAAAGGCACTGGGGAAGCTGCTCAGAGTCAAGGGGGGTCCCCACAGCGCTCTGCACTTCACTGCAGGAATTTGGCTGCGCCTTTTCTTCTCCCCAGCAAGAAGGAACTCACCTTTGGGGCTAGGATGGAAGGAGCAGGGAGGGCAGAGCACTCACCCTTGGGTGCATGTGAGAGCAGTGCCTTTCCCTTATTCTGCAACAGAAAAACATTTCCTTCCTGGTGCTTTTGGCACTACTTGACTTGGTGTTTGGGAGCTGGTGACCACTGTGCAGAGCACTTGGGGAATCATGCAGGCATGAACAATTAATCTTTTAAAAGGTCTCTTGCTTGGCAATGTGCCAGGGAAGCCAATGTAGCCCCACTATATAATATCAATTTTTAATGATGAAGACTTTGCTAAATTCAGTCTTTGATAAATCTTAGAGTTGGCTTTTCAAAGTTTAAAATCAAACATAACCCAATTATTTCAGAATTTGATTAAACTAAACTGCCACTTTGGTAAAGTGTTTAAATAAATCAGTATTAATATACTTTACTACAGTAAATAAAGTTATTTCTGTATAGCTCAGATATGAATATTCACACAGAGCTCTTGGAAATGAAGCAGTGGCAGTTTGCACAGAACATATATTAACTTAAGGAAGTAAATATTTTATTGATCTTTTAAAGGGATTATGATCTTGGTGGTGATGACTGAAAACTCTGTTTTTAGAACAGTGAAACCACTAGCTGTAAATATGTTTTAGGAAATCTATTGTATTTTATTCTGTGAACTCTGAAGACCAACTGCTGTAAATGCCTGAGGGCTGCCAGACTATGGGAGGTGATGTCAATGGGCTTTTTTCGTGTTGCTCTGCTGGCATTGGCTGCCAGGTGGCTCTGCCAGGAGATTTCAGTCAGTTCTCAAACACTAAATAATTCTTCACCCAGTGAAGCTTCCTGGCTCCAGGAGCGCCCTGCCCCTGTTTGTGTACAGGGATGTCCCCTCTCCAATGGAACCTCATCCAGAGCCCTTGTGCCCCTGCAAGAGCCTACCAAGCTTTGGGCTGGGACAGCTTTGGAATGCATCTTTGTAAGAGAGAGCTGAGCAGCAGGGCCTTATACAGTTGAGTGCTCGTGCACACAGAAATAATTCTAAAGAGTGAGAATTAGTGACTGCTGTGTCCCTCAGAGCCACCTGCAGAATGCTTGAAACCTGCTCTGTCAGGAGCTGTCAGCCAAAGGTGGCCCAAGGCCTGTGCAGTTTGACCTTGGCTGGCCATGGAGTGTAAAAGGGCACAACCAGCTGAACTCTGTGTAAAGATTTCTGAGCTGTCAGGAATTCACATGCTGACTTGCTTTCAGTTGCTCATCTCCCAGCTTGTTTCAACAGGTCTTTCTAGAGACGTGATCTTCTTGTTAAGCAAATTAAGGGCCTTCCAGAAATACCATGAAAGGCAAATCTACATATTTTTATGGATGATCTCATTTTTCCAGGCTCATAAGATTCGGAAAATTAGTTCCTTAGTTCCACATCTTAGTTCTTAAATTCACGGTAATCTGAAGAAGTGGGTTTTGCTCACTACCTTCAGCTTGGCTCAATGAAGCCATTAGTAAAAATAGACAGCAAGAAGACATTACCCCAAAATGTGAAAACTATCACTGCTTTTGGAGCTGTCTTGGAGCCCTTGTCTCTACCATCACAAAACATGTCTTTATTTCCAGGAGATTTACTGTGTGCTCCCAGGAGCAGCTTTCTGCCATCCAGAGGTTCTGGGTGTGTTGTGCTTGTTTGAGGCTTCAAAAGTTTGTTCTGAAATCTTTCACATTTCAACTTATGCCTGCTTCAAGCTGCCTGACCTGGTGAAACTCATACAGGATACCATGGTACTCTGTACTCTTTTAATTGTGTCTGAAGTTTTCCACTGAAGTGTGAGAAAACATCCATCTTCTGAAGCAGGGCATGCTTCCCTGTAGCTGCCCATTAAAAGGACATCTTCATCCCAGGATGCTGCTGGAACATTCTTTGAAAAGAAACTAAAAGTTGGAGAATATCAAGAGATACTCATTGAGCCCACTAATTAGAGCTGACAAATTAAAATTACAATAAAGCGAAACTGCACAAATCCAAAAAACTGGGTCTTTCTCTGATTGCTTTTATTGAGAGGATGATAAAACTATTTCTCAGAGTGGGAGTTTAAGAGACTAATGTGCATTACATTCAACTCAAGAGATTAAACTTCTTGTTGCTTTTTAGAACATTCAATATTTTAGCATTATTTTATAATGAAAGAACAGTCTCAGTTCTTTTCTTATGTAGACTTTTATGCTTAGTGCCTGTTTAAAGGCATTTCTTCCCTACAGGTTTATAACATTTCTTTCACTTCCTTGGGCCATCATGGGTAGTCATGCTGGATTAGGTTTCTTACCTGGCCTCCTGTACTGTGCACATATGGATGAGAGGCTTTTTACCTTAAAAACCAATTAACTCCTGCAATTAACTTAGCAGAAGGGAGTAGAAAGGCCCAGAAGACTAGAGCATGGGAGTGCTTGATTCCTGCGTGTGTTATGGAAAGGATCTCCTGAAGAAGTGTGTAACCTGGCTTTTTGTGGTTGATTTAGGAAATTTCAGCATCTGATATTTCTGTGTGATTTCCCTTGTTTCATAGCAGGGGACCTGGAGACGTGTTTGATCCTTGAGATCAGCTATATATGCTGCTTTCCTGTGTTGCTTCATTTTCTGCACTACTCTTTCTTCCCCCCCATCCTGACAGGTGCATATTCTGATGCTCTTTATGATAAGTTTCAGCCTCATCCTGATAGAGGAGCATGGCTTTGCATTCAGTTTCCCAGCTGTGTAGCATCTGTGTGGCACTTCAGGGTCAGCTTGGACAGGGCTCTGAGCGACCTGATCTCGCTGAAGATGTCCCATTCCCCTGCAGGGGAGTTGGACATAATGACCTCTAAAAGTGCCTTCCAGCCCAAACCAGCCTGTGATTCTGTGTGCTCTCACAGGAAAGCCAGTAGTTCTGTTTTGTTGGCTGCCATCTCCTGCTTGATCAGTCATGTGAAGTTCCTTTTCTTCTCTCATGGCTCACAATTAGTTAAATTCATGGAAAAAATGTTTAAAAGGCATACACAGCCCTATAAGGCTAAGGCATGGGGACAAATGGGAGGTCAGTGTCCAGTGAGGGGAAAGAATGAGGTGGAATGATGTTGTTCTTATTAGGAACAGCGAAAAGAATGACACAGGCTCTCAAGGGAGTCAGATCAGGAGAATTCCTCTAGTTTATTGCTTTAGCCTTGTTACATAGACTAGTTCATGGAAAGTACAGAAAGGAAACTCTTATTGGTTAGTTAACTGCTACATCACCATCATTGGTCAGTGGTGTACACCACCTCCTGACTTTCTCCTGCAAGGAAAACAAGGGACAGACAAACAGCACCTGGCAGTTGTTTTCTGTCTCTGAGGATTGTTTTGAAATCCTCCTATGAATTTCTCAGGCTAGCTCTCAGGCAGGACTGAGAAGCCATGGGGCCTGTGTAGCTTGCTCCAAAGCTAGCATCCATAGAATTAAATCAATTCAAATGATGGCATTGATGTGTGGAAGTAAGTTTCAGTGTAAGGTTGACCATGGTGAGTGTCAGATTTTAGAATAGAGTTACATAGTTAAGGATCAGTTACATGGATAAGGGTGGAGGACCATGTGAACAGTATTTCTGGCTAATTGCCACAAATAGTAAGAGATATGTTGCATTTGGGTGTCTGACAAGCAAGAGAAAAGATCTTTTTCTGTGCTGTCAGCAAAGATCTATATATTTCATAAGTAAACAGAATTGATGTATAATTTTGTTTCCTGAAGAGTGATGCAAATGTGGCTGTGATTCCCAGCATTCCTAAATGTGTATTATCTGGGCATTGTTCATTTTCATCCATGGCAGAAGTCACATCTTTTCAAAAAGAGCTTTGTACAGTGTTTGTACCAACAAGAAGATGTCTCTGCAGCACTCAGGCATACATTGGCTTTAGCTGTTGAACTTCAGACTTTGAATCTGACTTCAGTGTTACATGGGCAGCTACAAGAGTTCTTTGTGTTTCTCAATTTCATTGCGGGTTAAAGCAGATCAACACAGGATTTGAGCCAAAGCTCATTATGGTCAATGTAAGTTTTGTCCAGTTGATTTCTGCACAAAGATTCTGTTCATGTAGCAAGGGCTGTATTCATGGAAAAAATCAAATAGCATTGTGTAATCTGCAGAAGTGGAGAGTCCTGCTACTTTAGTAACATTAGTTGCATTTCTAATTAGTATTTGCTGTCTTCCCAGACTGTCAACAAGTTAGGGAATAACCAGTACTAGGTTTTTTTCCATCTCTTTGCTATAATATAGAACAAAACAAAAAGGAGTAGGAGCATATTACTATTATGATCATGCTTTCTATCTCCATAAGTAATTTTCATGCCAGATAATTGTTTTGGTAGGGTTAGGAATATGCAGCAATGTATCCCTGTGCTTATGAATCTGGTGCTCTGTGTTCTCCCAGGATTGATGATATTACATCAATTCCTTCGCAAGGGATCCTGCTCAATAAAAACACATTGATCCAGATAGTCGCTAATTTAAATGTAATGTGACATCCTTGCTGATGTGATGTCCTGAGTGAATGATTCTTTGCTGTGGTTAATTTGCAATGTTCAAATTAAAAGTTCTTACAACTATATTCTTTAGAGTAATGGAGGATTATGTCTCAGATCACAAGCTATGTGAAATGATTAGAGATCAAAAAAGTACTAATGTTGTGCTTTTCTCAAAGGACCAGAAGTTAATGGGGAATAGCAAGCAGCTGGGATGTTCTGCAAAAAAACATGCTGGTCCTGCCTCATTTGTTTTTCAGTGAAGTAAAATAAAAAATTCTTCTGATTAAGTTGGTAGAAGGATTAGATGCTGGCAAAGTGGTAAATAATGATTGATGCGAGCTCTGTCAACAGGGTAAGATTAATTTCTTTTAAACAACTTTGAAGATACATCTAGGAATAAGAATGTAGCTTGTACTTATGTGGGTGGAGAGCTGTGCCTGGAGAGCAGCAGCTCTGCACATGTGAGCTCATGTTGGAGAACCTATTGAACATCATTTAGAGTTGTGGTTAAGAGGAATAACATGAATATGTAAGTACTGAAATACCAAGAGGGGAGAGAGAGGCAGCTTGTTTGTTGTATACATTATTAGCAGTTACTGCAATATATTGCATTGTGGTGCTTGAAAAGAACTGGGAAGAATTAGGAAGATAATTTCTAATTAATAAAGCTGCCTTATGAAAGGTTATTAAAAGATCTTGATGTATTTATCTAGCACAAGAAAAAAAACAAACAACAAAAAACCAGAGGTGTTTACACATCAAGATACATCGGGATGTGTATTAATCTATTTGTGGAGATACTATTTGATTATTTGAAAACCACTAATAGACCTGAATCTGGTTCTTGCAAAGTCTACTAGAAAACACTTGCTGTTCTACCACATTATCAGTTTTCCGCCTATCCCATCACATAAGAATCAGACTGAATTAGTGTTAGTCGTCACCAGTAGGGCATGAGAGCCTGATCATATTAGAGGCTGTCACACTGTATTAGCCAAAATTAATATGGAAAGAATGTGATTTTAAAAAGTGCCAGTGTTTCAAATGCTGTATCATATTAGCACAGGAAGCTTTCTTCTCATGAAGCCAGTGTTTTCTCCTCAGTCTCTCTTGTTGATGTGAGATGAAATGCCATGCTCCATTTACACAGGATGTTAATGCTCTGCACAGAGGATTTTACCAGGGGAGCTCAAGTGACAGGAGGCTTCAGAGCCCGGTCAGAGTTGGGACTGCTGTTGACCTTACCTTTATAAGGTGCAAGGTAGGAATGTAGTTATCATTTACAGTTCCTGACACGTTGCTTTAACAGCCTGACTTGTTAATGTAGGCAGCATTGATTTTTTTTTATCCTGTAGCGGACTGTGGTTTGCAGAGTTCAGCAGGTGTCACATGGAGACCAGGGGGACAACCGGGATTGGCAAAACCCTTACTCCATCCTGGGGAAATAGAAGCCAGAGCTGAATTACAATGAGAAAACTGCTTGTGGTTATGTGGCATGCCTGGTCTTACACCCCAGTTTACTAAGAGCTAACCAGCTTGCCCTGCTCGTAGAAGGGAAGGCACAACTTTCTATGGAGTTGCTGACACCTGGCTGGAGATGCCAGTTCCAGGAGGTGCCAGCTTTAGGCTGCAGCAGCTGCCTGGCACTTGGTAATGTAAGTCATTGTTCCTGTGTGCTTTAGACATAGAAGTGTCTTGCCTCTTTGGATGAAATTAATTAGTTTTTTTTTTCCTTTAAACTTGAAATAGATTTTGTGGTAATGACATAGTATTAAGCTGTATTAGCGGCATAGAAAAATATCCTATCCTGTACCTGATGTACAGTTACTGTTTTAAAGCTATCAATATTAATGAAATGACCTGAAATCCTGTTCAGTTTTAGCTCAGAAGCTCTTTTCTCTGAGACACTTTGCATTAATGAAACTATTTTCAAAGCTGGACAAAAAGCTTAAAAGAAAAATCTGAAATTAATCATGGGAGGGGGGAGGCCCTTAAAACCTGAGACAGAAAAATTTCTAGGCAAAAATTGGTTCCAAGCAAAGTGGAAAAGAATTTGCAAGCTGCTTTATCTGCTGCATGAAAGCTTCTGTGAGCTGATTGCTGAGATTGGGATCCTCATTTTCCCCTCTGGGGAACCAGTAACTCCCAACTTCCCTCGACTGCTGCATGAGCCTGCTCCTGCTCCAGCTGTCTCTGCTGTTGCAGGAAAGCTGTTCACACAAGGTTTTTCTGTTTTGTTTTGCTTTTTTTCTGGAGGAAAGGGTGATATTGCAAATTGGTGACTACTTTTGGAATGCCCCAGTGAGGAGAGCTCTGCACCAGCCTAATCCCCACATCAGCTGTGCTGTGCTGCCCACAATGAGCCTGTGGACAAGACTATGGGAGTGAAGGAGACTCCTCCTAAATCTCAGGTGTGAGGGGATGCACTTCACTGAAATGAGGATCTGGAAAGAGACTTGAAAAAAATTGAGAGTGGAAAAACTTTCCAGGAGCTTTCTAAAAACTTGTTAGTACAGGTGTGGCTGTAGTTCATTTGGGGTGAGGCCATGTGTCAGAGACTGATGTCTGGTCTGTGGAGCCTTTGTCAGTCTGTGGAGCCTTTGTGTGTGAGTTGAGCTGGTTTCCAGGAGCTGCAGGGACCTGCCACGTGCTGGGGTTTGGAGGGGCCGGTGGCCGCACTGCTCTCGGCAGTGAGTGGCTCCGAGCTCTGCTGGAAAGGGATCAGAAACAAAAAGACACATCAGTGCAACTTGTAAGGGGAGAACAACTTATGTAAAAAAACCTAATTCCTGTAGACATCACAGGAGCTGTTCCCTGCATCCTGCCTTTGACTAGTCAAAATTTAACAGTGAAAGGGTTTGATTTTCCGTGCCCTATTTCTGATTAGAGAGGGTGATACCATAGGAGGCTGGTTCTGCTTCAGCAACAACATCCAGTTAAGATGAAGAAAGGTATTCCACAAGCTATTTCCACGGGTTGATGTGGTTGGGCTCTTGATTGTGCTTGGACTGCAGTTTGCATTGTGTGCCTGTTTAAAGTTTGCTGCTTGTAATGCTTTGGTGACTGCTAAAATGTGTATCTATGTTAATTCAGTGTATTGATACATCAGCCTTCTGTGTAAGCATCTACCTCTGGGCTGGCTGCCTCCTCTGCTTAAACCCACAGGGGCTAAGGCCAGGTCCTGTGTTTGTACAGCCTGACCTGTGGAGGGGATGTGAAGCCTGTAGGGTTTAAAAGAACCAGAGCTGCCCTGTGCAGGCCTCATTGGATCTTTTGAAATATAAAATGGAATGAAAACTGCCTGATCTCTTACCACTCTGTAACTCTGAGGCTTGTGTGTAAGTTATCACAGGGACTGTGTGTTTCTGTGTAATCCCTGCTGCATCTGTGAGCAACACACTAAAACCCATCAGCTCACAAACATGCATCAGTTAATTTTTAGGATATGTATGTCTGTGCTGAGGCTCAGAAAATAGAAGAAAATGCTGCAGCTAATCTTCAGTAGTTGTGGCACACATAAGTAGATTATGCAAAACTGTTAATTTTTTATTACTAAATAGCACTTTAGGGAGTGGAAGGCCTTAATACTCTGTCTAAAGATGCTAGTCACAGCAGATTAGTATTGTTGTACATTAATAATAAAAATAGGTGGGTCTGATTAGTGTCTGTTAAAGTTTCCTGAATGAGAGAAATAACTCTTTGAATTAAACTGCTTGAATAGCAGCTAAGGATTCCTGAGGAATAATTTGTATTAAAAAGTTAAGACCTTCACTACTTTTCTAATGGAGTATCTGTGGCTAGTGTGGGAATTGCATATCATTTACATAACAGCAGGAAAAGAAAGGATCTTCACAGGCCATAAAGTGTAATAAAGGAACATCCAAAATTGATTTTCATTTAAGTAGATCACTTATGTTTTCTTCTATGCCAGGGAAAGCACACTCTGATCACCATTACTTTTCACAAGTAGAAATACTGGTTTGATCTAGATGTCCATCATTAAATAGACCAAGCCACCAGGTACCTGTCTGTGACTTGGGACAGACCTGACAGTCTCTGCCACACACCAGTTCTCCTGTCCCTCAGGGAAATCTGGAGGAAGTATGGCATGGCATGGGTTGCTGGCAGTTTTGAAGGTATGATGAGAGACCAGGGACTAATCCCAGTTTTGGGCTCTGTTAATGGTTTGTTGAATTGTTGCTGAGTCCACTAAGCAGATCCATGCTCAAAACTGTTCAGCTTGGTAGATGCTATAGCTGGCTCACTCATGTTTGTTTTTAAACCACAAAATTAGGCCCTTTTGTATGCTAGCTCCTTTCTGAGGTTGTTCACACTCCCACTTCAACAGGTCTTTTACTAGACAAAACATCTTCAGAGGCTGCTTTTATCAGATGATTGTACTGACTGTGCAAAGAGCTGGAAATGAGACTGTCACTATTTGCCTGTGCACAAGCAAACAATTTGCTGTCCACAAGAATCTTCCTTGATCTCTGTGACATATCTGCTGTAGGCAGGTCAGGAGAACAGTCAGTTTGTCTGTGATCATGCATTGCAAACAGGTTTTTTTATCCAATCAAAACACAACAAAGGAGACTAAAACATTTGTAGTGAGGATGCATGCTTTGTACCCAGAAAATTCCACAGAAAATCACCAACTTAAATGGAATATTCTCATACTGTTTTAGAGAGAACATATATGCTGCTTTTCACTTTTGTTGTAGTGGCAGGATATTCCAGGGGTGATGAGAGTGGGACCTCTCCTAATCTTACAAATTCCCAGTTCAAGAATAGCTGTAAATGTTTATTTGATGTGAAAGAGCTAATTGTACAAATCATTATTTTCAGCCTGACGTGCCTCTGCTGTTTGTTCTGTGGCAGTAGTTAATTCTATAATCAGAAAATGTTTTACTAGACAATTTCTCTAGGAACTCAGGCTATTGTCCAATGCAGGAAGCCTTCAAGAAGCTGAAATGGTTTGGTTATGACCTTGGCAATCTGATTACTTTCATTGGCAAGGGCTGGTTTTCTTCATGGGGGGATTATTATTGAAGAATTTAGCTTCTATGAGTGGGACTGAAAATGAGTCTTTTAATGCTGAGATTTGGTGCCGTGGATGAATGGGTTTGCCCCAGCCCTGCCCTTCTCTAGAAGGGGACATTGGACCTACCTGTGAATTTGTATCTGCTTTTGATCCATCAGCATCTGCCATTTTATGAGAAGTTTGGATGAAATGAATGTGCTTCATAAGGTATCAGTGCACACAAGAAAATCAATAAGCAATCTGTGTGATAATTAATTAGTGTGCCAGGATGAATTACTGTTTTTTCCCTTCCTGATTTGGGTCACAGTCACATCTGATTTGGGAGGTTGTCAGTTTTTCAATTGTAGCTTCGTCTTTGTTCTTGGTTTGGTTTTTCACCTTTTTTAATTTGATGTGCCCAGAGTGAAGGACTGGCAGAGAGAAACTCACACTGTGCAAATTTACTTGTTGTGGGAAGGAGACAATACTGAGCTCAGCACCTTGCAGAACCTGGTGATGAGGAGATGTACTGAACGCTGTCAAAGCTGAGCTGAGCCTGGGTATTTGAGCCCCCAGGAGTAGGGACGTTTGTTCAGGGATCTGACACCTGCTCCAGCCTGCAGACTCCTATCTCTTCAGGTTTCCCTGGGACACAGATGCCATCCTGGGAAGTAGAGTCTCTCCAGCCCATGAACTCCTGGAAATTCACCCACTGCCCTCCCAAAACACACAAGTAGTTTGGCCTACTCTCAAGTAGATTTAGCCATGGGGATTATTCCTCAAGGTCAGCCCCAGGATTTTTACTGCCTTCTTAAGGAGGAGAACTGGTATTGTGAGCTTTCCAGAGACTCCTGTGAAGGCAGAGCAACTACCAGCTTATTATCAAGCTTCAGGTATAAATTCTGGCCTTTGCCATCCTGTTTCCTTTCTGTGGTCACAAAAAAGACTAATTATACATGATAGATTAATGAACTCATTTTGTAAATACACCAGGTAGTGAGACAGATGCCTATTTAACTTTCTCAGTGAACTTCAAGAACTCACATTTCCCTTCTTTACAACTAATTGGTTTCTATCAACAGAATAAAGTCTCTCAAAGCATCTCTGCTGGGTCTGTAATAACAAATAACTCTGCTTCTTAATGGATAGTAGGCAAAGCAAAAGCAGTCTATATCTGATACTTTCAGTGTTCAGAAAGGATAGGAAGTAAACTGGTGATGATCATGTGGAGCTTTAGAAATTATCATTTGCAATGGAAGAGTGGGGGATTTTATTTGGGTTTTTCTGTGTGTGGGTTTGACAACTAATTCTTATGGTGTCTGAACGAATTAATAGAAAATTAAATGGCTCTGGAAATTTCATAAAACCTACTTCAAAAAGCAGTTTTATTTTTCTTCTTCTTAATTCCTAAATTTTCAAGGATTTTTCAGTTTGCCTTCTCTTAAACATTTTTTCCTTTTTTCTTTTGGAAACCTTGGAGGATATGGAATTTATTTCCAATTTGTGTCACTATTAAAATGTTTTCCATATAGCTTTCAGGACACACCAGGGGCTCATCTTTACTAAGGGTCGTGTACTGAGAGTCACTGATTACCTGAAATTTATGCTAGGGATGGTCGCCACCTCGGAGTAATTTCATGAGAACCGTTTTGGTCTGAAACAGTTTGCTTGATGTGTAAGAAGTTAATGATATTTTTACAGGAATTTCAGGGTTTTATGGCAACCTAACCCTAACATATAGCTGATGTTACTATTACTCCTGCTCTCACTCTATCTGTACTATTTCATTTGGTTGCCATCCTTGTGGCATTTTAACCACCTCTGCTTTAAATGGACCAAATGTGGTTTCAGAAGTATGACTAATATGTGAGGAAGGGAGATCTTATTTTTCTTTCTAATGCATGGCATCAAAAAAGAACATCTTGTGCATGCAGTAAATATTCTGAAAGACTTCTGCACACATTCAGCACTTTGTGGCCATGCTAAGGTAGTTCTGTAGCACAAAGATTAAAATTTGTAGTTTTTCTTTGGGTCGATTCAAACGCGACTTTGGGAAGAGCCCAGTGGAGGGTTTCCTCCATCAGCAGACCCTGGTTGGTGGCCATCAGAATAATTCTAACATGGCTATAAATACATTCAGGGAGAAAAACCTCTAGCCCATTCATGCTCTGTTTCAGAATCAGAGGCACTACAAGGAAGCTGAAGTTTGGCCCTTGGCACATTGTGGAGGCAGCAGCATTTTACTCAACGTCTGTCTGTTATGTCTGTCACTTTTTCAGGAACTGAAAGCAGAGAGTCACATGCTGCCTACTCAAACCCAACTAAACTGCTGCTCCATTTGTAAGGAGTCATTTGGTTTTAATTAGCAGAACCTCTTGGCTGACTGTGTTGATACAGTTGAAAGTCTTCTCTGGTTACATAGTCAGGTTTTCTCAGGTTCCTATGTTAGACTCCTTTTTTTTTTTTCCATGTGCAAGGGTACAAGGCTTATTTATAAAGCAGCATTTGCTGCAAGTTTCTTATCCAACCTCAGCTAGATAAGTTTAGGTTTTTAAGCAAATTGTATTTGGCATTGGTTGGCTGGAAGGCATCAGCTCAAATGTGATGTAACTTCTATTTTAGAATGTAGTGAAGGAATTGCTTGGTATCTCAATGTTAAGAAACAGAGGGTGAAAGATCTTCATAAGAGTAAAGTGCAAAATTATGGTATAAGGTACTACTGTGTGCCAGCTTAAGTGATTGGAAAGAAATATAGAAAACCTTCTAGTTTTTCCAAGCAATGATGGACTAATTATCCTCCATTTGCCAATAATTCAGGGTGAATGAAGGGATCTAAGCAGGAGCTGAAAATTGGAAGTAGTCCAGATTGACGGAAGTGCACATCTGTAATGAGCCTCCCTGCCCTGAACTCCGACTGCTGTGGAGAAAAATTATTTTAGCTTCAGGCATTGTGTTCCCAACATGGTAGCAAAAGTAATGGATGTTGGGTAGCTTCTTAACTTCAGAATTTCTACAAGACCAAATTATTCACTTTAAATCATGGCAGTTACTTGTGAAAATGAACCCAGAGTTCTCAGAACTCAGTAGTTCAGACAAAGCTAATTTTGAACTGAAATGGGGATGCTCTGAATTGAGTTCTGACTGCAGTCCTCAGACTCTCCCACCTTGGCTTTACAACCCATTCAGGCACAATATTCCACCTGAAATTTTCCTCCTGACCCTTCACATCTTGCCTTTACTCATCACCACTATATCAGCTCACTTCACCAATGTGAAGTTCTGCTTTTGTTTTGAGTGAGTCCTTCCAAAACTTGAGCAAAATCCATGTTTATAAAAAGCCACAGAGAAGGGTCTTGATGGTGAAAAGGTGTGTAAGGACTCTGGGAGCCGGGTTCCTGGTCAGACTGGCAGTAAATGTGTGATAACTGGGAAGTGCAGGCCATCCATCATCCTTACCTGGCAATGAACTTGAGCCATACATCTCCACACCGAAACAGATTAGAAAGACTGGATAAGCATTTGAGTCCAAAATCTCAAATTACAGGACCTAAGTAGCATCATTAGATCTGAGAGATCAAGCAACAAATTTTACAGGAAGCAGCACTGATTTTCCCCCAGCCTGTAAACATTACTGGCTGCATCAAATTCTGAAATGTGAGTATTGTCTCAGTCTTCCTATTAACATGAGCTATTTCAAGTTTTGCTTCAGAATTGTTTTCCTTGTGATTCTTTCATGATAATTGTGCAATTAACATTAATCTAATTTAATGCTGAAAATCCATACAAGTGAGTGAATTTCTCCAGTTAAACATACTGACAGTTTTATTTGGCTGCACTGTGTTTTATGAAAACTTTCCACTCTTGATTAGAGGCAACAATAAATGATAAGAAAATTTCAGTAAAGGAAATTGATAGAAAATGAAGATTTTTGCAGAGGAGGGCTCTTATTATCCTAGAATCACAAAATCATTTAGGTTGAAAAAGACCCTTAAGATCATTGAGTCTAACCATTAACCCAGCACTGCCAAGGCCACTACTAAAGCATGTCCCCAGGTGCCACATCTAAATGCATTTTAAATGCCTCCAGGATTGGTGACCCCACCACTGCCCTGGGAAGCCTGTTCCAGTGCTTGACAGCCTTTTCAGTGAAGAATTTTTTTCTTAATATCTAATATAAATCTCCCTTGATCAGGAAAGTTTGAAATTTTGTGACTGTAGATCTTTTGTTATGTGGAAAGAGTGGTAGAGTCTTTGGCTGGTGATTTAGCCATGCTCAACCATCTCCTCATCTGCAAAGTAATATGACCAACCTAACCTCTGGACCAGATTAAGATGCAAATTTTCATCCCTCAATTCTTGAGTAACAGAGAGAAGGGAAGATTTGTTGGATGATTTATTATGGAAAGAAATCATGTGTCATGTGATTTCAGTTAGGATGGTTGTTATTCATTGTAAATTTTTATTCATTTGAGGTATGTTTTAAGATTTACACAGGCTATAATATGAATAATGTAAAAATGGGGGAAAGAAAATTTTATCAAAAAGATTCACATAATACCAATGTATTTGTGGTGATTTTCTCCTAATAAACTTCTCCAGCTGTGAGGGCTTTTTGCTAAAGTTGGGTTAACATCAATAGTGTTCTGTTTGTATTCTGCATAACTTCCATGAGGAGTTGTGAGTGTGGGCTCACAGCTCCAAAGCAGCTCCAGCATGGGCAAAGACTTGTCTTGGTGCAATAGCAAACACCCCATGGCTTCCAGGGGAGTAGAATGGAAAATTAAGTGAGGGAGTTGATGACTGATATTTAAGTTATGGAGATACTTACCTTTTTAGCTAGGAGGCTTTGGCTATGATCTTTTTTCTAAAGAGCAGCTGAGAGATTCATTAAGTGTTTGTTCAGTGGAAGTTGAGTGAGGTGAGCTGATGGCACCTGAGGTCCTTAGTCAGGTCACCCCCAGCAAGGTGCCTGTATTTGGGATGAGTTTAACATTTGGGCTGTTACTTTAACTAGCAGTGATGCTGTTGTGCTGTTTAGAGTCTTCCTCTTCTCCCTGTGTGTGAAGCTCTGTGCTGCTTCACACAGAACAATGTGGCCTGATTTGAAGAGCTGACCCCAGTTCTTGGGTAAATATTTCTGTTGAGCTAAAAGGATTAATGTTGCCTTTTGTACCAATAGCCAACTTCTTGTAGCCAATTTAATTTAGGCTGTATGTAAGGATGTAGCAGGATTCAGGTACTGCCTGTAGTAGCACATCAGATAACCTCATCCTTTATATCCTGTGCAGCCTGTCTTCCTTGTTGTGAAGGATGCAGCACAAGCTGAATTCTGAATTTTGAAATGTCAAACTAAATAATCTAAAGCATCATTTAAAACCTATGTGGACATTTTTCCCCATATATGTTTTTATATTTGTCAGGTTGAAACATTCCAATTTTGCCTTGTAAGTTTGTTGTAGTGAAAATGCAGTTTGGCTTCTAATCATAACAGCTAGGTGTTAGATAGAAGCAATATATTTTTCTAGCTTAAACACCCCCAAATAATTTCTTTTTTAGGTTATCTAAAAGTCTGTCCTGTGTTCCTAAGATGGAGGAATTATTTGTTTCTTTGGAGAGGCACCAGTGGGAAAAATTGCCTTTCACCTGTGCTTTTGTGCTATAATTGGGAAGTACCTCTTAGGAGACCTCTTTCAAGTTTCCATTTGTCCTTGAGGAGTTGTGGGGGAGTGGGATCACTTCTGGAAGGTCTTTTTGACTTGTGGTGCTTGCAGCTGACTGGAAGGTTACTGCAGTGTCTCATTAATTGGTGGCTCTTGTTTGTCCTTCAGACAAATGCACTTCATTTTGCAAAGCCATTTGGATAGAAACAGGATGATTTTAAATCATTGCAAACAAGTTTGACAAGATGTCTCTTATACGAAACGTGTAGGTTTTGTATATGAAAATTTATCAGACTTTCACATGAACATTGCAGTTTTTTAATATCAATAAGCATTACAGGATAAAGTGATTTTTTAATGCTAAATTGTGACTGTTCAAAATACAGCTAAAATATGCATGTAATAAGGATTCTGAAATGCTTGATCTTGTGAGGGTGGTGTGCAGCTCTCTGTATATAGCCCTGGATTTTGTAGGCTCAGAATTCCCAATGACATTTAGTTGCCTAAGTCTTTTAAAAGCCCCAGCCATAAGCATCTCAATTTTTTTGCTCCTGATTTTTACATTAAGTCAAGTATATCTTAATGAAAACATGAAAAAATGTATCAATGCTAGAACACTGAGAAAGCAGTTCCCCCTACAGCCTCTCTCTAACAAAAATATAAGTGTTGAAACTTCAGTTCTGGGTTGTGTCAGGATGGAAGTCTGAGCTGGTGATGTTTGTGACTGCCAGAGCAACTGTTAACTTGGGTCTTCACATAAGACCCAATTGTGACTTTCTTTGTGTGGGATAGTTACTGCAGCATTATGCATGGATTCCATGGATACCAGAGTAGATACAGAGGGAGCAGCCAAAACTGACCTCTGTTTTGTCAAAATAATTCAGGGGTGACATTTCTACGGTTTTGAGTTATAAACATACAGGAGTTAGTTTCTTTTTTCTTACCAGGGTTGGAGGAAATACTAAATTGCAGGTTTATGTGCATTTGAGATTGAGTGCAGCAAAAATCTAGGTAGACAGAACACCTTGTGAGGAACATTCCTTTATATTCTGCTGCATTGTGTTCCTCATTTTTGTTCCTTGTTTGATATTCTTTTGTCAGAGGTATTCAATCCTGCTTGTTCTTTGCAGCAGGGCTGAGCTTGCTGTGGCTCCAAATCCCATCACTTTGCACACTCTCTCTGGTCTGCCCTGGGTCACAGAGGCATGGAAAACACCGAGGAGTTGGGAGCATCCACTGGCACACTCCATGGCACCTCTGAACTTGTCCCTGCTTGCCTGTTGGCCTGCTGGCCCAGGAAACAAATGAAGAGCCATTACACATTATCCATCTATTTTCACTAGGATTATAGATTTAAGTAGTTAAACTGCAGGCTGATGGTTATCATTTGTTAATGTGGCACTGTGAGAAACCAGCCTCTTAAATCAGACATTTTAATGTTTTAGGCAGTAAGAATTTTTCAGAACTGTTGCACTTTTGGTCCTGTATTATTTTGGTTTTTCCACCCTTATTTTTTAATTTACGTTGGATTTATCTTTAAGGAAGGTAAAGTGAAGAACAAAAGGTGTCAGAGATATTATGGGGGTCCTAAGTAGCTTTGGAAAGAAGTTCTCAATGGGAGGTTTGACAGTCTGCTTTGTCAGGTCAAGTGGCTGCATTCAAAGTCCTTTGTATTTCAGGAAAGAGCTGAGAGGTGATTAAAAATTACATAATCTGCTTCAAATCTTGGTTTTCAGAGGTGACATTTCTACAAGAAAATTTATTTCACTTTATGATGAAATTTCAAAATTAATCTTTTTTCCTGGAATTTCTATTTATAAATCATAGATACCCAACACTTTACTTTGTTGTTTGTGGTAATTTTTCCCTCTTTCCCTAATTTTAAACTGCTGCCCTGTCCCATTCCTGCTTAGCAGGAAAAAGCTGAACTGCTTAGAAAGAAGGCAGTGGAAATGAACCACTTGCTCTCTTAATTTGACAGCTCTGTCCTTTTTCCATTTCCTCCTCTTAGGAAAATAGGCAAAGAGTATTAAATAATCAAGTAGAAGCTGTGTTTTCTGACTTCCTGTTTTTGATACATTTGGCAGTGATTTGGGATTCTGTCAAAACAGACTCTGGAGAATAACAGACTATGGAGGAATTTTAGTGATGGTTTCAGACCATTTAAAATCTGCCTTTCTGTGATGGCAAATGATTCTGTAGTTTGTGTCAGCACCTCTAATATATCCTGATATCCAATCTGAACACTGAACAGCTTATCAGTGTTGCAAATGGAATGTTGACATAGGTCACTGCTAGAAAAGCCTACTCAACTGCAATATTTAGAGAACCTGAACTCCAACTTCCAATTTCTTTTGCTGCTCACCTTTCCTACAGAATTTGCAGCAGAAGATAAGTGCCAAGAATTTAAATTTCTTGTTGATAGGTAGTTACTTTGCAGGTGTGAACACTGCAGTGATTTCTGTAAGCCAAGGATTTCAGGTGGAGCAGTGCTATGATAAGATGATAAACCTCTACACCTCCAGGTAGTGTAAGGGATTTTATGTGATCTACTCTTGCTAGTGGACCTATTTTTGCTGGATTTGCTAGCACAGTGGGTGTGTTGTGCAGATGGACAGTCATGAGATGGTTCTTTGGGGTATTCTAGTCTATGTAATACAAAGCCTTTTTGTCACTAGACCAGTCTGGCATCTCTCATCTCTCACAGCGTAACTCCAGGGGTCTGACATAATTACTGCTGGAAACAGTGGATCACTTTAAATACTAATGTTTTGGAAAATATCTTGTATTTAATGTAGAATTTGTATTCTGTGATTCTTTGAACATTAGTGTGGATGTGCAGCTCTTGGACTTGGTAAGAAAGTTTGTAATGCACAGGTAAAAACAATTTAATTCTAGTGAATGTGTGTACTGAAGATCAAGTCAAGGCAAATGAACCTGATTACTGAATTTGTGAAAAATAAAGTTATTGGATGAAATTCTACAGTACATACCAACTCCATATGCTGTCTTAGTAATGCTATAATTAAGCCAAAGAGTCATGTCAAATTGGCCTTTTCCATCTGCTCTGTGATCTGCTCAGGGAGTAATTTGGAAAGAATGACAGCTGACCTCAAAACCAACAAGTTCAGTTAATGTATGATCCACCAGAGCTGATACTTAAACAGAGCTCATCCACTTTCCTATACGGGTGTAAATTGTCCTTTGTTAAATTGGGAAAATTAAAGTAAGGCTTGTCTGATGCAGGCTTATCCAAAATTTTTGTTTCAGTAAATGCCTCTTGGTATTACTTGAGCCATTTTATGGCTCATAAAAACATACTTCCATTTTGTTTGCAGCTATGTAAACTGCAGTGTGGTGGTACAAGTTTAAAATAGCACTGTTGGGTTTTTCTGTTCATTTTTTATAGCTTTTGCCAAAACAAACCTGTTAATAATAAAGTCTCAGAAGTTAATATGAGTAATCAACATGTGAGACATGTGAAACTCAGCCTGTATTTATAATACTAATTGATTTCATTTATTTTGCATCCCCTGTGAATTTCTCACTGCCAGTCTTGTCATTATCTTAATGTTGTTGTTTCCAATAACACTCAGAAAAGTCGTTTTGAAGGCAGGGGGTCTTTCAGCACAGATGCATCAGGTGTAAAACTTCCTTTCCTCCGAGGTGATCAAATTGGCTAAAGGAAACCCCGTGGAATGGTACAGCTTAAAAACCAGGGGCTGTCCATCTGTTTGAATCTGTGTTACCTTGTGAAAATCTGCTTAATGCTTGCTCCCACGAGTGTCTGTATTCAGATAATACGGGCAGGGCTTTTTGTTGTGACAGGGAAGTGTGAAAAATCTTGCTGCTGGAATAATCAGTGCAGTATCTGGAAGGTCATAGTCAGGATATACAAACCTGAAGCACCTCCTCGTATGTTTGTTCTGCTGGCCTTGAATAAGAAAAGTATTCTGAATACTTTGATGGAAAAAAAATCCAGTCTCCATTTCTACTTGATAAACAGAGTTGAAATGTAAATGTGGTTGAGAATACTCTCAATTAATTGGGTTTTGCCTGTCTGGTAGGTGGGTTCTGCCTTGGTGTCTGGTGGGCAGTGTCCTGGTGAATCACCAGGCTCAGAGAAACAAACTTAGAGTCAACCACAAATTTTAGCACCTGCCATAGTTCAAAGTAATCTTTAAAACAGAAGTTGTCTTTAATCTAAGCTTTTCTGAGGTGTTGTCCCCTCCCCTCCCTTCCCCTCCCTGCTGCTTTTCAGCCATTCTTTAATTTTGCCATTTACTGCATAGCCCAGTGCCAGTGATTTTGCTGGAGAGAAGTGCAGCTGGCTCTGGGCTGGTGTCCTGGGACAGCTGCAGTGACTCACACTGCAGCTTCTACCTGCTGCTCCTCTTGGCATCTCAGAGAGGAATTTTCTGAAGTCTTCAGCAGCTTGACATTGAATATTCCAAGTCACCACACGCAGTGGGTTTTAACCAAGGGCTTTGTTCAAGGTGAAATTCAAGCAAGGAAATTTGAATGAAGCATGTTTTTTTGGTTGGGTTTTTTTGTTTGTTTTTTGGTATTTTTTAAGTTTCTTGTTTCATTTATTGGACAAAACTTTGTGAAATATTTTCCACTTGTGTTCTCTCTCTTTTTCTTGCCCCTTCTTCTAAAAGGTGAATGAAGAGACATCATCTGCTGTATCTTGAAGTGTCCTAGAAGACAGTAAGTAAGGACCAGCAAGAAAATCAGAATTAGGAGTGAGGAGTATCTTGACATGTTCATGTTTTAAATACCAGGTTGGGATGCTCCTTTTCCTTTGCCTGCATGCTAGGTGTCACAGGCTGAAGGGATGCAGGAGGTGTGGCCCTCCTGCAGCAGTTGCATGATGGACAATGCAGTATGTGTTTGATGCTGCCTTTTGGTGTGTGTTGAGAGGGGAAAGGCACTTTACACCCACTGCAGTTACTTGGGAAGCCTCAGAGCTGCAGTGTCTCAGAGCAGCTGGGGTAATGTTTTCTCAGAACAGAGAAAACAGAGTTTCCCAGCTCTGCTCCTGGAAAAGCCATATTGAGCCTCACAGTGGAAACTGCATTAGCAGTGTCATCAGTAATGAGCTGCACCTTTTAAGTAACAAGGGCTGAAGCAGCGAGAGTGGAAGTGAGCCAAAGCATGTCTGGAGTGATCTGCTGAGGCTGTCTGGGGGAAGCCACAGGTTTGAGTGGCCACAGGCTGCTCATGGCCAGGCAGCAGCTGGCACCTCCAAGCAGTGTCCAGCGTCTTTGCTTCAGCATTGATGTGAAATGGGAAGGGATGAGTGTCTCAGCTTCAGGTGGATGTTACAGAGCTTTTAATTCACATTCTGTTAACTATGTTGCATTTAAACTTTTACCTGTTTGAGGTGGCAGGTTTGCGTTGAAGACTCTTGTCAGGGGTATTATGCAATGCTCTGTTATTTCAATGAAGTATTAAATGAAATTGTTTCCACATCAGGAAATAAGGAGATGACCTGCCAGAAAGCCTTAGATAAACTTTCAAATATGCCTGAACCTACTGACCTTCAAGATACAGTGCAAGACTCATGTTTTCTTTTTACTTCAGACTTTGGCTAGATGGGATGGCTGGAGGCACCGTATCAGTGCATGGGGAAAGGCCTCTTAATGCTGTCACCATCATTTAAATATTGGTCAGAGCATGCAGAAGGACCGTGTTGGCTGTGGGAGGTGAGTGAGCACAGTCCCTGTAGGCTTTTCTCTGCTTCTTTGAGCAGGAGCTGTGTAACCACTGACTGCTCATGGGTCAGCGCTGCCCCGCAAGACCAGCCTTGCACAGTGCTTGGGCTGTGAATCACCAGGCCCATGTGAGGAGATGGCTCTGCAGCTGGGGAGGGGAAACCTCAGCCATCCCACGTGCTCGGTGGCCTTGCTGAGGTGTGTGGGGATGTGGCACAGACAGTGACAGTTCCAGTGCCTTGGCAGTGTCTCAGGCCCTGCTCACGCGAGTGCAGCACAGCTGTCGGGCTAGAGCTGCAGCAGGTTTAGCAGCTGGCAGTGCGGATCTGGAAGGTGTGTGTGTGCTCTCGTGTAGGGTTCAGTACCTGCATGTCTCCCTTGAGGCTGCTCCTTCCCTTGGGATGTTGCTCCAGGGTGTGCAGCCTCCCCAGTGCCCAGTGGCTGCCAGGGCTGTGCGGCAGGACCGGGTAGCTCAGCTAAGAGTGGCCTGTGTTTGTAGTGGTGATGATGCTTCAAGACCCTACTGAGAGCTCTCCTAATCAAACCTACACTCTGCTGCTGGAAAGAAGACATTTAAAGACAGACTTGTCTGCATTGATTGTTTGCCAGCACTGGTCCTCTGATGTGCCCTTGGGGAGACTGGCCTCTCTAGGGGAGGGTTTTTGCCCCATGGTGCCCAGCTATGGAGGTAAACATGGTGTGGTTGGGGCATTCTGCAGTTCACCCTCTGCACAACTGGAAGATTCAGACTCCCCCCAAACCCTGGGGCACAGGAACTTGCCTGAGCCTCCTGTTCTGCAGCTGCTTATCCTGGGAAGGTATGATCTCCCAGTCTCTGCTCTTCAGTACGTTGTGCAGGAAGTAAAAGAAAAAAAATAAAGTGTGAAAAGTAGAAGTAAGAGTAAAGATTTTGCCAGTTACTGCAATATGCTGGAATCGGGATTTTGTCTCTTTTTACTGGCTCCTGTTACTGCATGACCATTGTTGTATGCTTCAAGAGAGCCAAGGTGAATAAAAGGCAGTTAAACTTTTATAAGTGTCACAATTCACTTCAGGTGTAGGTTTCCTTTTCAAAAGTGACTTTTTCTGTGCATGCTCTGTAGGTCAGGGTAGGACACTGCAGGTCAGAGTTGAAGGAAGTTAAGGGAGGGCAGTGACAAACCTGCCAGATGTGGTGAGGAGGTGATGCCAGCCCAAACAAGCCACCAATTCAGGCTTGCTGCTGCTGTGTTCTAAGGGATACTGAAAGCAATTGGTGATGATTATTAGGTTTCTCCTGCTCTCAGGAGAAGGCAAAATTTGTGAATTGATTGCTATAATGTGACAACCTGGCTGGCAGCCTTTGAACTCCACCTGATAAATGTGAATATACAGCAGCCTGTTTGGAAAAAGCCACCCATTCAGTGTGACCACAAGTAAAATTTTTGGCAGCCTTTGCCTGGAACCATAAACTTGACTCAGTGGGATCTATGAATAGTTGTCTGGAGTCCTGCAAAGCAACCCAGTTCTGTGGAAGGTTTGTACCACCCATGAGCTGCATGAAATGTTGTTGTGGTTTGATGCTGGCCAAACACCAGGCACCCACGAGAGCCAATTGCTCACCCACCCGTGCCACAGCTGGGCAGCAGAGAGAGAAAAAATTAATAAAGGGTTAATAAACCCTTAATAAAGGGTTCATGAGTTAAGGACTGGGGAAAACACTACAAGGGCAAAATGGGCTCAACTTAAAGTTGTAAAATGAATTTATTACTAACAGAATCAGAAGAGAATAACGGGAAGTAAAATAAACCCTTAAAACACCTTTTTCCCCCCAGCCCCTCCCTCCTTCCCACTGACTGCACAGGGAGACAGGGTGTGGGCGTTTGGTCAGTTGATCACCCACGATTTTCTTCCACTGCTCTGGGAGAGGAGTCCTTTCCCTGTGAGACTTTGGGATCCCTCCCATGGGAAATTGTTCTCCTTGAACTTCTCCAGCCTGGCTCCAAATCTCATGAGCAGCAGCCCTACTGCACCTGCTGCAACCTGAGTCCCTCCTCGGGCACACAGCCCTCCCAAAACTACTGCAACATGGTCCCTCTTTCCACAGGGTGCTGTCCCCCAAGGACAGG
>NC_031772.1:8563716-8683809 GCF_001522545.3 Parus major | reverse complement strand
TCTCTGACCAGAAGAAAAGCTGTGCCCCCTTTGTTTTGATTTTCTTCTGAAACCTGTTATCACAGGCGTTACCAACCTCTCTAATGGGTCATGTCCATCATGTCCATCTTGAGAGCCATCAGGGATTGGTTCTGCTGGACATGGTGGAAGCTTCCAGCAACTTCTCACAGAAGCTATGCCCCCCTGCTACCAAAAACCAGGCCATGTAAAACCAATAGAAATGTGCAGATCAGGGATTTTGCACTGTACTGTAAAGAACCTTCTATAGTACTTGAGGGAAAAACCACCTTTTTTGAACTAGAATTTCATGGATACAATGCACTGCAGGTAAGTTGGGTTTTTAAGGGACAGTTAATAGTTGGACTCAATGATCTTAGAGGTCTTTTTCCACCTTTATGATTCTATGAGTCTGTGATGCTTGGCCTTTCATGTGATTTGGGGTGAAAACTTCACAGTATGGAGCAATTGGCCAAATAAATAAGTTTCTTCTTTCCTGTTGAATTGTCAGCCTGGAAATTTTAGGGCTTTGACTGTTCAGGGAGTAAAAGCAAGTTCTGCACTGTTGCCCTAATGACCATCTCTCAATGTGGTGCAGCCATGTGACACTAAACATTCCTCCCTGGCTTGTGGGTGACAGCGCTGTTACTTTGGAATGGGCTGGCTCACCCTCGAAGCTGAATTCCAGCCCACAGCAGAGTGTCCTTTCTGCTGATGATTTAATGGACACCTGTCCTTTGCAGGTTTGGGGCCATGTATTTGAGTCACACTGCTTCCCTGTGCAATCCTCACCTCATCTCCTTGCTGAGCTGTTGGGCAGGTGTTGTGTAAGAGCTGGGACAGAAAGGAAAGCAAGTTGTAAGACAAGAAGGGAAACACCAGTTCTTCCCAGGAAGTTTGAGTACAATCAGCAATGAGCTTTTATAAATGAAAACTAAATTCAGAAATTACAGTACCTATGAAAGTCATATATGCAAATGATGTGGAAATGGTTAGCTTTACCTTCTTGGGGTTGTTTTTTTTGGGTTTTTGTGGTTCTTGTTTGTTTGCTTGTTTGTTTGTTTAAAACAGTTCAAATCAAGTCCTCTGCCAGACCCCATAATCTAAATGCTTCTCTCTTCATTTGTATTTTAAAAATAGTTATAAATAGGCAGACTTGTGTAGCAGCTGTCTTCAGAAGCAGACTAAGATGCAGGAACTCCAGCTAGAGTATTCTTGTTCATAGTCCGAAAAGGAAAACTGGTTGGGAAAAATTGGGGAACTCAGATGTAAAAACCCCCAGCAACCCAACCCTGTAAGAGATCACCACAGGCACATCACACAGCGAACACAAAAGTTCAGAGAGCTTTGGGTGGTGTGTGAGGGATGTTGATGGAGAGAGGAGCCCTCAGAATAGTTAAATGCAGCTCTGCTGGGGAGGGCTCTAGCAATGGACTCTCACAATCTGGGGATCCTTCAGTGTTCAGGGCTAAGCCAGAACATCTGTGGTGTAAGTCTGAATTGTGGCCTCTGCTCTTGGACTCTGACAACTCTGAGATGAAAGCAATGTGCAAAGCTGATGTTTTCAGTCTAGGTTTAACTTTGATTATTATTGTTTTATCACTCTGGAGTCTTAACAAATCAGGAGGAGGAAGCTCATGCAGTCAAAGCTGTGGACTAAAAATTTGTGTTCAGAACCCTTCACTACCATTACCTTTGTCAGGGACAGCCTGAAGACTGTCTTTTTTTTAAGAGTTGCAGTGTATGAAAATATTTTCTTGCCTTGAAGCTTCAGTATTTCTGTTTTCTTTAGGAAATGTGGATAATTCCTTTTATCTGCTTTTTTCATCTAACTTTTATATTCCTGTGGATAAACCTATTTCTGTCTGTAAGATAAGCATCTCAGCATGGCCTTTGATTTTTATTCATCACACTAAGTGGAGAATGTTCATTACAATCACACAGAGGAGACGACCAAGTGCTGTGTGCTGAGCCTCAGTGGCTGTGCAAGTACCAGTGTGCACGCTTGAATTGCAGAATTCGTGCTTTTTGAAAACTCTTGTGCATTTAAAAAAAGCTAGTTAGGAAAGGATGTCAAAAAATGCTAGTTAGGAAAGGACAAAAGTCATTTTGTCCCCTTTCTAAATGTGGTTCCAGTGTCACAGCAAGATATTATTTTTTTAAGTGCCACAGTTACCAAGATTTTCTCTTTTCAGCTTCAGTGAGGTTTCTAAGCTGAGACTTACAGCTGCTCTGTGTGCTCAAGTGACTGCCAGGGCATATTTTGTGTGAAAGCATAGAGAACTGGCACATGTAAGAATGGTCTTGCCCCAAATGGTTTTTCAAGGGTATTAGTTTACTACTATAATAACCATTTTTAGTGATAACCATTTTTAGTAAACCAATAACAAGATTATTATCACATGTCACGTTTAGTCACATTTAAAGTGCAAGTGTATTCTAGATAAATCAAAAATGACAATAAATTAGCAAGTGAAAAAATAATTTTAAAAGTGACCTCCCACATATATGACCAAATATTAGGGGTTGGGAGGGAATTGCTGCAGGTCATTGCTAAATGGCATTAAAGTACAGAACAAGTGGATGGAAAATGTCATATTAGCATAGTTGTTTTTCAAGTGTTAGTGTTAACAAAGTTCTTTTGACAAAGTCTGTAATACTTAACTTTTCTTACAAAAGAAATCAGAGTTGAAACTGCATCTTTAATGCCCAAGGGATTTTGTTAGCATTTTGTTAATCTGACTAGTGGACAGACTTTGTCTCCTTGAGGAGGCTAAGATAGCCTTCACTGTCTGGGTGGATGCAAGACCAGGTAATGCCTGGCCTTGGCAAAGCTGAAATGAATTCTTTTCAAATGCTTTTTGTAGGAAGACTTCTTTCATTTGCAGCTGGTGCTTAAAGAGCCCAACACTTGGTCTCATCTGACTATGAAACTTTTGTTGAAGCTCAAAAGAGACTTGGTAAAGTTACAGGCATAAAAAAATGCTTGAATGATTCAGCCATCTCTTTGTGAACATGATCTTTCCATCCCCAAAGAAATCCCATCTCTCTTGTACATCATTCCACCAGGGAACCTTGGGTCTGCATGGCCAGGATATTTTTTGTTGTTGTCTCCCTGCAATTAAAGCAGCAATCCTCCTGCTGGCAGAGAGAAAAGGTCAAGGTACTTGTAGGAATTCCCACTAGAATGTATAAAACAGAACAAACAGTCATCTAAGGGCTCTTGGGGAGGAAAGCAAACTTCAAATTCCAAGTCTCACAATTTTCACTATTGTACAGGCAGGATGTGAACCTGGTTAAACTCTGTGGGTTGGAACAATGCAAGAAAAAGCAACCTGTAGGAGACACAAGGGGGAAAAAAATTAAAAAAAAATAGTGTGGAAGCCTGTTACTTGTGAAAGTTGCAAAAGTCAGAAGGGATGTGGTAAACTTTCTTCATTGAATGTGGGCAGTGGTAATTAAATCAGGAGGTTTTTGAGAAGCACAAGGCTGCCTACTGTCAGACAGCCTGAGCTGTGTACAAACTGGTTTTCTGGGAGGCTTTCAATTGGGAGTTCTTGAGCTGTGGTCCATAACACACCAGAATGTAACCCCTGCATCAGCTGTAAAACAACAGAAGAGAAACAGTGTGGTATAAAGTGAAATCAAATAAAAGCGAGAGAAACATTTTAAATGTTAGGCTTGGATGTGAGAATCACTATGGCAGCAGGGTGAGTAGCAGCTGTTTATTGCTTCCCACAGACCTCACCTAGGTTTTTAAATTTGGGACTGTTCCAGCTGCCAGCTGATGCCCTCAGTCCACGAGTAATTCTTAATCTCTTTGGTTTAGATCTAAAGCCCAAGTGGGGTTACAGGAGTACCTGTGTCCATCCCCCCTGCTCTCCTGAGCCCTCACAGGGGTCCTGTGGTGCATCTCACCAAGTGCAGTGTACTCCAGTCACATTTGTGTGGGGAAGGAGGGACTGGCTTCTGTTCTCCAAAGAGTTGTACTGAACATTACTAAAATAGATAGTTTAGAGGAACAAGGAATCATAGGTTAGATTCTATTAATTATTTCCCTTAAGATCCATTCAGGGTTGCAACTCCTGCAGTTTCAGTTGTTTTTGTCATGCCTTAGGCAATACCACAAATCTAAGGCTCATGTTTATTAATATACTTCATAATTAAGGAATGGGAAGAACAAAGTACAAAACCAACCTAATGTACCTGAGTTGCAATTTCCTTCTGCCCACTCAAAATTCTACCCAAAGATTACGTGTTTGAGAGCTGTCTTGCCTCTGGGAGGCAATCCACTTTATGAATTAAGTGGGAAACATGAGGGAGGATCATGGTAGGGTTTTGATTCCAAGCTGCACTACTGCTCAGAATCGTGATGACAATGTGAAGAAGGTGACCACAGTCACGAGAAAGTGGCCACAGCAGGATGTTGAAGGTAAGGGAGGAGATCTGCCAGGGATCTGTAAATCAGCTCACAAAGAGGCAGATGCAGTTCTTAGCTCTGTGAAACAGATGGGTTAAGTTTTATTCAGTTACTTTAGAGAATCTCTTCAAGGCACAGTCTTGTGGCAGGTGAAATTAATGTGTATGAATGTTCTTTATTAAAAATGAATGCATCTCTTTGTAAATCTATCTTTTGCTTTAACAAAGCAAAGATTAAGTCCAACCATTCAGACATGTTTGGACAGGTATTATCTCCCCTGGGAAGTGCTGTCCCAGTGAATTGGATTGAAAGAGAAGTGCTGTGCTGGGATTTTGGTATTTGTTGTACCATATGGGGCACATTTACATGTTCTTTGTCATCTTGGCATGCACATGCTTAACTTGAGATATTTGTTGCTTGTTTCGTTGAGAAATGCAGTTACCTCTGTTCCTGGTTTGCTGTTGGAGAGAAATGTGGTCTTTAGAGCTGGAGGGGAGTTAAATACCACTGTTGTCATCAATAGGAGATGGAGGTCAGTCTGTGTGTGAGCAGGTGTGTGTATTTACAGCCCTCTGAGGTGATGCTGAGCAGATCTATGGCTTAAACAGTGAATTTGAGCAGATACCTCCCAGGGTGGGAGCTGAGGAACCAGGTAGGGGGCTTGGGGTTCCCCCAGGTGAGCTTGGTTTCAGCATCTGTAGGGAATTTAGCAATTTATAGAGTTTAAAGCTTTAGCACTTTAGGTATCTCAGCAAATGAACTGAATGTTCCTGTAGTTCTGGTGGGTTTTGTCTAGAGTTTTAATGAATTATGAGGTGAAATTCTGTTTGGACTGGATTCAGGCATGTTTACTTTTTGTAGAAATAGTTGGGTTTAAATGTCATTTGAAACTTGCTTGGGGGACCTTGCACTTCATCTGTTTTCTCAGCAGTTCTCACAGAAGAAACTGTGCATGGTCACCAGTGTTCCATATTTAAATGTCATAGGATCACAGTCTTATATTCTTGAATTGTACTGATATGATAAAGTGTTTTGTGATTGTATACAATTATGTTTGAATGAAAATATGTGAAAACCATCAGCTCAACAAATTTCCTACCTATTCAGGGAGTTTAAAAAGAGTCCATGTATTGCCTTTTCTGGCAATAATATTTTTTTGTTCATAGTGTGTAAAAGCTGCAGAACATTCATAGGAGGAGAATTTTTCCAATAACCAGTTACATAAACTGAAAATAGAAACATTTTTTAAGAAAGAATGAAGTGAAACACTATGCATTTCCATTTTTCAAATGAAAAATAGATTATAAACCCAGAAACCGTATAGGTGTTTAACTCTTATAGGGAACTGGTACTTAATTATCTTTACAGTCTGGGTCTTAGAAATTATAATTTTTCAGTACCATAAACAGTTCACCCAGAACTGTGATTAAGGGCTTAGGGAATGTGTAGTTAACTCATAAAAATATGTACATAAATCCTGCTGATTAACTGGACTGTAAAGCACATCCTTATTTATTATTACAAATGAAACTCTAATGTAGTTCATGCAAAGTCTTAAATGAGTGCCATTCTTTTTCATTAGGTAGCTCTTTAAAATCGATAATGTTTTCTTTAAGGGAAAGCTTTGGCTGTTACTAATTTAAATCTCATTAACTTTTGCCTTCTTTTTTATCCTAAGTTTCAATTGGAGCTCCATTTTTCATTTAGATTTGGAGCTGCAGGCTATATGTAATTCTGTTAAAAAACCCAAGGTAGACAGGAAGAATGTTGGGGTAACAGCTATTCAGAGAACCAAAAAATCAGAATATTTAGCATGCAGCCTACACTTGCCATTTAGCAGTAAATGGTTTTCCCAGCACAAAGTTTGAAGATGCATGGGCATTTGAGAAATCCTTTCCTAATTAAAGCAGAGTTTGCAAAACCAGGTTGAAAGTCACTCTTCTTGCACCTTATTCTTGTAACCCCGGTCCCCTTTGTCCATGCCTGTGTTTGGGTCTGTTGGTCTGGGTCTGGTGGAACTCTGCTGTCATCCCTCATATCCTTCATGTTAGCCGTGCTCTCTGGACTGCCAAGGCTATTTTTAAATATATGCAAACAGAAGCAAAGAAGTGCAGGGTCCATGATTCCTGCTGAGTGAATTTGTCTCTTCTAACAGGAGAAGCCGTTCAGTAGCACTTGGGCTATTAGTGGTGCTTTTTGTTATCTAAAGTTCGTAGCTCGTTAATGAGGTTGTATTTGCTTATCTTTCTTACTGAAGACACACTAATCAGTCCCAGGGAAGAGGAAAAAAAATTCAACTCTCATGATTTTGATGACATAATTCGGAATATTTAGCATTAAACAATAACAAAAAAATTGCATTGTAAAGGTTTATGCAGCCCTAGGCAGTTTGGAGATTGAAAGCTTAGTACAGTTTTTCAAAACAGTGGTTGGCTAGAAGGGTTCTGGCACCACGTTATTCACTGCACATCAAAATGAACACATTACAAGCAGTGGTTATTTTCAATTATGTAAAAGCAGATGAGTCTTTGGAGAGATTAAAATAGGATTTGTAATGGCTTAGGAGAATTTTTTAAATTGACAATTTGACACAGCATGATTTCAGATTATGTGAAATCTGGCATGAGGATATTTATATTTCTGTTTTTCAAAGATTCTGTTCAAAGTCATCACGATGGAAATATTTACAATGAAGATATAATAATGTCTTTAACATGTAAATCACTCTAATTGTGTTTCTTACACTGTCAACCTCACAGTGAAATATAATTTATTTCAAAAGTGACGCATGAAAAAATATGATTGTGTTTGTGATAATCTTATATTTAATAGAAATGCGACAGACAGTCTTTATCTTGGAAGAAATCCTCTTTATCAGCAGTTCCCGTAACACAGTTCGCATGACGCCTGCATCTTTATTTCTGATGCATGTGCCTGTTTCTAACAGAGCCTCCCTCTGTTTCATTCTTTTTCCCCTCTCACAAAGAGGGTTTGCTGTAGGGACGTGCTCCCTGGAGTGTCATCCCCAGTGCTGCAGGATGCAGAGGTTGTGTGGGGTACACTGATCTCCGTGGGAGCTGGATGCCATCCACACCTCTGAGGCTGGACCCTGTATCTTGTGAAAACAAGAATGATTTGTTGCCATTAAATTCTGCTTTAACCACGATAAGAGCAGATTCAAAGTGCTTTTTTTTTTTTTTGTGCCCCAGGAACATGTGTTAGTCTGTCAGACACCGCTCACTTCACTTCCCTGTCTGTACCCAAAATCCCTGCCCTGAGGTCACATGCCTCCTGTGTGCTTTTTCCTCTTCAGCTGGGAACAGTCATTTTCCTCTTCCTTCAGATGTAGAGCTGGACAGATGACAGTTCTGTCATCTCAACTGAAAAGTCTGTCATTGTGAGCTGGAAAAAATAATACAGTCAAAACGATAATAAAATTGGGTTGAATTAAATAGAGCATTTTTAATTGGGAATGCATCCACTCACAACGCTGTGTGTCATAATTAATCTTCCCTCCCATCTCCAGCTTCCCCACTGGGAAACTTCCCCACTATTTGCTGAATTCTGCTTGAGTTTAGCAGGGGCAGTGCTGGAAGGATCAGGGACTGGCAGACAGGAGCCCTCCCAGCCCTGATGTGAGAGGCAGGAGCCCTCCCAGAGGAGCAGGGACAGCCTGCCTGCCCTGAGCAGGGATGGGAATCCTCCAGGCACTGAGAATTTGCAGCCTCAAACTTAGTGAGGTTGCCTCAGCCAGGCTTCGAAATGAGTCCCCTCTCTATGAAGAAGATGGAGAAAGAAGGGATCTAGCTTTGCATTTCTGTCCTGTCTTCCCTAATCACTGTGAGGTTTTTTCTGTTTAAGAATTGAAGTACTGATTTTGCATGTTTCAAAGCAGGGTTTCTTAAGTGGAAAACATAGTGGTTTTCTTTGGGGTGATCCTTACAGTGGCCAGTCCAGGTGTAGTCACCTCCATGCTTTGCCATATTAATAATTTTAAAATATTAAAATACTGTTGTCTTCAAGCTGTGTGGCAGTCAGTTCCCAAGATGGGGACAGGAAATGACGGAATGCGGGTTAGAATAAGAAACTGGGAGTGAGTGAGCAAATGAGCAGTCTCCACATTGCTTACTGTGTATTGGGTAACCAGTGGAGAGACATTAATTAAACATGTTGCTACAGTTATGCAATTTTTCTGGTTTATCAGTGGCTCAGGTGGAGGTTTTTACAACAAGTTTCAGAGGTGCCTTTTACCTTGCACTGTGATGATTTAATAATGATGTGCTGATGGATTAGGGGCTGCAGGGCAGTGTCCCACCTGGAGGATGTGTTGACATCCAAAGAAAGGCCTGAGGTGCCAAGAGCTCTCCAGTTCCCCTCCTGTATTCTCAACTCCCACCTTTGCTCAGCCTCAGCCCTGCAGCTCAAACATCTCCATCTTCCCATCCCTTTTCAGTGGAACAAGCAGCAGCTGCATGTTTTGGAGTGAGTCTGGGCCATTGAGGATGACAGGAGGCCCATGAATAAAACACAGACTTGTTTGTTTTGTGTCATTCTGAGCAAATGATGTATTAGTAATGAAGTATTTGCAGTTTGTTACTTTTGCTTACTAATAAATGAAATCTTCCTGTTGCCAGTTTTGTTTCTGGCTCATGAAGTTACAAGGAAGTGTGAGGAGAAGGCTGTAAACTGGGCTGGTTTGGAGTCTATCTGCTTTATGGTGGCACTCATTTAAAGATAGTCACTGCTTTGTGTCAGCTTGAAGCAGAGACAGTTTTTGTGGGATTTCAGTCAGTGTTGCCTGTGCTCTAAGTAAGGACTTTGGAAAATGATTTGAAATAGGATGAAGTCCTTAGGAATGGGACCATGTGGGGATCTGCAGTTCTGGTGATGACAAAATAACCCCTCTACCCCAATAAAGGATGATCACTGGGGCTGGGGCAAGGGAGGAGCAAGGTCACAGGGATGGGAGCTTGAGAGGGGACTGAGAGGAGTCGTGGTACTGGTGACCAGTCCTGCTCAGAGTCACTGCTCACAACTCATCTGGAAGTGGGTGGGGATTTGGGGAGCTGGCAGGCTGTGATGGCAGTCTCCCTTAGGGCCTTTTTTTCAGAAAAGGGGATGGATGTGATCCCATCAACATGACCCTTGTTCCCATTGAAGGTGAGGGGCTACTGGTGGATGCAGTGCTGCAGGATGTTACAATTGGCAGCTTTTGGAAAATGGATATGTAAATGTAAAGGTGTTCTAAGCAAAGGTGCAGTGGTGTGTTCCAGAGCACAGCACTGCATTGCCACTTTACCTAAAGGGACACATCTGTAGCTCTGGTAGCTCTTGTAATGGCTCATTTTTCAATCATCCTTCATTTTTCTTTCTTACATGTAATTATAATGGTTTGCAATTAGAATAACCCTGTTTATTTATTTTAAATAGAAACAAGTGAACAATGTTTACTGTTTAAAAATACCTCCTTTTGAAAGTGTTTCATAATCCATCACTTACAGAAATTTTAACCAAATAACCCACTAACACTTCTATTCATGACTATCCTATAAAAGCAAATACTCTTTTGATTTGTAAATGTTCATTTTACTGAAATGTAATCTAATGTGATCTGCAGTCAGGAGAATTTCCTATTTAAATTCTGCTGCATACATGCAGATAATGAATTAAAGTAAGAGGAGGAATTGCAACCTAGGTTAGAGTGTGGGTCACAACCTTTTCATGACAGAGGTCTTCCTGTCATGCAAGTAGAAATGGTAATTGGCTTACTGCAGCTGAAATTATCTGTACCAGATAACAGGAAGAATGGCACAGCAATTGTAAAATGGCAAGTGGCTCTAGATATCCAAAGATAAATGCATAGAGTCAAAGCAAATGACCAAAGCTAGTTATTTGTTGCAAGTAAATTAGATGAACTTGACTTCTTCCCTTCTATTCTTGTGTATGTCCTGATCGAAAATTGGGCATTCTCTCTCTTTTTTTATTTTATTTTTAACATTACTGTGTGTTCATCCAGTATTTTGCAGCTATCCAAGCCCCAAAACATTCATTCTACCCAGTGTGTTTATGATGGGGAACCAGTTTTGTACCCTTTCAGTAAAGGGTAAAGATTACCCTTGGTAATCTCCTGATGGATTGATTGATTACATCTTTGTAAGCTAGAAAATAAATTATTAATGAGTAGGGTAGTGCGGGTGTCCACCTAGATCTGGGTATTTGTGAGAAAGGCTCCCTTTGTGCATCTGTGAATTGTGAAGGGCAGTGTTAGTGCTAGGACAAGCCATAGGGTCAGGAAGAGACCCCTGGAGGTCTGGAATCTGGCTCGGCTCCGAGGCCCAGGATGACGGCACAGTTGGCTGTGAGACAGGCAGGGGCATTGGTCAGGCACCAGGTGCCCATGGTAAATGGGGAATTTGGGTTACCAGAAAAGTCTCTGCTGAGGTGTCCCAGTGAATGATTGCTTAAACCTTGCACAAACACCATGGAGATCATCCCCAGGAATAACTCAGCCCTGCTTTCCTCTGGTGGTGGGATCTTTTGATAGTCTCCTTGCTCTCTTTTTCTCTCGAGCAGTCTGCCTCTGCCACAGGTGAGGTGTGGTAGGAGCTCTTACAGCAGACCTGTGTCTCTCAAGGATTCTTCTGTACAGACAGTGGAAGAAATTAATTTAGCCCTGTGTATTCAACAGGGAGCCCATCTTCCTAACCTAATCCAAACTCAAGAGGACTGTGTCCTCAGAGCTGATAATCAAACTGTCCACATATTTGAAAAACACGTGCCACATAAAAAAAAATCTTGTGTATGTACACCAGTAATTCTACCTCACAGGGGCTACCACGTTAATAGAGGTTCATTGTCTTTAATTTTGAATTCTTATTATTCACAATTCTTTTCTACTACTCCCTTCTGAGAATAACAAGCAGTGGATATAGAGTTTTCTAATTTATGATTACTTGAGACTACAACTGCCTGATCTGGGAGTTAGTTTTCATTTACTTTACCTTAAGTCCCTTTATTCAAGGAAACTAATAAAAAGAGAATCATTGATTATTGAGATGAATTCAGCTTTGTTCCCTAAGTTTTCATGGTGCTAAAGACATAAAAACAGAACTGTGTCAAATTTTACATGGTTAATGTAGTGGCCTTAAAGAGCTCACGTGTAGTCAACAGCATGTAAAGTATTAAATGCACATACCTTCAGGTATGAAGTGTGTCTTCAGTGTGTTGCTCCTTACCTGAAATTGTGTTAGGATAAAACTTTTATTTATAAATGCAAAAAAATACTTTCAGTCTGTTTTACTTGTTATTGGTATCAGTTAACTGTTCTTCCTTAGATACTGATTCTTCTTTCTTTCTGTTTCCTTTGTCTGAATATAGTCCTGTGCACCAAAGAGGTATCAGAGATGCTGGGAAGTCTCTCTTTGAGCTTTTCCATCATTCATTGATTCCCTCAGGAATCCAAAGAGCTAACAAAAATGGCAACATACACTGTGCAACATGCTAGAAAAAAAATTATTTTTTTGCCCTGTTTTGAAGGTTGGAAAAGAGAATTATTTTTGTTTACTAGATTTTGTGGACAAGAAAAACCCATCTTCAGACAGGTTTCATATCTGGACGAACACTAATTTAAAGCCTTTGAGTTCATACCAGTGTTTGCACTGACTTTTTGGTTGTCTGAGTTGTTAATTTATGGAATTTAAATTTTAGGATTTAAACAGAAAGGTTTTGTTACTTGTCCAAGAAACAGATGTAACAGCCTGTATCTGATCTGGCCGCTTCAATCTAGAGCAACATACTTCCTTTGCTTAAGATAATGTTCCCAGGCTAGCTGGTGCTAATTTAATCATGTTATTTCGTGCCTGATTTTGAAGAAATAGCTATTAATTTATAGATTCTCAAAGAAGAAAAGAAGTTTAGTGGTTTGGATACCTTGTTTGCTGCAGATCACCCGCTTGGCTTTACTGCCTTGAAGCAAAGGGCAGAGGAAGGAGATTTGTCAGTGACCTTTCCTACAGCTCTTCCAAATCTGCTGTCCCATGGCAGGAGGGGAACTGGAGTGGGAAGGGCAGGGCCAGGCAGTGCTGGGGGGGCTGAGGAGGCAGGACAGGCTGGGCACATGCTTTGAACCCATGGCTGGGACTTCACAAAATACATCAAAGCATGAAGCCATGAAGTATGATTTCTTTATTGTTCATGTCCTGTCTGTACTGCTGTTGATTTTCAAGGTGCCTTTCACATTGTTTTCTAACATGGTGACAGCTGCAGAGAATCAAGGCATTACACTGAATATTTTAAACCAAACCACTTTTATAAGTTCCAATTTCTGTACTGTTTACTTCAGCACAGGCTCTTTAAAAACCTGCCAGATATTGAAGTGATTAGGAGATCAAGGTCACCAAATACTCATTTTTAGGGTGAATATGCTGCATTTTAAAGAGTTGCTTTACTGCCCTCCCCCTCTCTGTGCTCAGCAGAGCGATCAGCTGAACACAAAGAGCACAGCTTTGGAAGGGCACTTCAGGTTCCATCTGTCTCTGGGAACATCTGACTTGGAAGAGGTAGCAAAGAATATGATGAGAACAGAGATTTCCTTTCCATCACAGAATGTGTCTCAGACCTCCCTGTCTCCAGCAAAATCCTTAACCTGCCAGCTGTGATTTGCTCTTCTCTCCATCAGCAAGCGTTCCAGAAAACCCCTGTGATAAAGTGGCACCTGAAAAGCTGGCTCTGACAAGTGCTTCGGGATGAAATGCCCCTGTCCAGTCCTTCTACTGACTCTGCTGCAGCATTTTCATTCTTCAAATATAATTTCTAAGCCTTGACCTCATTAATATGCCATCGCTTCTGGAAGCTGAGACTTTGTTCAGGGGTTTTTCTCTCCCTAGAGAATTTTGGTGATCTACCAGTATGTTCTTTCTTTTGCATTTTCAATACAAGGCTAAAATGCTCCTGGCTCCATATGCATATGTAATTCAGGGCAGAGCAATCTGTGGTTATTTGAACCTCTGGCAGTATATATTTACAGAGAGTTTGACCTCAAAGGAAATAATGAGTGTTCGGCTGGAATATTTGACATTTCAGTTGGGTTTTTTAGCTGTGGATCATAAGAAAAGCTGCTCAAAAAAATGAAGCATATGCAAGTCTTAAAAACCTTTCAGTCCATCCTGCAGAAATTTGAAGCTTTGATCAAAATTAGGAAAAAAAGTTAGGCAGTGTACAATGATGTTTAAATTCGTTTTTCCTTATTTTTGGCCCAGATTTTGAGGAACGTTTGCATGTTGCTAAATTTAATGAAGATTTTTTTCACTCATCATTACTTGACTTAGGAATTTTGGAGTATTTGCACTTTTATATGCCTTGAAAGTCACAAGCATTTTCACCAGCAAGTTTGAATAGTCTGATTTTTGCTAAAAAATATTCAGAAAATGAGATCAGAGTAGAGAAACTGCAAAGTCGGTGAGTGATCCTATTCTCAGATGTTGTGTTTCTACAGCAAAAAAAAATCTTGGTTTATTGCTGAAACAAGTTGTTACTGTCATAGAAAAGAATTAGAAATAGCTGTTGACAGGATTGTAGGACAAGCATGGCAAAATTCACCCATCTTGAACCACAATAAACTTGGTTTTGCTCAAGATTTGTTATTTTCTAAGTGATCTTATCTCCAGCAGATATTTTTTTGTGTGTCCCTCACGGGAAAACTATTTGAATTTTTTCTAAAATGCACTTTAAAATATGGATATAGAGTCAAAACCTAGAGTCTACTTGATTCAAAGGGTAAAACTCACAGAAAAGAGATGAGAGACACTTTACCTGAACCCTCCCCCTCCTCCCCTCCCTGTCTGCTCTTGGAAATGCTCCTCTGCTGCTGGACAAGGCCACCCTCCACCCACTCCTGGAGTACTGCCAGCATGGGCTTCTCCCTAGTAAAGCCAGGTGAGTTGCTCTGTATATCAGAGATAGCAGCTCAGATGTGTCTCAGTAAAGTGAATTTTTATTAACAGTTACAAGAGTGCTCTTTCATCATCTAGTTTGGTCAGTGAGCTAAGATGAGGGAGCTCCACACACAGAGACCTCACCATGCTTTGGAGGTAACATCTGTGATTTTGAACAGTGCACAAAGTGGTCAGGAGACTGTTATTTACAATGTGTTCTTTGACCAGCAAATGTGTGTATTGGAGCATTGGAGTATTTAAAGAATACTCAGAAGGGTGTGGTGGTCGCTGGCAGTTTTTAGGCAGCTCAGGTCCCACAGCTCATGGTGTTAGGAGGAAGGAAGGGCTCTGGGAGGAGACAGGACACAAAACTGGGCTCTGCTGCTGTTCAGGTTTCACATGGCAGTGCCAGGCTGTGATGAGAAGCTGGCAGATGTCTGCAAGCACTGCAGCAGCATTAGCACAGTGAAGCCAAAAGTCCAGAGATGTGAAACCAATTACATTTGGTGAGGCTGATCCAACACCCTGACACTTGAGACAATCATGTCCAGCCAAAGCTGCTGAAATGCTCAAATGCAGGGTGTGTTCCCTTTTCTCCAGAATCAAGATCTGAAAATCCCAAGTTGCCAAAAATTCATAGGTTGTAACTGATTTCTCCCCTTTAAGACTCTAAAAAATTTGCATCTCTCTTTGGACATTCTTAATGGAGTGCATCTATCACTGCTATGTGTCTGCCAACCCTGAGCATGATGGATATCAGTTCCTGGACTTTGCTGTCCTACAGCTAACATATACATAAAAATATAACTCTTGTATTAGAGGAATGGTGGTTTTATTTCTGACTGTGTACCTAGAGTCACAAGCATTGCCTGCTTTGCGGAGCAATAAATTCAATACATTAGTTAGTGTATTATTTTTTTAATGATTTATTTGTAGATTATTTCAATTTAAAATGAGATTTTCAGGTAACAAGGTAGGCAAACATGTTTAACAATGCTATGATATAAATTGCTGTGGGTGACAGATCCCTATAAAAATTATAACAGGCAGATGTGCAGTTCAAAAAATTATTCATGTGACAGCAATCAGAAAGACAAATTACTTAGAGACGATGTACATGCTCCTCTGTAATTGCTTATAAATTATTATGGTTCATGTTAAAATGCATCTAGACTCCCTAGACAACTAGATTTATTTAAAATAAGAGTAATGGGAAATTGCCAGGAAATGTTGAGGAAGAAGATGCAGTACATGCTTTGGGTGATTGCTGACATAAAAGTACAATAACTTATTGTCAGCCAACTCAATCTATATTTTCCTTAGTAGTTTTGTAGCCTTCATTTTCAGTTTGCTCTCTGCTCAGGTTGCAGTAGCCTGGGTAGGTAACTGGGATGGGCCCCTTTGGGCTGCACTGTGGTTCACTGCTGCTGTGTTTCCCAGCTCATGGGGGACACAGTGGGATGCTGTTCTGCACCCGTGCAGGAGAGAGCACTCCTCAGCACTGTCATCTTCTATGCAATAGGGTTGAATTTAGTCAGCTGGGGTAGAAGTTATGCAAAGGGGATGGGGAAGATTGACAGATAGGTGGGCAGACCACTTTCCCTTAGGAATCTGAGATAAAAATGGGACAGTGTTTTCTATAGTCTCTTAGTGTTCCAAATTAAAAAATAAAAATCTGTCTTGGAAGTGTGTAAAATAAGCATCCACAATAGACAGAATTTAATTTGAATAAGCTTTCTGTCTGGCACTTACCAGGTGATTATAGGGTAGCAGAGAAATGGTGTATATACATTTATTATATAAGTGCCTCTCTAATGCTATTATTTTTCTCACCAACATGATTATATTACATATTGAGAGCCAGCCCAGCAAAAATGACAGCAAACTTTGTTCTGGATAATGGAGTGCTGAACTCCACCTAAGCAACTCCAGTCATTTGTAATGACAGCTTGGAGAATACTCCAAACAAATCTAACAATGCTCACGCTCCAGTGACTGACAGCACAGCAAGAGGAAAAAATTCCAGTTTCCATGTGAGTGCAGGGAGCCTGACCTAGATTTTAGCCTCAACAGCTTCAGAAGAGGAAACATTCTTACCTGTGTATTTAACAAGAAAAAAGAGCAAGGGGAAAAACTTGGCTCCTGTTTGATTAGTCTTTCTTCAATAATTAAGATTTAGTCAAGGTGCTCTGTGAGACTTCTCCCCTCCACAGATGTCATCAACGCTATAATGACTAGTTGCTCTGTTCCCTGTGTGCTCTTTTCTCTGTAATTACCCCCTCCTGGCCTGCTGCAGGAAGAGCTGTCACAGGGGAGCAGCTGGGGCAGACAGGACCATGGGCAGCATCCTGCCCGCACCTTCCCCCTCCAACCCACTCCCTGTTCTGGTCAGCCTCCTTTGGGCTGCTCAAAATCTTTCGTTCAGATACTGTTAATAGGGAAAAAAGTCTCTAGTGTTAATTTCCTTTTCTTTCATTTCTTCCTTGGGCTGCAGGTGCTCTGCTGGGCCCAGGTCACCGTGTGGGGTGCCTCCAGTGGAGCGCTGGCAATGGCCAACAGAGCTCCGGCCCCACCATTGCAGTGTGCTCTGGGGACAGTTGGAGAGGGATTTTAGCCAGTCTGGTGCCCTGGTTGTAAATTACTGTTCAGATGCCTTTCATCTATTCCACTGTGCTTCCTATACTTCAACAGCTCAAATTCTGAAATTAGAAGTGCATTCAAGAAGGGAAAATAAATTTTCAAATGGAAGTGGAGTTGCTTCGTTGCTTAGTTGGTTGTTTGAACTGTGCTTTTACAAGTTTGGTGTGGATATGGGAGAAATATCATTGGAAGCAAGGTATTTTGAGCTTCCAAATTTGGATTTCCATATTGGGTCAGTTCCTAACTACATAACTCCTACTAATTGTGACTCTCCTCTGTGAAATAAAAAAAACCTGGCACTGCTGTCCTTGATCCACAAGCTTTCCATGTGTCTCATTGTTAGTTATTCTTTGGTGTGGCTTAACTTTGTTGAACCAGCACAGGTTTGAAAGAATTAGGTGGTGTGACAGGATTTGACTGACACAAGACTGACAGAATTAATTAGATTGGCTGAGTTAATTAGATTGGCTGAATTAGTTTAGATCTAAATTCCAGTCCTGGACACCTGTATTCATTTCAACTTACAGCCGTACTTAGACTTCTGTGACTTTGCTAAACGACAGTAGAGAGAGGATACCTTTGGGAATACCTGTGTGTCCTGGAGAACAAGGGATGAGCCATCTGGAGAGCTTAGCACTGCATTGCACATCCCCCACTGAGAGAAGGCAGCTGTGAGCTCTGCACTGTTCTTTAATTGTAAATCACACCTGCCTAAAGAGCAGGACTTAAAAAAAGCACAGAGCTTTTCTGAGGAAACTCTGTGTGGAGTAGGATGACACCTGCTCAATGTAAAACTCCTGTCACCTATATAAAATAATTCATATTGTCAGAACCAGGCATTTAATGTAAAAGTGGATCAGATGGGGTTGTAGGACTGGGAGAACCAGATTCTTTCTCCAGGTCTGCTGTGGGCTGCCCGTGTCTGTGCAGCAGCAGCAGAGACAGAGAGAGGTCAATGTGATGTTTCTTGGGGTCCTGGCAAGGGCATGTTCAAGTTACAGTGTGCAACTTTGGTCATGGTGAAGGATGTTATAAACCTGGAGGAGATGCACTGAGAACAAATGCTCCAGTACACAACTTTCAAATAATGATTACCCAAGCCTGTCCTACCGTGTGTGGCTCCAAGTGTTAGAGGAAGGACACAGCAGAAGCAGTGAGGAAAAGGAACATCAGTAAATTGCTACTGGCCTTTCAGTTGATGTCATTAACAGCAGCCATTAAAAGCAATTAATTTTAATTTAAATCAGTAGAATATTGTCAGCAAAAAGAATGAAAGTCAAAATTGAAGTTAACTGGAACAGTTAACTGTGTACAGAAATTCAGGTGAAGGGTTTGGTTTGGGGGCTTTTTTGATGAAGAAAGAAGTCAGCAGGCACAAATAGCTGCTGCTTTTGCACCTGCCTGTGGAGTGGGGAGCAGGAACAGGAAACACCCTGGGGGTAAAGGTGTTCCATGATCTCCCTTCACCTATCAAATCTGTCATGACTAATATTTTGAGTAATGGGCTTCCCTTCCCTCCTGAGATTGTTAGTTTGGTTTTTTTTAACAAGTTTGTTTTGCAGCAAGATGTTACATGGAAGTTTTTATATCAGAAAAGTATTAAAGTGGTCAGTGTCAACAAGTTTAACATGTGGCTCATGTGATCACAACACTTAAAAAGCTGATTTACTGCAATGGGAAAATTAAAACCTTCCATTTGTCATGGTTACCTTTCAATGATTAAAGAGAAACCTCAAAACTTGGTAGACATAAATAAAAGGCTTTAAAAGTCACCAAAAATAGGATGAGGCATGATATTCCATGTACAGAAATTTTTGTTCACTACCTTTGTTTAGGAAGTAAATTAAAAAATCACTTGATGACAGAATGCAATGAACAATGCGTATTAAATAAAAAGTGTATGAGGATATCCAACATTTATAGTATGAGAATTGATACTGTAAATGCACAAGAGGCAACTTGAGAGTTATGTGGTAGAATCTGAGATGCTGCATTAAGGGTAAAGATGTTCCATTTACTTGTAGCATAATATGATCAATAAATTCTAAAAGCTACATACTTAATGAAGTCCATCAGTGTTAGGTATTGTTTTTGCCTTTTGATGACCTGCTTTTGAAATCTTTTTCTTTGGTTTTATTCCTGACTTATTTTCAAGCTTCTAGTTTCTCCAGCAATGAAAAAGATTGAATGAAAAGGTCTCTGATAAGTGATATGTTGATATGTGTGCCTGTGCTAGGTCCGTGTTGTAACTAAGATAATAGCAATGGGAGAAAAAATTGTAGGGATAAGTGATCTTTTATTAAACTGCCTGATGTATGTTAATTTTAGAGTGAAGTATCAAGAAAACTGTTTCAAAAGTTTTTGCTGAAAAGAACATCAAAAGAGGTCCTTTTTTATTTGTATGACTCCTGTATTAAGTTTGATTTCATGGGCAGCATGTTGTAATTGTATATTGTTGTATATAATACAGACCTCTACAGCTGGAATAGGCTGTAGGGAAAAAACCCAACTATGTGGAACTGCCTTGAAAAGAAAATTCTAAATGTCACATCTGTTATTTGGGGATTTTTTTTGCATAACATAATTAACAGAGGTGGATGGAAAAGTTTTAAGGGATAAGATCAGCATCAAATGCCAATGTACGTTTTCTTCCAACAAGGAATTGGAGAATTCAAAACTGGTTTACAGGGGCAAGCAGTTAAGGTGCAAAACACTTGGTTGATTTAATAAAGAATTAGTGTTTTGGGGATGAAAGTAATGATATTCTAAAGATGTGGAATTGAGCAAGCTTAGCGCGCTCTTCTTATTGCCTGCACATTCACAGTTACATGTAATTTAAAAAGGTGCATGAAACCCCTTAGCTGACAATAACTGCTTTATGTCTTCCATATTACCTTAAAACAATTCAGCAGATGCCAAAAGCCATTTCTTTTAATGGGTACTGTATTGCATTTCCCAAGCTGCCTTTCACTATATTGAAAAATGTGTCTGTGTCTAATATTTCTTTATTATTGTTTTGCTTTCAGTTGATGGTTGCATTGACTGGTCAGTGGATCTCAAGACATACATGGCTTTGGCAGGTGAACCAGTCCGAGTGAAATGTGCCCTTTTCTACAGCTATATCAGAACTAATTATAGCATGGCCCAAAGCACAGGTCTTAGGCTTATGTGGTACAAAAACAAAGGAGATTTAGAAGAACCCATTATATTTTCCGAAGTTAGGATGAGCAAGGATGAAGATTCCATATGGTTTCACTCGGTTGAGCTGCAAGACAGTGGTTTCTACACGTGTGTTCTGAGGTGAGTATTGTGTTAAAGTCTAAATAAGAATGTGGGGATTGTTGGTTAATAATCTATGGAGTATTAGATATTGGTTAAAAAAATCATTTTAGCTATTAGAATTTAGATATTCATCCAGTTAATACATACTAATTTTTTTATTCTTATATACGTCACATAATGCTTTGTCTCAAAATTAGTTTCCCTAGTAATTATAGTTACCTCATCCAACAGCTATGATTAACGTGGTTTCACTTAATTACTTCTTTTTTTTAAGTACAAAATTTGCAAATTCTCAATTTGCTGTAAACTTTCAGAACCTGATACTTCTAAAATCATGAAGTGTTTTGTTTAAGTACTTTGTTTCAAATCTTCTGAGTTATTAAAGAGTTACAGTTTGAATTATTCTGATGGGATCAGGCCATGGGGAGTTACAGTTCTGTCTGGTTTTGAAGAAATGCTTATTTTAATACACAATTATGATTTATCATACATTTAAGCAGACCTTGTTCAGTAAGGCACCAAAATGCATTTCTCAGAAGTATCTTGGAACTGTTGGATGAGCCTTAAATTAAACATGTGCTGAAGCTCGTGATTTCCATCATGTAGATGTGGATGTCATCTCTATGCCTAAAAAGAGATGATAAAAAAGAGGACTTTTAAAGAATGAATGAATGAATAAATATTCCTTAAATGATCCAGTTTTGAATTAAAATGAGTTTACAGATACTTTGTATGATTTGGTTTTAAACTATTCAGTTTCAGATAATAAGTTTGCTTCATCTTTGTCTGCTGTTCCATACTGAAATTAGACACGTTCCATGAATTAAATAACGAGTATTACAGCAAGTAAGAGCACTGTTCAGAAGCCAGGATTTGCTCTCTGTCCATCTCTGCTGAGTTTTGCTGTCTCAGCTGCCTCAGCTCATTTTGATCCTGAGGAGTGCTACTGAAATCAAAGATTGTGCCATGGATTGTGTTGGTTTGTACTGGGCACCAAGATCCAGTTTAAATATTGGATATATCTGCCAAAGTCATCAGTTGAACTGTGCTGCAGCCTTTGGAGTTATTCTTTTATCAGCTCCTCTGTCAGAGGTTGGGTGTGATGTGAAGTCCCTGATTTTGAAATATTACAGGAAAGTGGTGATTTATATGTTTCAAGGGAGCTGTGCTTTTTTCATAAGCAGTCATTGTTGTGATAATCAAGTTACTGGTTTAATACTCTGAAACATTTTAATGCAAATCCTTTGTGAAAAATAAAGAATTGATCTTGGATCAAATTCTGGGACATACTTTTTTCCGGGAAATTTCAAAACTCAGCTCATTTACATGACAAAGTAGTTTTGGTAACAAATGGGCAAGTTCTTGAATAATTCATGGCTTCTTCTCATTTTCAGCTAAAAACTATATGACATGCTTATTGGAAGGCATTACACAGCAACTTGTCAGTTATGCAGTTTCCTTGCTTTGACTAGAACTTTCTTATATAATTGCAGATATTTTTGCCTTTTTTTGATTTATGTCAGAGTGTAGAATAATATGTGTAGTGGTTACAGATAAAAGACTATATTTCTTCCTTTACTGAATTATTTTTTTCTTCCAAAAGCATGGTAATGTATCCTTGCTGTTATTGTTTATGGAACCATAGGAGGCTTAAAATAGCAGAGGATGTAGCAATAGTAATTGATTTTAATTTCATTAAAATTGAGCTAGATGTAATGTTCTGAAATGTGATCACACTTCTGTGGGAGACTATCCACACCATTAACTGTGTAATTTCAGCTTTATTAATCCATTTTTTTTTGAGGGGGATAAGCAGATGTTTGTGTTTTAGTCATTAACCAGGATCACCTGCTTTATGAGAATTAAGAGGTCACAATGAGAGCAGTAATTTCAGAATATGATTTTATTTTCTAGAAGCATTAACAATTTCTGTTACAAATGCCATCTTTTGTAAACTGTATCAACAGAGGCTGGTAGATAGAACTTGATGCAGTGGAAGTGAAGAGGTAACTGTCTCCATCAGTGTGCAACACTGGGTTTAGGTTTGAATGCATAGCTGAGTCTTTCAGTTTGGTAGCTGAAAGAAAAAAATTGGGAGGAAAATGCTTTTGATTCAAGATAAATTTAAAACTTTTTCTCAATAAAGAATTTCTCATTCACATTCTTTAAGAGAAAATCAGAAGCAATTAAATTCTAAACTGATGTCTTTCTAGGCACTCACCAGGGATGTGTGAAGCTCTGGTACATCTCTCTGTGCTGCCCAAAGCATGGAATCTCACATTTGCCTGTCCTAGTGGCCAGTTCCACCACTTCAAGGCTCTTGCCTTGAAACTGTTCTGGGTGCTTGTCTTTGCAAAAAGGTGCAAGGGGGTGAGATGCTCAGATGTGGTGCTAAGGTCAAGTGGGATGAGTGGTCCTGGTCCCAGAAGTTTGTGGGTTGACAGGAAGGGCAGTCTTGATCTGGGAAGTCAATAATGAGAGCTTTGTTAATTTACTCTGCCCCAATTTGTTACTTTTCTCCCAGTCAACACAAGATGACAGATAAGAAGACTGTATGGGGAAAAAGTCAACTGTACTTTACACTGAATTTCTTATTTGTTAAAGTGTTTCTTCTCGATTCTTAATTAAAAAAAAAATAAAGGAAAAGAAAATAAGAGCAAACCTGTTTTTCAAGGAGCTGCATTTTCAAGTTTCTCACGTTTTGCTCATAGGAGCAAGGCATGACTATCAGTAGAGCAGTGTGAAGGAATTTTTCAGAAGCTGCTTGAAAAGGGTGGGAATAAGCAAGTGAAGGATAGGCTATGACAGTGATTTGAAGATGGGTAAAAATTAAAGGTGTCAGTGAATTCTTTCTTATACAGAATTGTCATTTCAGTGATCATAATGTCTGTTTTGTAAAAGAACCTGTAATACTGCATAAAATTAAGGAGTATTAGATCAGCCCTTATGAATGAGATTGCTTCTCCAGACTGAAGAGAATTGATATCATAATTTAAATGTTGCCTCTCCTTTACTTACTAATTAAACACTATTCCATAGACAGGTGTGGGGGTGTGTGTATAATAGGAAGGATTTATTATTGCATTAAAACCTACTTCTCCCTTCTGACAATACATTTTGGCATTGATCTCACACTGAGATGCAAACTGAAGTGTGATATTTTTTCTCCAATGTTAAGCATATGAAAAGGTCCTGATTCTGTAAGGACTTTTAAAGGAATGCAGAGTTGAGCTGTGCTAGTTAAGCCATGTGAATTTCATGGATCTTCTTTGTTCTTGGATGCCTTTTCTGTTTCAAATCAGGGATATTGCTGCTACATCCAAAAGGCATCCTAAGTAATGGATAGTGATATATTTCATTGCAGTTCCCAGGTAAATGCTGCGATGTTTGTATCATGCTTTTACTGCCCAGTGTGGAAATGCTGTGTTCTGGAGGTCTCCTTCCAGTGCCTACCCTGGATATGCCATTAATCTTCCAGTATCCAACAGTGCTGCTTTCAGATAAAGCTGCTGGCATTTCTATTACAGAGGTTTGATGTTCTGGGATTTTCACATCAGTACTCTGGATTGCAGCTTCTTCACTGAAGGATTCTGAGATGAGCTTCAAAATGATGAAGCATCAAACCAAACATGGAAATTACACTCAATCTAAATGCACAGGGTGGCCCTAAAGTTCTGAGTATATAGGACAGTCTTTCGCCAGATCATGGTCTGCTTTTGCTCTCTGAACAAATACATCTGTTTTTCTGTGTTAAAAGCACATTTTCTAAAGACAGAACAAGAACTGGGCCAACTTAGATCATCTTCACCTGGTGAAAGAAAAGAAGATGAGCTGGGGAAAAAGTCTCAGCAAAATTTACCTTAAATTTTCCCTCATCTAGGGACTTCTTATGGAAACCTTCTTCTAACTAGGCTCAGCTCCAAAGCAAACTGTAGTCAGCATTTAAAGAACAAAACCAGTAAAGGTAAAAAACATAAGTACATATTTGCTGTTAATTAACTGTTGGTGAAATAAAATAACTTGATTCTCATATCGTGAATCAGGAGGATAGAAAACCTGTGCCTCAAGAGGGTACAGGGAAGGAGGAGGTGAAAATTAGTGGTCACCAAGCTGGCTAATGAAGCTAAGCCTTGATTTTTGTACAGGATGCAGAATAAACAGGGGGTGAGGGCCTTGAATGCCTATGGGGTAATAAGCTTGCAGATCTCTAATACCAGCATTTGATGCCAGAGAACTGCTGACAAATCGGGTTCGGAAATCTGTGTATCCTTTTTCCCTTGATGTATCCCTGTGTGCACAGTTCCCATTGGTGAACTATTGAGATACCACTTTCTGAGCCATAATAAAATAAACCAATAGTAGATTTTAAGCCTTCTGGCTTCTGAATGTCTGTGGAATGGATGACCAGCAAATCAAAATCAGATTTAGACAGCCTGGATGGGCTGGCAGTAAAATCTGCAGCACAACCTGTGTGTTCTCACTTCAGAGGATTTTAGGCAGGGCTTAGGGGCTTGTTGCAAGTGCCTACCTGGACTGCAGAGTGCACCCATGAGCCCAGGAAAAACTGCACCCCTTGTCTTAATGCTGAAAGTCTGGCTTCTGAGCAAAGTGAAAAAAAAAAGAGGTGTTTTTGGATCCAAACAGAAATGCTGAACTAAGTCATAAGGTGAACATGTGTAGGGGTAAGGTCACTTTCTCTGCAGCCATCTCTTGTGATACTTAAAATATGTGTTTTAATGGAGTTCTTCATTTTGTTGATGGCAATACAGAATGTTTTGGGTGCTTTGGCTTTGCTCAGCATTCAACTGCTCATGACAAAGGTGGTCTTGTGTCTTAAACCCTGTTAGATGCAACGTTGTAATTCCAGTTTAGCCATAGAATATTGTTTTTTCTATCTGTTACTGGCAAGTGCTTTTTTCCTTCATAGACTCACCCTGGAAAGATCTAGAGATGATACTTTCTTGTGCTAGGGCTAGTGCCTGTAATTATTGGATATCCAAGAGAAACACATCTAAGTAGCTGATGGATTACATATCTTGCAGTTACCTCTCAGCCTTGCACACATATGATCAGCTTTTCCTGCACAATCCCAGACATGTAGAAGCAGCATCATCTCACATTTGGAACAAGTGGATTCACCATGGCACTGGCTTTCCAGGCTCTGTATGACACTAACATTAAATGCCACACATTAAAAGTGGATGACATTTCCCACAATAAAATTGACTGATTCTGTATAAACAAAATCCCTGTGAGATATAGTATTCAATACTTGAATTCAGTGCTACAGCAGATACATTATAAAGTCAGTATGATTCATGATAAAATAAATTTTTTTGAGGTTTTATCACTGAGATATAATGTTTTGGCATTATCAAAATGCAGGGGAAAGTGGAATCAGAATGCTTCTACATTTGTATCTAAAATTGTGTAGAAATTGATGGTGCTCCTGCAAATCATTTTGATGACATTGTCTTTATTGAGAGAAATCCGTTCTATCTATTCTTTGCAGAAAAACAAAGATTTGTTTCTCTTCCCTGGTGATATGTATATTTCTGCTCACTCACCCTCCTCCTCTAAAGCTTTAAAAGAGAAATTATTCATCCTCTGTCACTCTGAAAAACAATGTTTACTGTTGATGAGAAGCTGCAAGAACAGTCAGGGCTTCAAGCAGAAATATCCATGTTGCTTTGTGGTTGGAGGGCATCCAGTGGCTTCCCTGTTGCAGTGGAATGGACAAGAATGAGAGAATTGTGTATCCTTCTGTTTTCCTAATAGTGAAGTCCACACTTTTAAAATGACTGACCTTACTCTGTAGCCTCTACAGGTTGTCAAAACAAAGCTCCCTGTGCTCCAGTGCCTCAGTAATGTTTCAGCTCACTGTCACTGGTTGCTCCTGAAGGGCCTTCCCTGGTGGGCTTCAGACCTTGCCTAGAGCAGAGAAAGGTTGCAGTGGAGGGACTGCTTCCTCATGCAGTCAGAGTTTGCCTGCAGGAGAGCTGTTGAGATGTTTCAGTGCTCCCCAGCAATCTCCTCTCCAACATGTCAGGGAGTTTTCATTTCTCTTCTGTTCTCCAAATAAGAGTTACAATGTGCTCACCCAGGCATCATTCCTGTCGGAATCCCCATGAAGCCAGCTGTAACTACAACACATCAGTAGAAAATGTGTCCTATGTGTGGACAGACAAATGGAAGGTTTCCTGAGGAAATCCATCATGCCCAAAGTACAAGATGACAGAACTGTAGGGAGTTAAACTGATATTTGGTAAGTGATACTGGAGGAAAATTTCTTATTTTCTGGCCACTTTAAGGGAAGGCACAGCCAGGAGGACTCAGCTGCAGGACTCAAACAGTTCACATTGCGAAGACATTCATTTCATGATTCTTTCATTCCTTTCATACCCTGTGAGACAATAACTGATCCACTGGTTTTCCTGCTCAATTGCCCGTGTACAAACAGAGCAGGACCTGCCTTTCAACATTGCATCCGCAAAATAGGACTTACGTGCAGAACGAAGGATGTGCTCCACAGGTTTTATTCCCCCAGGCAATAAAATCATTGAGGTTTAGCAATGCAGACAAGTCTGATGGGTGTCTTGAATGCAGCTTTTGTTTTGTGTGCTAGCTGTCTAATAAAAAAAAAGCATAGAGGAATAGATAAACTAATCCACATGGTGTGTGTTTTGGAAGAAATAAAGGAGAAAGTGTTTAGTCCTCTCAGAAACAGGGTATCGCAATTGCAAAATTATTGGAAGACGATTTCTTAGTACTGTCCTGGGAGCAGTTGTTCCTCTGCCTCAGATTTATGTGGTTTGTAATTGGACTTTTCAGTAAGACAATGTAATTTAAAATTAATATCCAAGTTTTAATAGGAAAGTATTAGGAAATAAATGAAAAGGCCTTAGTCATTTGCAGCAGCAAACTTTAAAGCAACTTGCTGCCTTGTAATTCTTAAGAACAAGGAAGGAATTTTCCCTCAGAGCAAACCCAGCTAATTACAGGATTTCTTTTGCTGGAACAGGATGTCCGAAACTGACAGAGATCACATAGTTCATGAACTTAGGTGGGATATGCTGCAATAACTTAGTGTTCTTTTGGCTTCTGCATTTCTTCTGTATTCTGTATTGTATCTTCACATATTCAGTTCTAACATGTAATGACTAACATCAGTGAAAAGTTAAAACAAACAAAAACAAACCCAAGGAACACTGTTGGCCTGTGTGATTCAGGTTAAATGTTGGGAGATTTTCTTTGTGTCTGGGTAATCCCTGTTGGAACAACTGGCTGGTGATTTGCTTTTCAGTTGCAGCTGTCACAATGCAGAGGTCATCGAGACCAGTGCATGTGTGTGCGAAGGCAACCAGAAAAGAAATAGCTTCTCCTGACCCTAGCCATGTATGAATCAGCTGGCTGTCAGTTCTTCTTCTTTCTTAAGACACACTTAAGAAACATAATGCTAGAGATTACCCATGAATTTTCAAATCATAGCCACAAATTTTCAAATCATGGCCTTGCTGTTACTGGCTGTATCCCTGACTGTAGTAGACATATCTTGACATTTTTATGTCACATTTCCCTCTTAAGATGATGTCCAAATTAAATTTAAGCTTGGAGCTAAGCTTTGGTGAGAGAGACCCAACTGTGAGATGCTCTACCCATCTGCCATATCCAAACATCTTTTCTTCTTCGTCCCAGGATCGAGAAGTACAAAAATTCTCGAAAGGTGGCTGAACTCATAGCGAGGAGTACAGGTCTTTTAAGTGCCTCTGGTGAGAGCTAGATTGTTGACTGGAGAGACATTCCTGGATATCTATTTTTCAAGCTGTCATTAATATGAGCCTTTTAAAATTACCTTTCAGTGACTTTGCTCTGTTTTCCTTTTGAATAGAGAGGTATAATAGATCTAATAGATAGGTGTAGATAGCCTTTCTTCACTGTAAAACATGGCCCTCTGGGTCATCCAGTGTGTTTTAGTCAAGGTTAAATTTTCTTGTTTCTAGTGAGTCTTGTACTAGAGATTGGATCTTAGGAGAAAGAAGTGCATAAAGAATAAAAATTCTTGGTGATTGGTAGGTTAGTTCCACACAGATACTTTTTCTGCTTGAAGGGAATGGGGCCTTGAACAGTATCTCTGTCTGGATTCACCACCTCTTTCTCTGTTGAAAGAAATAGAGATAATACAAGAGCACTGGATTTGTAACATCGTGCTGGTTTAGCGCTTAATTTCTGAAATCATAGTTTCCATTGTATTATTTTCTTTACTAGGGGCATCTTGAAAACATACCAGATGCTAAAGGACATGGAATTAAGATTTCTCCTTTTCAGGCATAGGAGTTGGTATTAGAATAATAGTTGTAACAGCAACAAGAAAGCCAGAGAGGACAGGAGTACCAAGGGCTAGGTACCAAACACAAGCCACAGAACCACTGCGCCTCTTGGCCTTTGATTCAGGGAGCAACTACAGCACGGTCAATCTGTTCCTCTTTGGCTATCGCTCTCTCACTTGACAAATTTATAAGAATTAAAAATAAAAAAAAATGTCAAGGGTCTGTGATTTGTAACTTCTGGCTGTCACTCACACCATGGGCAGGAAATTGATCTTTTCCAGGCAATGACCCCAAATATGTAGGAGTAAATGGGAGTCACTGATAAATAAGTTAACACTTGAGTGAAACCTTGGAAGAGTAAGTAATAATCGGTTTGTTTTTAAGATGTTACATTTGTGTGATCTGAAAAAAAGCAATGATGGTAAACAACATTTTTCTTTAAGCAGATCATCAAACTGTGACCTTGGTAACTATTGTGTGAACTGTAAAATTTGGACAGGAATAAATTTATTAAATTCTCATGAAGTGAGAGGAGAACAATCAAATGCTTGATTAAGTCTGAGAGCTGATAAAACAGGACATTTATAGAGCAGCCAGTAGTGGATCTGCTTGTGCAATTCAATGCTTCAGATGGACAAAGATGGTTGATGGTATAGTTACTGCTTGTTGGGGTTAGGATTTTTCTTTTTTTTTTCCTTTTTTTTTTTTCCGGGAATTTTCTCCTGTTTGTTATGTAAGACATTATAACAGCTGGTACTTAAGAGACAAAAGTGGCCAAAGTTGGGGGGAGGGTGCTGCTGGTTGCTCTCTTACCTGGGGGGTTTTCTCTTTGGAAGGGTAGAGACACTGCAAGATTTCAAATTTCAGCTGTGGGGTGAGGGGCTGGCCTTGGCTCCTCTTGCTCTCTTGCTCTCAGATGGGAAGGGAATGATCAAGTTACTGCTACTGCAGGGAGAATTCTCTGTCACCATGGAGTCCAGCCCTGTACTGCTTCTGCTACCATGGGTGAGCCTTTGCTTGTAAGAGCCACTGCTGAACTGGGACTCTATTAACACCCTACCTCACTGGAAAGGACCCTCACCATCTACTCGGGGAAAACCTGGGACCCAAACCCCCTCCCCTTCCTGGAGGGTGCGTCTCCCTGGCTGTGTGCAGCAGCTGCTTCCAGAGACCCGGCTGCCACTGCTCAGCCCCGGTGTTTTCTGCTGCTGCCTCCGGCTTTTTCACTGTGCTTTAAACTCAGCATCCCTTGCCCAACAGGACACTCTGTGGCTCCTGCTGTGGCTGAGGAGTTTCTGCCACATTTCGTTTGCCACCCCGGGGTGTTCCCGTCCCTGCGGTGCCAGCTCCGCTCCGAGCTTCTGCCGCAGCCCATTTCGCCATCCAGCCCGGCCGCCATCACCGCCTGAGGGAGCCGCGGCCGCGCCACAGCGCCCCCTGCAGGCGCGGGGGAATCCTGGCAGCGCCTGCCCGGCCGGGAGCCAGCAGCGCCCCTGGCGGCCGGGAGCGGAACTGCAGCCAAGGGGAAGGTGCCGCAGCCCAGAGCGGCTGGGGCTGGCTTTGGCTTCTGCTCCTCGGGGCTGCCGCGCCCGCTGCTGCCTTGCCTTGCTTTACATCTACACACTGGGAAAGAACTGCTGCTCCTGTCCCGTAACTGTGCCTGAAAGCCCCATAATTTCAAAGTTATAATAATTTGGAGGGAAGTGGGTTGTATTTTCTATTCCCAGGGATGTTCCCACCTTCCTTGGCAGATGCCTGTCCTTCAAACCAAGATATTACTGTTGTTGCTCTAACTCAAAATGAGCAGAGATGAATCTACAGGTTGATCTATCCAGTCCTACAGTCAGTAAACCAATAAAAATGTCATTAAAACAGACAGAGTGTTCAGAGACATGGAGAGCGATCTAAGCCTGAGGTGTGCTGTTCCCTAAGCACTGCTTTGATAAATACACTTCCCAACTTTTGGATCTACTACTGAAGTCTTAGAATGTAGTTTAAAATCCAGTACAATGAAAAATGAATCTGTAAGGGGAAAAAAAACTAGGGTGAATCCTCTTGTATAAATATGCAATTCAAAATTAGGTGGGGTTTTTCAATCTAGTAGATATACAATATTCAACCACATTTCTGCCTCCTTCCTCTTTATAAGAAAAATCAATAAATGGGGGTGGCTGGGGGAGGTTCTGAGCATATTAGAGACAGTTTTCTACTTGACTCTTTTAAAAAACCACCCTCACTTAGCAGAAACACAAATGCAATTTTAAAAAGGCTTTTTGCCAAAGTTGTGAATATTTACTTTAATTTGAATTCAGCCTTAGGGCTGATTAATTGTCTTGAATCCAAAACGAGATGAAAAATAATTTAGGGACTGACACTCCAATTTCAAATGTCCTTATCCATTTCTTTATATCAAACCTTTTCCCTTTTGTTCTTGCTTCGAAGTTAAGCCAAACACAGTTTTGCTTTCTTTTGTTTTGAGACCTGTTAAACTCCCTTGGTTCTCCCTCTGCTTTTCTCTTTGGTTCGAAGCTGGCTTCAGTTTGTGGTTCAGAGCCAGCTCCAGGTGGCCTGGGGATTACAGATGCCTTGCCACCAGAACAAAGGAAACTGCTTTGTGAACTCTGGCAGAGCTAAGCCCTTCTTCCTATTTCCAGTCGAGAGAGTGGGCCCAGTGTGTAACTATTCCCTTGAAATAGAGAATTACAGATCTTAATTTCACTGTGAAAATATGAGACAATTTTTCTTCTTTGCACTGTGGAGTAGTTCTTTTATTCCCTCTTCCTGTTGTCCATGTGACCACTACTACTTCTTATAAAATTAGAACCCGCTAGAAATCAACTCCTTTGGAAAATGAATGGTTTGGAAATGTTTCAGAAAAGACAAATTATTGAAAGACGCACTTACCGACCCATGGGTTTATTTCCTTTACGTGTATATGGAAAATGTCACCTGACAGGTTCATGTGGGCCTCAACCTTCTCTACTTAGATACAGCTCTTCTTACCTGGCCTCATAATGCTAAGATCATCACTGGAAGCCCTCCAGCATCTTCCTCATCCACCTGGAAGCTGCTTGCTTTTCATTCCTTTTGGCCACTGTTTCTGACAGCAAAGCTCAGGTTACCTGTAGCTTTGCTGTTGATATCTGTTGTTCTTGTGTCCAGCTCTCCTCATTAAAAATGGCCATATAACCTTTCCTGCTAGCCAGAGACTGCTGGGAGCACTGACCTCCCCCACAAAGCTCCACGACCATGTACTGAAAACAAAAGTGGATCCTCCTTTTAATAATTCATAGGCCATCTGTTTAGCTTCTGAAAGAAGAAAAGCAAAAATGTGGGGTTTGTGCTAGTTTATCTAAATACCTCCACTAAAAAAAAAAAAAGGAAAAAGACCCTTACTATAAACAACTTAAATGCAGCTCATGAAGGAGAGCACTTGTGGACACAGGGGTCTTAAAAACAATTGTGAAGAAAGAACTGGACGCCTTCCCAACACAGCAGCACTATGGGCTTCCTGAAAGAACTCTTTAGGTCAGTGCCCTGTGTGGCCAGGGCACCAGGCCACCCTGTTCCTGTCTGTTTGCAGACAAAACAAAGTTTTACCAATCCTCTTTGTGATGCCCCTCCTGAGTTCTCCCTCAAGCTGTCAACTTTAGAGAGCCCCTTTATGCCTCCAGAACCCATAAGGCAGGGAAGACACCAAGAAAAAATCAGCTTCAGCTGCTGAAAGAACTGAGAGATGAAATTGAACACCCCAGCTTTGGGGAATGACTTGCCCAGCACAGGGAGGAATGGCTCACGACTTCAGCAGACTTCAGCTCCCAGATTTCTCCTTCAAAACTGAGAAAAACAGCAAGGCTGATCAAACTACTGATTCCTTTTGCACATGACGTGAAATATCACTGTTTTCCAGAGCTGACTAGATTAAAGGAAGACTCCTGCCTCAGTCACTGACATTCCTGCAGAAATTGCCTTTTTCTGGATTACCAGCAGTAATATGAGTGCCTGGTGAAGAAACATCTATGAAGCTTTTGAGTCTATTGCTTTAGTGAGGGCCTTCTTCATCATGAGCCTGAATAGATTTATTGTCTTTGGTCATGGAGTGTGAACAAAAGTGAGAGTACTCACCAGTAACTTAGTTTCCTCAATTCTACTCAATTCTAATTGTAACTAATGAAAAGCATACTGCATTTTTACATTGTGGTTCCAGGAAGCATTTTAAATAGAAGTAGCCTCCAGCACTGTTCAAAATGCAATCTAAATAATGTAAGATTGTTAGGAGAAAATACGGTGCTATTAAATAACACCAAGTAATGGACAACTATTCAAAGACATTATTTTTTATTGGCCTGGATTATTACTGCTGAGAGTTTGTGACCTTACTTGCACTCAGTAATATTTACAGTCATTCGGGAAACCTAAATAATCATTACTGATTAATTGCTATTGATAATAATGAGTGGTTGTATTCATATTTTGTGGATTTTCAGAGATGTAAAAACTCTCAAATATGTTTTGTTTTCTTCCTACCAGAAGGGTAACCCTTTTCAAAACTAATTTAGGAGAAATTGACTTATTTTCCCTAAATTATATAAGCCCACCCCAAATGATGGATTGTTTCAGTCTACTGAAATTTTCTTTCAGATAAATAATATGTTTTGTGCAGTTTGTGAGAACGAGACTGTATTATAGACTCTCAACTGAAACACATCATGTCAGTGTGCAAAGTAAGCCTTTTCACTCAGAGGTGGGAGAATGGACAAAATATCCACTGATTCTATTACACAGAGGTATAGGTGACATTTTGAGGAGAAGTGAGTAGGAAGGATGAAATCTGTGGTTTTGCTGGATGCATAACACTAATGATGCTGAAAGTGGGATGTTTCTGAAGATTGCCTCCTGATTTGCCTTGCAAATGGCTCTCTCTGCCAATCCTTGCTCATGCCACCATTGACAAGAACCCATTTGCAGTGTTTTGCCAGCATTGTTTAGCGTGAAGCTTCGAGCTCTGGTGAAGTGTCCCTGTAGACCTTTTTATTTTCTTCCTAACTACAGGCTCACTTGACAGAAGGAAATGTCAGAGAAGAGTTGTCATGGAGCATGTTGGGCTTTTTTACAATAAAAAACATTGTTCTGGGTCTAGTTGGTGGGAGTGAGCAGCCAGCATCTTTAGTGTCAGGGTGTGACTGATGGATGATTTCCAGGTGCACAGGGCACCCTCTGGTCTTAGCTAAACCAGTTTGGGCAGAGCTGTGATAGAGGAGGCAATGGCAAAGCCAAGATACCTCCCACAAGAGCTCTCCACAACTCCCTCCAATGGGAGTAACCACCCAGCATGACTGGTTCGCTCCTGGCTTTCTTGGTAGTGGCACAATCAATTCAAATGACAGAATGATGCACAATGGGAGGAAGAGCTGTGTTATATTGTGGTTTTTAATCCGTGACATGGGATGAGGGACAGAGCTGGCAGCCTGGGCTGCAGCTGCCCTGCCCAGAGTGCCAGTGCCCCACAATACATCAAGGTATGTGTCTGATAGCCCTGTTGAAGATGCAAAGCTGAAGGAATTTAATCTTGTTTTCATGATTATGCGGAATGGGAACAGAGCTGATTGTGTTTATTCTGCCCTCATATTAAGAATAGTTCTCAGGATTTTTGGGGTTCTTTGGTACCCCAGGCCCCAGCAGTCACTGCCCCGTGGCCATAGAGGGATCCTGGAGACCTGATTTTTATGACAGGAATTGCAGCCATGGGCAGTCCATGCTGGAGCAGGGGACCACATGAGGACAAAGAGGTGGTGGGGAGATGTTATGGACAGATCACAACCCCACAACCCCACCCCTGTACCACCTGGGGAAGGAGAGGCAGAGGAGGAAAAAGAGGATGTGAGTGGAATGTGTTTTAGCTTTTTTATCTTTCTCACCATCAAACCTATTATAATTTACAATTAATTAAAATATTTATTTTCTAAGTAAAGTCTGTTAAGTAAAGAGTTCCTCCTCAGAGAGAAATCCTTCCTGTGCGATGTGCTTGAACATCCAGCACATAACCCTTCTTCTCAAACGTATAGCACTGCACACGGGAGTGAAATCTCCTGAAGGTGGGAGAGAACAAGGGTGAGGATAAGTGTGGGGGGGATACAGAGGAAATGGGACAGTGTATCCTGACCAACATTTGACATGCCAACAGGTTCCTGTGTTCATAGACTTGCAAGCTCAAAAGAGCTGCTGTGCTGGGTTGGATCTCTTGTCAGCAATATTTCTTCAAGGTTCTTCATAGTCTTCACAGTCAGTCAGAAGTGAGCCTTTATGTTTCCTAGTAATTCCTCTGTGCTGGAAATGCACAGCATGGCTGTCACTATTTCAATGTGTCACTCAAGTGTTTGTGAAAATGGGAGCTTAGCAAAGAAACTCACTGTTGCTGAAACAAACAGGTTAAAAGAAAGCAGGATAAATGGAACCATCTTTCTGTCCCTGCAGAAACTCAACATATTGCATGAAGGTGTCCATGTCCTTGACTGTAGCTGAGAATGAATCTGGGCTTTGCTACAACAGCAAGATCAGATATCTGGAAAAATCAGAAGTCACTAAGAGAAAGACAATCTCCTGTCCTGATATTGAAGATTACAAAACAGCCAATCAAGAGCCAGATGTGGTGTGGTACAAGGTAATTATTGCTGTCTTATTGCTGTTGTGCTGAAACTGTTCAAAACTTTCACTGTTTTCAGTCTGAGGCTTAGAGCTGACTTTCTCTGAAGCATCAGTGGCTTGTGACTGGTCTGGAGAGTGTTGTCCCAGTATGAGACAGTTTTGCAGGTAAAACTACCCAGCACGGTCATTGTCCAACAGAAGCAGTATCAACGAGGATGTTCTGTGTGAGACCTCACAGGACTTCTCTATCAGCAGTACCTCATTCCCAAACCACAGTGCCTCTGTACCAGTTTATACCTGGGTGTGGTGTCTCCTGCATGATCTGGAGTAGAAACAAAGGGAAGCAATGCAGCCAAAGATGTGTTAGCACCGCCAGCTTCAGTTGTGCTGCCCAATTAATTTTTATGGAGTCTGTCGGATAATTTCACCTAGACTTGTAAATTTTTACCAAAGTCTCCTGGAGTCTGCACAGAAGTCTGCTGAGGTTCATTGAGAAACTGCCATGAAGTCAGTTAATTTTAACTGAGGTCAGTTAGATACTTTCACTACTTGCCAGGTAACTCATCTGCCTGCACCTTCTCCAAGGCCTGTCAACTATCATACACCACTTTCATCAGCAGATGTATTGGTGACGTGCTTCTGTAGCTCCCCAAGAAAGCAGGACAATGAGAAAATATGGGTTGTCTGGAAAACATCAGGTAATGAGAACACAGCAAGGTCTGGCAAATTTTGCATGTTGTCTGGACTTGGGTCAAAGTCTGATATTTGAAAAGCCCTCAGATATTAGTTGAGGGCTAATACCCTGTACTAACAATGCAAGAAACAGCAGAGAAGAATAGAGTGAGAAGGAACTGGAAATAGTTGGGCAAGAGGAACAGTTCAGTGGCATCTGTGGAAAATAGTGTCTGGACTGTAGGGGTTTAGGATAAGCTTGGTTCAGGTAATACAGACAGAAACATACAAACTAGTTAAAACGTAATTTGGTGCTTGAATTGCCAACCGTAATAATATTCTTTAAACACAATTATTTTGTATGAAATTAAGTAATGTGGGCAGACTAGCATATTTTTTTCCTCCTTAGCAGGTTGCAGCTGAAAAGAGCAATTATAAAAGTTGGCATTTATTTGTTTTTTACAGAAATCTCATGTTATAGTAACAAAATGTGTGCCATAACTGACTATTACTGTGAACAAAGTTTTTTTTTCAGCAGTTGAAGCTCTTTCTCTCAGCATATGGGTTGTTATCTTCAGTGCTGTTCATATGTCAAATATATGTATATAGTTAATCATAGCGTCTCCTGTGTTGGAAGGGGCTCACATGGATCATGGATTCCAATTCTTGGCTCTGCACATGAAGTCGGAAATCTCAGAGCAAAGAGGATACTGAAGAGAAGCTGCTTCTTGGCCTCTTACCTTGGTATTACTGAACACCAGATCAGTGAAGATCTCAATTTTTTGCAAAAGCACACTGACAAATAGTTTGGCAGAAATGATTTTCAGCTGTCATGGAGCAGAAATGAGTCTAAAGAAGATGCATGTGCAGCCCCACACCAGAGATGCTTTCTACTGACCAAGACAGAGAGTGGAAGGGTCTGTTCCATAACCCCAGCCACGTTGTCTGGGTGTCACACACAGGTTGTGTGACACCAGGCTGGAGTGTGACAGCTGACTGGCAAATCATCACTGAGATGAAATTGAATAGAATTGATGTCATTGGATGATAACAGTGAGACAATCGAAGTTGACAACCTTTAGTTTGGCTTGATAGTGAAAAGAGACTATCTTTTCACTATCTTGAGTGAGATAACCTACTACATACACCTTCTTATCTATAATTAACAATAACGAGTTATCAGTTTGGCTCTCAGAGAAACATCTTTGTTACCTGGACCTGAGTCAGGAAGCTCAGAAGGGTGCAATCACAATATTAATGTTGTGTAGCAGGTATATATGTCAGGTTATCCCTTGAAACTTTTTCCTGAACAGACTTTTGGGTATTCTAGAGACTATTCTGTTACTGTTAATGAAAGTCTGCATATTCAAAAGTGCAGAAGTCAAATTTGTAGAACATATAGAATTATATGGATTTCAACATAATTTGGTGAATACTGGGGTAGCCCCTACAAACTGCAGTCTGGGACATAAGAGCATGCTGTGGGAGGCAATATGAGTAACAAGAAGCAGGTCCCTTCTCATGAAGAATAGTGTAAAGTGTTATCCCGCCTTGGGATCTGACCCTCACTTTTCAAAGAAGGCATCCATGTCTGGTCATAACACACTGGATCCTCAAGTCTTTCCCCCCTACCTTGGATTTTAAGTTTGATGCGTACATAAAACCAAATTTCCTCCAGAGGCACTGGTGGGAGCCAGGGGGGAGTGGAAGAGTGTGTATTCCTTTCCATTATGCTGGAATATTTAGAGATTTTCACCCAGATAGGGTGCAGAAGTTGTTCAAAATAGAACAGTAGATAGAGAAATAAATATGAGGAAGTCCTTGAGATTTCCTTCTTTATCCCTTCTGCTGAAAAGAGAAATCCTTGTGTTCATGAGAACCTGCCAGTTGACTGGCAATCAGGGACTTTGAACTTGTGGCCTATGAAATACCATCAGACAGGACAGTGATGATGCCAGCCCATTCTGTACAGAACCTGCTCTGCCTTCCAAAAGGCTTCTCCGTGTTGAGGGAATGATGAACCTGAGCTAGTAATTGCATCAATTTACTGGGAGTTAACTGTAATTTAAACATGCTCTTAATTATGTCTGAATAGAATTCCACATGCACACCCAATACGTAATATAGCGTTTGTTGTGAGGATCTGTTTTAAGAGTAGTATGAGCTTCACTTCTGAGTAGAATTAAACTTCATTAAATATTTCTTTTTAAAGACTTCCCCAATTAATGCCATTGATATATGCTCAGTTCAGTTATGCCCATTAGAACTGTTTTGACAAGACGTGTGGGATTTTTTTTTAAAGTAAAGGTGTGTGTCAAGGCATGATTGAATGAATGGGATTTAAGAGTAAAAGCTGTTTCATGAAAAATCAGCTGGCAGAGGGAAAAGGTATATTACATCTTGAGTGTGGAGTCTTAATCCATTTCCATCATGTCTTTTCTACTACTGAAGGGAGGGCTAAGAGAACAATCAAAATGTCAGGTGAAGGACAGGTAGTTGTTATCTACCCAGAAAAATAGACTTTTGAGGTACTGCCACTTAGATTTCAAGGAAGATAAAAAGAAGTGTAGTAGTGCACACCTTAATTACTACAGAAAAAAACCGCCAAAATATTCCAGATGTCTAAGGAAAGTGAATAGTCTAGAAAAAGAAATGCAGTTTCTTCTAGCAGGTAAACATATTGCAAAAGCAGAAAAGAGCAGTTAATTGGCTAAAGCCTTTGGGGAGAATTTAGAGCACCTTCCAGTACCTGAAGGGGGCTTAGAAGATGACTGAGGTGGGAGTTGTCATAAGGGCATGTAATGAAAGGACAGGAGGGAATGGCCTTGGACTGAAGGAAAGTAGGTTTAGATCAGATACTGAACTTTTTCCTGTGAGAGTGGTGAGGCACTGGCACAGGTTGCCCAAAGAAGCTGTGGATTCCCCATCCCTGAAAGGGTTCAACATCAAGTAGGATGGGGCTTGAAGCAACCTGGTTTACTGGAAGGTGTCCCTGCCCATGCAGGGGTGTTGGAATGAGATGATCTGTAAGGTCCCTTCCAACCCAAGCTGTTCTGTGATTCCATTAAATGAGCCTTTAGAGAAATTAGAAGACCTCTGACTGTAAAATACAGATTTCATTCTATTTCTAATAGTTTTCACAATATAAAATCTAGTAAGAATTTTGTTTTTAAGCCATTTTCCAGCTTATCCCCTTTTTTGCTTTTACTTTTGTGTATTAAATATATAAACAAGCATTTTCAACATACTTCTGTAAAGCCTGCATAGTCAGCATAAAAAATAATTCACTGAAATTTGGGGAAGAAAGGCTTATAAATAATTTTTAATAGGAAGTGTTTCAGGAAGATACAAAAAGAAATAATTAGGAAATTAGCAGTACAATTCCACCAGAAAAAATCCTCAATGTAAAACCACAATAGCACGAACACTGTTTTTGCTAAATCATTAATCTTTGTAGTAGTAAAGGTGTCATCCTTCTTATTGCAAACTTGTGTATAAAAATATAAAGCATATGAAAATGTATCTTCCATTTCTTTGTTCCCATACTTTTAAAAATTGAGAATATAAAACTGGTAACACATAATAAGTTATTTCAGTACTGCACTAAAGGGTGCATTTCTGAAATATGCTTTATTTGTCTGTTCTAAGAATTGTATTCCTTCTAAATTAGGATTGAATAGGACTGAGTCGTATTCTTTTCCCAGTGTTCAGATTTAGTTACTCCAAGTAGATGGCTGATGTACCTTCCAATAGAACTCATATCATCTATATCATCATATCTGTATCAATATCAAGCTCAAATCAGAAAGGATTTAATGGCATTTCCTGGCTCAAATATGTGTCCTGAGTGAGTATCAGTACAGCAGATGGGATCTGGATTCTGGTCATTCTCTATCTCCAGTGTTAATTAAAGTTCACTTACGGGACAAGATGATGCTCTCCTTACAGCTGTACTTTGGAAACAGATGTGCTGATCACTCTGTTACCTGCAGTAGTGTTGCACAACTTCCAAATCTGAAATCTGATCATATTGTAACTGAATTTGGCCTCCTAGGGACAGGAAGAATTCTTCAGGTCCCCCTTTTTAAGTGCAAGGCCAGAAACTCTCAGTCCTGCCTTTTTATTTCTTTATTGTTGTCCTTTAATTTAGAATCTGACATGGGTTCGGAATGTGTATGGAGTCCATGAAAAATTTATGTTTGTGTCATGCTGATCTCTCACTGTGGTACAATATATTTGCATGTTGACGTATTTTCTTGTTTCGTTGTTTTCTTAAAAGAAAGCTTTGTTCTATTTTGTTTTCTGTGTTTCTGACACTGCTGTTGTAGACAAGCAGAAAATGGGGCAGAGGTGTGGGCACGTCACCAGTCTCTGAGGTTGCTGAGCCTGGTGTAACTGATGTGAGACTGCAGCAGTCTGAGAGCTTATTCTGAGCTGCCACCTTGAGAGAGGGAGTAGAGGGGCATTGAAGGCACTCAGGCCTGTGTTGCTTTGTGTTTCCTGGGTATAGGATTAGCCAGAGCGTCTGGAACTGTTAGGACTAGAGTGCTTTAGAGAACTTAAAAAGTATGACTTTGTTGCAGGCAGAACAGGCTTGATGTTAAAGGTATTTAGAGGTAATAAATACATAATCTTAAGGTGCCATTTTCAAGAGACAGTGATTAGATCTGGCCCGTGCTTTTTTTTCAGAGCATTCCAAGAATGATTCAATCATGAGTGCTGCTCATGTGGAAGGTGACTGATCTGCCTGCAAGGATCCAATATATTAGGAAGGGGAGAACCTCTTCTTGCCCTATATCACACCCTATCCAGAATGACTCAAATGCTGTCCTAGTTGGGCCACAATTTGTAGCAATGAACCTAAATCTGCCAAACACCAGCTGAGGACAGTGTGGGTGAAGTCAGTGAGAGTTGCAGGCTGTCAGCACCATGTCCTGCATCAGAGGGTGCATGTGGAGGTGATGTTGCAAGGTGCCTGGTGATGGGAAAAGGCTGAATCAAAGCTCAGCAGGTGCTGGAGGAGCCAGTGATGAGAAGTAAGGCTGTGAGGAAACCAGGCTTCTGAATTCTCTCAAAAAAGTGCTGTTCTTCATGTTTTCTTCTACTGGTAAATGGTTCTGGCCTGGGACTATATGTAAAATTTGCCTTCAGGCTAGCTCTTAACAGATGTTGCCCTTACTCCCTTCAAATAGAGACGTATTTTAATGGTCCGTCCTAAAGGAGAGGTCTTGGCAGTTGTTATGAAAAAAAAAAGATACTTAACCATTGCTTGAGGGCACCATGTATTAAACACAGCCTGTGTGATACAGTAGGAAAAACTGAACCTTAGAAACATTTCTGTTTCATTTCAGTCTTCAGATTAATTCCAGTTTCAGATCTCTCTGCTTTCTGAAATTACATTTGAATTTTAATTGCAAAATATATTTTGGTGGTTGTTTCCTTATGCATAATACTGAAAATATGATCAGGCAATACTGTCTTATGTTGGTAATTTTGGCACTGGATTTTTTTCTGCAGGAATGTGAGCCAAAAATGTGGAGAAACGTTGTAATTCAGAAGGGAAATACTCTCTTAATTCAAGAGGTCCAGGAAGAAGATGGAGGAAATTATACCTGTGAACTAAAATTTGAAGGCAAGCTTATACGAAGGACGGTTGAATTGAAGGTTACTGGTAAGAATCTTTTTTCTATGCCAATAGGAAAAAAAATTAATCTATGAAATAATAGGAAAAAATGGTATTCACATGTTGGTGAAATCTGTCAGTGAATCTGTTTGATAGAAATAAGTCCCAAGCAAATCCCAGTAGCTGAGCAGTCACAGACTCAGGGAAATTTTTATCAAGATCTTCTAAAATTACACAGAAGAGTACTTCTACCTTTTGCTCTGTAGAAAACCTGGAAATGCTCCATATTTTTAAGCTTTCATTTCATTTATGATGATCAGCTTTTCTAGTCTAGAGATTGTATTTAGTGAAGAGTATGGGCACAACCTATTCCAAGAATGAAGTTAGCAATGTTGGACTGTCATAACAAAGTAACCTGCTTCTCAGGAGGTTCTCTATGGTTCTGACTCCATGTAATATTTACTAGACAACAGTATTTTTCTGTCTATTTTTGCCAGGTACCAAAAATGAACAGCTAAAAAAGTATTGTCTACCGACATAGTCCTCCTCCCTTTTCATCCCACTGTGCAGTATGACATCTATAATTATTATTTTGCCTCCTGTGTCTGTGGAACTTTGCAATTTGAGGTTGAGGTTTTCTTCAGCCTTTCACACAAAACCATATAAACAAATGGTTGGGTATTTTCCCCACATACTGATTAAAATGGGGCCCTACTCAATACAGTAACTGGTAGAATTCTTCTTTATTATATCAAACTGAATTATTCCATATGATATTCCTAATATGTTCTTGAAAAAAAGAGTCTTCCCTTTATTTTGAGTGGAATCTGTTTTTTTAGTCTTATCATTATTCCTCATTTTCCGTAAGTTCTTTTCCCTGTGTGGCCTATGGTCGTGTGACCCTTTATTGTCCATTTTTTACCATGGACAGAACTCTAAAGTATTGATTTGACCTACCTGACCCTAGACCTGAGATATGAATGAAGATATAATGAATTAAGATATGAATATGATATATATGATCATCATATGATAATGAACCAATACCTGCTTTGTAGATAGTTGCTACTCTAAGTAACATGCTGGTCTTCAACCAGAATGTGAACTAAGTTTGACAAAGTGAAAATGAGATGCATTTAACTCAATTCCTCATGATGGATATTCTGTGCTCTCCCTCTCATCATGACCTTGCTAGTCATGTGTTCTCTTCATTATTTAAACACTGGTGATTTTATACTTCACAATTTAAGGAATTTGTCCTAAACTAAATATAGTATTTATTACAGTTATTTGTCTTATTGAAAAGTTTATTATCTGAATTATTTAATTTAAGTGTTCTCCTTTTGGCAAAATGCTTGAGAATCAAAAGATTTTTCCCCTTTTAATTTGGTGTGATTTCATGTTGCATTAAATTTTGTTCAGTTTACAAGCACATATGTTTGTAAACACCTTTTCCAGATGGAAATGTTTGGGAGACATATCTGATGTTATGTGTTTGCTGGTTGAATTTCTCTAGGTATCTGAAAGAGGCTGGTAAGGTTATGTAAATGAAAACCTAAAAACGTGGGTGAGAACTACAAATGTAATAGAACCATGTAAGCATATTGTCTCACAGCTTGGTTGAACAAGTTTATTTTTCCTGTTTTTGTGTTGTTTCAGTTTATGAAGTTTACATGTGCGTAGGTTTAGATCTTTGTGGGGGAGAAGTCAAAGAAAATTTGTACAACAAACAGCAAAGGATTGCTTGTGTTGTGTGGCTGTCCAAGCTGGGTGGGGAGGATCTGAGGTCAGATCACAGGCTGGGAGCAGGTACATGACATCCTCAGGGACCTGGCTGAATAAATGTGTGGTCCCTCACTGACTCATCCCAGTATGTCCAGGTCTTTCTTGTAATGGAATTGGTGTTGCCCTGTGCCCCATTTTTCATCTGTCTGAAAATGAGTTCTCATCAAACATTGTACCAGGAGAGGCTAGAGGGAGAACCAGAGCTCTGACTTCTGAACCTGCTGGTCTTTAAAATTGCTTTTAGCAAATCCTCCTGAAGGCTGGGGAAGAATTGTCTCTGCTAGCCTGCAACACAAATGTGGAGAAAAGGATCTTGCCTGCTGCTTTCTTCTGAAGGAGCTTTGTAATTCTGTTTCTATTACTGGCACTTATTACCATGCCTGAATTGGCATTTATTGGCAAGTGTCTGAGTTCCTCTAACATAAAGATTTTGAATAGAAAGACTCTGTTGGGCACTGCTAGCAGTCATGGTAACCTGAAATTGCTATTGAAGAGTTACTCTGAAAGTGAAATGGGTAACTCCATGTCTCCCTTGAGCAAGGAGAGATGCACTGCCATGGAGAGAAAGGAAGCTGGCTTAGACTCCCTGTAGTCTTTCAGGCATTTGCTAAAGTACACAGTTAGACAGGACTGGTGTACAAAGCACACCAGTTAGGTGGGTGAAGTTATTTATCTCTCAATTGTAAGACAAAGATCGTTTTTTCTTTGAAGTCACATCAAATATTGTACATGAGGTTTCTAGTCCTTTGTGAAGATTCTGGTTGTTATGTAAGTAGCAATATGAAATATCTGCTATTCGTAGCTAAATGCAGAACAGGCATCTAAGCAGCGAAACTTGAAATCAGAATAAATGCAGTGCTGTCATAACAGAAGTTACATCAAATGCTTTAGGAAAATTTCAAGGTACAGGAGCCAGACACACCATTTTAACTTGCTGTTGGTAAAACTAATCAGAATAGTTAATGAGATCCCAGACAAATGCAGCAGTTTTGCTGAAGATGTGATCCCACAAGCCAGCCTGATTGAAGTTAACAGCAGACAGGAGAGCAGCTGTGGGCCGAGTGAAGGATGACTGCCTGTTTGTTGCCTAAGGATTTATTTCAGGTAAAGGCTTTCAGATGGGAACACAACCCTGCTCTTATTGTTTAGTTATCCAGTAAAGTCCAGTGATGTCATTAGAGCTATTAGAAGGTGTTGCCTTAACTTCCTGTACCGAAGTGTTGGCACAGTTGTCTTGGTGGCTGTGCCTGTGGCAGAGAGCTGCAAGGACAGTGTGTGCTTTCCTTGGATCCTGTCTTGCCTTCTGGCCTTTGCAGACCCAAATGGAAGATCTCAGTGGGCCAGTTAGAGGTAAAAAGGGAGTTCCTCCTTTTCTTCTGTGACTAAGTCATGATATGAGCAACTATGAGATTATTTGTAAGAAAGAAATCTCAGGAAATGGAGTAGATAGATAGATAGATAGATAGATAGATAGATAGATCGATAGATAGATAGATAGATAGATAGATCGATAGATAGATAGATAGATAGATAGATAGATAGATAGATAGATAGATAGATAGATAGATAGATAGAAAGAAATAGAAGCAAATAGATGTAATATAATCAATAGATGGAAGCTGAAAGCTATCAGTGTGTGATGTCTGGCCAGGAGAAGACAGAGTGGTATTGGTAGGTGAGCAGAGCAGAAAGCAGACAGGTCAGATGGCATTTGCAGGAAGGGCAGCTGGCCATAGGGCTGGCAGTGTCATCATCTGGCTGCGGTGGGTAATGAACATTGAGTGTGATTCAGTTGATAAAAGGCTTCAGAGGATGTTGCTCTTCAGGGTTGTAAGGGAAAGGCTTACAGCCTAGAATATATTTGAAAAATATTTTGACATGAAGTATTTATAGAGACAAAATCCTGAGCTACAATACAGCACTAATGAGCAGTGCCTAAATCTTGGTGTTTGGGTGCATTTAACAATAATAGATTGTCAACAAACCAGCTTTTTCATCACTAGTTCTTCATGGGTTTGTTATATCATTCAGACAGATGTGAAACAAGTCTTGTAAGCCTTTTTTGCTGAAGAAACATGACAACAGTGTTATCTCTTAGCAAATAACATATAACCCTTCAGTCAATGTAAAAAAAAATACTGATACGATTTCACTTTGCTTCTTGGTAGCTCTGGTGTGACAAACAAGTGAGATTAGAAACTGTGATCTAAGCATAAAGCATAAAAATGTAACAGAAACTCAGTTTTTAATTACATAATAAATTAGAGTGCACCCATTTAGAAAAAACCTGAAAGCACTAATATAAAGTTATAGATAATCTACATTATTAGAATTTATTTAAATTACAATAATTCAGGAATATCAGCAATCAAAAGCATGTTAATGAGTATTGTAAATGCCAATGTTTATTGAAGGACTGTTGTACTATTCAGATTAAAAGAAAAAAACCTCAAATGTAGAAAGTAATATTGGTTTTGAAAGGCAATTTATGCATCTTCCTGTTTTCCCCAGCCCTACCAACAAATTACTCCATCTTGATGCACAGCAATGTATCAATAGCTTTGAGGGTGAAAAGGTGCAATTGTGGAAAACAATTAAGAATTAATTAAAATTAAGATATAACAATAATAATAATAATAATAATAATAATAATAATAGTAATAAACACCTGCTGTGTTTATCTGCTCCTTCAGCACTCTCTTTACTCTGGAACACTGCTCTGTAAGGGCACAGGTCGAGAAGAAAATGCAAGGAGATGTATTTTGGAGGATTTTGGAGGTTTGGGAAAGGGTAGTGCCTCTGAGAAGGGAGCAAAACGTGGTCTGACAGCGTGGCCCAGGTGCCCCTGGCAGATGAGGCTGTTTTTCAGGGATGTGTTTCTTCAGGGACAGCTGTGCTAGTGGGAGAGGTTGCCTTGTTCTTTCTTCTGCCTGTGGAAAGAGGTTATTTGTGAGCTTGTACTGGTGAATTATTTTCCAGTATGACAGGAGAAGGTGGCATTCTGACCAGCTTCATAAACTACTGGTGATGGATTGGAGTGACATGCAGGAATTACTGGACCACTCTGTCCAGGAGCTCTGTCCTCCAAGTTTCCTTCATTCTCTACTCTGGCATATTCTTCACAGGCTGCTAAAATGCCTGGCTGTTCCTAAAAGTCATTTATGCAGCAGTATCTGTTTTGACCATTGTAAATGACGAATTATTCCACATGGCTACTTGAGTTGAATGATTCTGCCTGAATTCACTCTTTGATCATAGTTTTTCAATTAAATCCTTTCAAGTCTAATTACATCTCTCGCTTTTCAAATTACACCTGCTGCTGTTGCTAGATTTTGTTTGTGGGTTTGGGACCCCTTTATTAGCAAAAGTAGTTGATGGTGATTTGCTATTGTTAAACCAAGGGGGTGAATTGGATTTAGAAGGGCAATCAATTAGTTGGATTTTCCAGCAGCTCTAGTGCCGTAGAGAGAAAAGCTACCACAAAAGAAGAGAGGATATGAGCTAAAAGTATGTCCACCATTCAGTAGTGGTTGCTTTTCTGCCCATTTTTAATCCTCTGTGAACTGGATATGCTGCTTTACATTATTAGAAGTCGAGGCTAGTGACACATTGGCAGCATTTACTGGGTTCTGATCAGAATCAAATTTATACCTGCAGTAATCCCTAAGTGCACTCTAGGCCTTATCAGTTTGTGGAGGATAAAGTATTGTCACCAAAGTCATACAAACGATGTGTTGACTGACTACATTTTTGGCTGCTGACAGTTTCCAGAACAACCACAATAAAAAGTGTTAAGATAGATTAAAAACTTATTTAAACTGAGCAGAAACATGGAAGTTCTTCCAAGTCCTTTGGAACTGAGACTATTATAATAGATTTACGCTGTCAAATGTAAGAGTTGGTGTTTGCTTAAAAATGTGAAAACATGTAATTGTGATTCCCTCCCAACAGCACTGTGTTTAGGCATAAATAGTTTAGTAATCTGCAATGAATTCATGAAATGGTTCAGTGTTGCTTAAGTAGTTGCTTATCCAAAAATCCAGTTTAGCTCTGAAAGGTCACTGAGCTCTGAATACTATTTGTAGAAGTAATCAAAAGCAGGGCCAGCATAAGATTCAGGTTAAAAAATCAGATGTCTGAGGAGCAGAGGCTGAACTGAACATCCCCAGCAGTTTTGTGCAGTGACAAGTCCTGTGCTCGGGACATGGCTGAGCTCTGGTGTGCAGGGGTTCCTCACTTAGCTGTGAAGGGCCTTTTCCAGCAGAGCCATGTTTGCTTGGCTTTTGGTACCCAAATTAACTCTGACATCTCTGCCTGGCATTGCCCTCTGCAGAGAAGGCAGAACCTCTGGATCCTGATGGAGGCTGGACATGTTCCTACTCTCCCATTGTTGCTTTATTTTCTGAGCTCCAGAGCCTTTTCTTTGGAGGTGGGATGAAGTAGCTATTATTAGCACCATTTTATCATCAAATAAGGCAGAAACATCACTTACAGCACCGTGTGAAAATAACATTAATTTCCACTCATGTAACTTTAACATCAAACGTCATATTGCAACACTTTGTATTTCTGATTTTGTTATGTCAAATTACTCCTTTGTTGTAAGCTGATATATTTTATTTTGACTTGTGGCTGTACTATTTTTAAGAACACATACAGCCACTAATGTATATTACTGAAATTTTTCAGCATTTCTGAAATGAGGTATTTTGAATGGTTCTATTTTTTTTTTCTTTAATTGATGTTTTGCAGGAAATTTCTTATGAAATACCAAAATTTTTCCCAAATACAAGCTCTGGTTCCTGTCAACACTCAATATCTCACCTAATCCCTGGGATATGGGGGTTGCTTGAAGTGAAGTGGTGTTTTTCTGTTGATTTTGGCCAGCAGCTATGATGAGAGCTGTTAGCTCCCCTCTCCCTTATTTGTTTGTATTTTCAAGCATGGGTCAGAGAGTCTGTTGTCTCAAATAAAGCAGAAAACATTTCAAGGAAAGCCTAAAGCAGCCTGTGAATTTTCCTGATGAAGCAGCCTGAAAAGCACTCCAAGGTAAAACATGGTGACGTGCGGAGGGTGGGAGCTGGTTTGGCCTTCAGGCTTTGCTCCTCCTCACTTCCTTGCATGGCCAGTGGTGGTGGGCATGGGAGGTGTTGGCTGTACTTGGATCCATCTCCCTTTTCCTGGAAGCAGATGCTCCTTCTTGAGAGCTCTATTTGTTCAGCTCCACATCTCCATGAGAAAAATTTCCCCTGTTTAGTGTTCACCAGAATTCTAAAGTGATACTGAAGCTGTCAGCAGCTGTAGGACCCAGAGCTTTTTATTCTTTCCTTCCTCTTCTGGCTTGTCAGCTTTAGCCTTTGTCTGCTGTGAACAACATTCAGCTCACCCCCAGTGCTTGGCAGCCCCCTCCACGTCTGACACGTGGCCAGGGATGCCTGTCCCCTCTTGTATCCCATGCAAGAGCTCCAACCAGAGCTCCCTTTTGGCAGGGAATGTGCTGTTCCCAGCTGAAGGCCCAACTCCTGCTCCCTGTAACTTCATGGGGAGCTGCTGGGGTACAGTCAGGGAGCACTGGAAGATTGGCACTTTCTACTTTAGAACTCATTTTTGTTCTTAACAAGCAATTTTATCCGTAAGTCAGAACTCCCTCCCATAATACTTTGTACAGCAAATCCCTGTACAGAAAGCTCCCAGAGCAAGGGAGTGATGGATGTTTGCATCCCATTTCCTTGGCTGATATGAGGCTGGATCTCACACCTTGTCCTGGGAGAATGCAGGGAGAAGGGGACTCACATTGTGCCTCTCCTGGCACCTCCCTGTGTGCCATGGTGGTGTTGGGTATCACCCAAATAGAACCACAAAGAAAGATACACTGATTACCCAGCCAGGGCTACTGAGCTCAAAATAAAGTGTGCATTTCCAGATTCTCCTCAAATGCAATGTAAGCAGTGAAGGGGAATAAAAACTGGTAAGATTTTCAGTTTCTTCTATAGTTCATAGTGTTTTATATAATTACAGTGTTTTAAAACACTATAGTGTTTTATAGTTCATAGTACATTCAACTGACTAATGGATTGCATTTATAATGGAATATGCAGAAAGGCCTTTCCTCCTTTAACATTTTTTTCATAACAAAACTTTTACCAATATTTAAGTCCAAAAGAGAATAAATTAAAAAAAATCTGGAGAAACCAATTATTCAGGGGAAGATATTTACAAAACAAAGTCAAGGGGAAAAGCAGCTTGCTTGTGACTGCAGTTCAAACAGCTGTGAAAATTAGATAGTTGTTAATTTGGAAAGGAAATCTTAAAGTGAACAAGTTAAATCTGCAGAAGTTTTATACTTCTGGGAGGGATACTGCAGATTGTTTGGGAACAGAAAATCCTTCCTGTTCACTTCTAATATTGCCACGTTAAAATATATAACATGTCATATCTCAACTGACATTTACTTGCTCATATAAATTACACATTTCCATAGCAAGACTTCATCTCTTCTCACTCTCTGCAATATCTTGAGACAGTCGGGGAATCACTTTTTCATTAAATGCAAGGGACAGCAAAAAGCCTGCCCAAATTAAGTTTTTACTGGGAGTTCCAAGCTTTAGAAGATCTGTGGTAGGAGATACTGTTCTTAGCATTTCCTCTGCTGCACTTTCTTATAAATGATGCATTGCATTTTCTAGTATTTTTATTTTCTAAAGGAAACCTTCCTTTCTGTGAGAGAAAACAAGGCAGAAATGGGTTAAGTGCTGACAAATACAGCACTTAAAGACCAGAAAATGAATTTCACAGCCGGGTTCTCAAACCATTGCCAAAATAATTATCTATTTAAAGCTACATATAGGAAGTACCAACAATTAGAGTTTTCTCTTGATATATTTTATGTGATTTGTATGAATTTTTACCAAGGTCTTTGTTTTGTAAATATTATCTTTCTGTAATACAGTGAAGTATTTATCTTAAAACTTTAATTTCATTTCTGATTTTTTACATGTCTGGCATCCTGTTAACTCCTGTAGACAGCTAAGCATGTTTCTCTGGTCAAAGCAGACTTAATTGCCACTGATTTCTGTAGTGACTTTAGTTTTTCTATATACCTCAGGCAAAGCCCACTATGATCCAGCAATGCTTTTGACTCCATTTGGAAAATGGAGCAATTTCTCTGCCTTTTTCAGAGTACTTCTTGTTCAACCATGTAAAAACCCTGTTATAAATGTTCAGCAACTTCTGTGTCTGCAAAGAGTCAACAGGAAAGTTCAGTCCAGAGCGTGGTATCAGTACAGTGAGGGTGCCCATTCACTTGGAAGAAATGCCTATCCTGTTCTGTCTTTTAACATCTCTTTTTCACCTGACACAAGGTCCTGATAAATTGGACCAACTCTTCTGGTTTCAAGAGCACCTCATCAGAGTGTGTAAGCTGAGGATCTGGACAGTGTCTGAGGGAAGCATGTGCCCATTCGTGGTTGCCGTGTGAACTGTGTCACTGTTGAAGTGACAACAAAATATATCCACAAGGATAAAAGCTCCTTTGTTTGCAATCCCTCAAGTGATCCAGACTGATGACTTTTCCATTCACCAGAGTGACCTGTTAACACAGGGCTCATGAAAAATGAGTTTGGTAGATAAACATTAAGTATTACCTCCATATCTCCCGGAGAAACTGCAAGTTCTAAGGGCAGTGAGAAATGTAGCAATATGCTGCAGTCTATGAATTATATATAGTGTCAGTACTCTTGGCGCTTTACTTACAGCTCTACAGCCTGCCTTCCTGGCTCATGAACATGCAAAGTAATTAGAATGGCAAATAGCATTAGTTTTTATTGACCTATGTTGCCCCCTAGTTCTCTGTCATGTTCTTGAGCATGATGGTTTTTTCCTTCCACCTTAAATCAGCAGTTTACAGTTTGTAGCATCGATTATTTGGTATTGTCTAATTTATTGATGTGGACAGCCAAGGCTTCCACACATGTTATGGGTTGCTCATTTCTCCAATGATCTGTCTTTGTGCACAGCAACTGTAGCTCGCTGAATCACTGACTGTATACTGTAAATGTCAGATATGAGCTCCCACTTTAAAAACTGCTGTTCATTCTGGGAGCTGCTGAACCACATTCTCCAAGTGTATTGTGCTTTCAGTGGTGGAGGTGACTTAGTATAAATGATAGGATTGTGGGGATTTTGCCCACAACAGTGAGGTAAAGCACACACACACTGAAAGAAACTTGTATGTTTTCATTTTCTGCGTTAGAGGAGGCTTCCTTCATCGTGAAAGTGTAGGCTGGATGCTCTTTCTTCTTTATTAATAATAGATAGGCAGATAGATGCACAGACAGGAAATAACACTGCCCCTGAAACCATTTTGCTAATGGTAAAATAGATACACATGAGTGAGCAGATTGCCTTGTCCACTGAAAAATGCAGCTTTCCCACCCAGAGAAACTGCAAATTTCGCCTCATGTTTTGTCTCATAAGAAAAGCTTGAGAACAGGAAGCAATGACTGTCTTGTTCCTTTGAAATGACTAGAGAAATTTTAATAGGTGACTAGCTCTTCTTTGACTTTAGCTGGAGATCAGGATTATATTTTCACAGCACAATGTTGATGCCTTTCAAAACTGGTTTATGCTGCCTGGCACTTGTGGCTGTGTATCTGAGATGAAAAGTTCTGCTGTGGAAGGAATAGTGCTCACTGCTGAATTGTCAGCATTATTTCTTGCTGCAGTGATGTGATCCTCAAAGGTGCCTTATTCAAGTGCCTGTTTGGCCTGACCCTGTTTAGCTTATGAGATCTGACAGTAGTAGTATTGCTTCAGGCTCTGATGTTGCTCTTATGAAGTTCATCACAAGACTGAAGCTAATAACTTACCGATGTTTGCTCTGTGCCTTGCAATTTTTAAGTTAAAAGGACATACAAAAATATGCTCTGTGTGTTAGGTACCTTGTTTGTCTTTGATATCATGGAGCAGCACAGAAAATATATTTTTAATTTTCATCAGCACCAACCAAGTTATTTTTTGTCTTTGATAGCATTGATTGGCCTTTTGTAAGCAAGAGAAAATAAGCATTCAACTGAATTTGTATTTAGGTGCTTATTACTCCAGTCTATTTCCAAGGGCTAGGTAGCTACTCTGTTACGTTAGACTTACATGTACTGACTTATTTACTGTGTGTGTTGAGTGGTTTTTGCAATGCAAGCATGTTTCAGTAAATAAAATCAATTTGCAGCCAATGGGAATGCAACAGTAAGTGATTTAACTTTTCATCCTTTTCTTTGGCTTAAAATGAAATGCTCTCCAAGGTATTTTTTATGACAAGCCCTGTGGGCTGAAGTACTCTGAGAAAGTGCAGGAAATATAAAGTGCAGAATTGCAAACCAAAATGATTTAACAGTAAAATTAATAAACAATATAGTCATAAATTTCTAAGGCAGCTTTGGGTTCTTATCCTCTGTTTTTTTCTGGTGTAGCCCAGCAATCGTCTGTTTCTCCTCAGAAAGGGCAGTGTGGTCTGTGCGGTCTCTGATTTTATTTTATCTTGGCTGGTGCTGGTTCTCCTTTCTGGGTACCTGTCTGCCAGGAACTGCTCTGAGATAATTTCATAATTGATTGAGATGATAAAAGGGCTTTGGTTGTACTGAAGGAGGCTAGATGCAAGCACCAGATGGCTTTTCATCTTTGTACAATATATATCGCATTAGCAGTCCAGTTGTGGAGACTCCAGCTGCCCATCCTGGGCCAGGAGAGGTTGTAGTTTCTGGCAGGGAAAGAACCAATTTGCCATAAGCTGTGTATGCCCTTATAGCTTCTCTGGAATACACTACCATGCTGCTTTTTCTTCCTTAATGTGAGATGAGATGCACTTGGAACAAGACCCTGCCAGGGCCATGACAGCTCTGTAACCTCTAAGGCTGCAGCAAGTGAATTTAGGCAGATGTTTTTAAGGAGAGTATTATCTAAATATTGGTACACGTGACTGTGCAGTAAAGCAATCTGATTTAGAGATGCCATTTGTGCTTCTCTTGGGATATGCACACGTTGCAGAAATACAGACAACTGAATTTGAAATTAAATAAGAGGGGTGTGCAGTGGGTCCTTCAGCATGATGTGGATGCCAACGTGAAGAGGGACAGACCTCAGAAATATGGTGAGAAGGATTAGATGGGAGAAGAGGAAGACCTTTGTTGCTTGGTTTTCTGATATAAAAGTCTGTTTGAAACTGGTGAAAAAACCTAACCAAGGTATCAGGCTGATGAAGAAATGTGACTTTTCAGAAAAAAACTGAGTTTTGTCAGAGAGGAATGTTAGCATTTGCCCCCATAAGAAATTCTTTTTTCCCTTCATAGTAAGAATTCCATTCTGGGAAAAACTGCAGCTTTTCTGTGTTGCTCTCCAGAGGGAGAGAATTCACTGCTTTTCTAGCTAAAAGACTTTTTCTATCACTTGACAAAGAAGCTGCCCTAAAGCTTTGGGCCGTGCAGCACTCTGAGGAAATACTGTGATCACAGTCTGCACCTGGGAAGAGAAGATGGTGAAGAGGTCAGTCTGGAAATGTGGAGTCCACAGGGGGTAGATTTTTGGTTCTTACACCTCCTAGCAGTGACAAAACCTGCTAAGTTCTCACCTTTAACAGGTTTTATACATCTCAGACAAAGATATGTTTTATTGTTTACTCATTTACTCGTATGAAGTTAATTCACTTGGGACTGTTTGTCTTAAACAAACTTATCCATGAGAAATTTCTCTTCCATGTTAGTGGCTTCCTATATGGGATTGTTCTGGTTCCTGTAGATCATGGCCACATGACTGAAGCAGCATGCTAAAGCATGGATATACATCCAACATTCCCTCAAGGAAAGTAATCAATGCCTTCATTGCAGAAAAGCAAAGTCATGGAAATTGAGCACACCTATAATGTATGTACATGTCAAGTAATTCTATTTGTGGGGGAAAATGTGTCTTTTTTGGGTTTTATTTTTAATGTTTACTTTTTCTCCAGCTTCCAAAAACAAATAGTTCTATTCCCTACTATCTACTGTTCTGGCATTGCAATGGGAACTGTGCATTTCATAAGCAAATACTGAGGTTTATTTCAGCTGGAGCTTGTGATGTAGGGGAGAGGTTAATGGGACACATCATACTCTGAAGATAAGGAGTGTGAATTATATATATTAGTTTAATGTAGATGATATGGACTGGAAAGAAAGTTGGTTCCTTTCCATTAAGTTGTGGGAGGGTCAGAGAAACAGCTTTGAGCACCTCCAAAGTCTCTGGCTATCTGCCACCAGATCTATATTCCCTGTCAGCCCAGACCTCATTTTAATATTTAAAATGGTACTTGCTTTCTTTTTCTAGCCCTCAAAAGGGATTTAATTCTTTCCCTCGTTCTGTCAGTGCTCAAGCTGCTACAGCTGTTGCTGTCACATTTAATAAGGACTTTGCAGAGTTTAAATATTGTGTTGCACCAGCTTTTATTTGGTGCGAGAGAAGAGCTTTGTTGTTAGGTTTGGGTGTTTCTCTGTGACACAGCTGCTGACATGGGGTGTCAGCTGAAGGTGACAGGAACTTGTCACTTGCCCTGGTCCTCACATGAAGCTCCCTGTGGTGCCTGGCACCACAACGCAGCCATGGATGGAGGTGCTGCAAACAGACCCCATCCAGTGTGGAGCCCTTGCTGATCTTTCCCAGGACTGTGGTACTTGAAAATGTGTATCTTTCAAATAAGAACATAAAATTGATCACACTGCAGTTCCTGACCTATAGTTGCACCATTACACCGACTTTGTGGCTGGATATTTCTCATTTGAAAATCACCAGTGATCCTGTGGTCCTTTTTATGCAGTAAACAGGTAACTTCCCCTTGCTCACTTGTAGATGAGGTGGGAAACAAGGCAGCAATGTGGACAGGAGCTTGACATTTCAAAATGTCAGAAGGAGCAGGAAGTGAGACTAAAACTTGATGTCCTCATGCCTACAGTAACTTAGCTGCTTATTGAAATATTCTTCTCTCCAGCCTTGAGCTCTGTATGTGTCAATCCAGCTGAACAAAATTGGGGCTGTTTACTGTGACAGTCAAAATTCAAAAAAAGCTTGGAAGAAAACACTCAGGCCCCAGTCTGCAGTGTCTGCTATACACTCTGCTGTACATTATATCTCTCCCTATTCTCCTTACACCCAGATTCTCCATCTCTCTGCACAACCAGGCTAGATATTTACATTTATTCTCAATGTTAAACTGCATTTAAAAAGCCTGTTTCCTTCCTGAAGCTATTCCTCTTCTCTCTGGACCTTTGATGAGATCCCCTTCCTTTGATTCCAAATCATTCTCGTGTTTCCAGTATGATAGAGAGTGATTTTACTTGTTTTCCCCTAACACTACAAAAAGACCAGCCTCTCTTGTTAGGATTTCTTTTGAAGTATCCAGGGTGAAAAGAGCTGAGCTTCAGGATAGAAAAGTATTGCTAAAACATGATGTTTAAAAAAATGATAATAAAGTCTAGGTTCAAAAAGAAGTTACTGTGCAATGCATATATTTTCATCTGAACATTTACAGGATATACTTTTGTTTAAATTTTCTGGGTGATGAAGGAAAATAGATAAGTGCTTATTTTGGTAAAAGTACTGCATTTCAATAATATTATGAATTATATTTGGATACCTCATGGCATGCTTCTATCCTTTAAATAGGATTGATTTTGGCTTAGTGTGCTTTTACTGCTCTGAATCTGCCTTAATTCACAGACATTTGCATTTCTCTGCTTTCCCTGTTGGTGACATGCTTGGTGAGTAACAGCTTGCTGGGTTTACATTACGAAAATAAGAATAGGAAATGAAACTCCAGATCCTTATCTTCAAATAAAGATGCCTAAATTAGAGAAATCTTTCTGTTGTTCTTGTGTTTACTAAATATAAGGGTGTAGTCAAATCCCAGAGGCTGACATGAGAAACAGCTGCAAGTGTGGAAAGTGTCAGTTTAAGTTCCCAAATCCCTGACATAGCCATGCCTGTTAACCCAGAAGAAAGGAAAGCTAAACCCAGAGATTGTTTCCATCTTTGAGGTTCTGTCATTCTAATGCATGCTTGAATGGGAACTTATAACCAAGCTGTGCTGTATCATCATGGAGGAAGAAAGAGTCTCCAAACAATGGGTGCAATCTGTGACCCAGCAACAATAATCCACATCAGTGCAAAGACCTGGCAGAGATATGGAAGGAGGCAGCTAAAACAGGTGCCTAAAAGAACCCAGAGCCTCAACCAGCTCAAATCAGCAGTAGAAATGAAGGAGACAGTGCTGCTTTGTACTGACCTTTATGTTTAATTCTCAATTGGTTATTGTGGAGGTGGGTTAAAAATGTTGCTCCTGTTGAATTAGATTTCACCTGTGCTTGTCATGTGTGCCAAGGACTTTGCCATTGGAGAGGGCAATGCAAGATACCACAAATAACAACAAGAGCAATTGTTCTCCTCTCATCTGAAGCCCTGGTGCACCAATAAATATTTAAAATCATTACTTAAAGTGTTTGTCATAAACCCTTTCATAGCAGGAGCAGTTTCGAAGTATTAAATGTTATTTTCCTTTTAGCCACAGTAAGGATGAGGGGAGATGGAGTCCCTCAAAAGCATGTGGCTGCAATTTTGTGTATGAAGCTCATCTGTCAATGTAACAAATGTGGTGCTGCAGTGATGGGGTTGTTGTTGTGGGTGCTGTTTATCACTCCTGGAGGCAAGATGCACATGTAATATAAAGCAGTGGAAGAATGTAGCTGTGTTCCATCTCTGTCAGAGGGAGAGATGACTGTCCCAAGGGGTGGGATAGATGCCACCACACTGTCATGGTGCTGCATCCTTGCAGCACTCTCTGCTGGGCTGGCTGGCAGTTCCCCTCTCCTGGCAGCCTCCTGGTTTTGAGTTTCTGATCTCCAAAAGAGGAAAAGAGCATCTAAACAGGTATTTTCATTGCAACAAAAATGGCAACAGCAACAGAAAAATCAACTCTGATCTTTGTTCATGCCTGGGAAATTTCAGCCTGAAAGGGGAAGATTCATTAAGTCACTGACTTGCGATGAAAGGGGCAACCTTGTAGCATATGTGTACATACAGCTGTAACTATTGTAACAAGGGCTAATGTGTCCCAAAAAACCTCCAAATGGCAAAACAATGTGAGAAGTGTAGCTGATAGGGAAGCAACAGGGTGAGGAAATAGTACAGGACTTAAAATTCATTGCAGACTGAAACTGAAATTAGGGTATTTGCCAGCTTCCTGAGGTGAAGGTGACTGTGCTCTAGACAGTCAACATCAGGAGAAAAATTCAGGATGCAAAAACAAAGGTATTAATCTGGTTTCATTGGGGGCAGTCCCTTTGACCTATAGAGTTAGATGGATGTGCCACTCTGTGACTCAGTCTGTGCCACTGCAGACATCTGAAATGAACAGTCTGGTTTCTGTTGGTGTTAGAGGAACCTGTGCCAGCCCCAGTAGGGTTCCACCAGAGGGCAGGTGAGGATTTGCTCTGTGACAGGCAGAGGTACCAGTGCTGGGGAAGAGCTGCTCAGATGCATAGGCTAAAGAGTAGTAGAGCTGGCAAGAGAAACCTTCCATTTTCATGGAAGAGAGTGGATTTTTGGTGGGTGTTAAATTCTCATTGCCATGGAGAGCAAGCTTTTCAAGCCATTCTTTGTCCCTAGCTAGAGAGAAACATATGCAGTTCCAGCTGTGGAAATTATCATGCAGTAAACAAGTCTCAAATGACTTTGCTACTTCATTTTGTAGTTATAATTTTGGAAGCATATCACAGCAAAGGCCTTTATCCAGGGCTAAATTCAAATCAAGTTTTGAGTTTTGAAATTGAAGTCTGTTGTGAAATCCCCAACCATTTAAAAATAAATGCCCCTGGAGAATTTAGCAGAAAAATGAAAAATGAAAATTTTATGTTAAGCAGTTCATTCAAAAGACAACAAAGAGCAGGGATGAAACAGTTGTTTCTTAACTACAAAATACTCTATTCACTTAGGTTTTGGATTATCTTCTCTGCAGAAAGATGTGAAGACACTAAAATAGAAGTAGAGGTAGGAATGCATTTATACCAGGAGCAGGCATGCACATCCATCTTGCTGTGTTTTGTTAAAATGATACCACATACCTGAACTTACTCAGAGCTCCTCATTCTCTGCTTGTGTAGAGAAATGCTTTGGATCTGCTTGAGCTTTCCGGTGTCAACACTGATTCTGCAGTTCCTTACAAATGTCAGGAGGTACACATGGGCTTTAATTGATTTTTGTGGGACCAAGGTAAAGCATGAACCTATTGCCCATCCCTTGACCAATTGTCTGCTGCATTCAGAAAAACATAAACAAGTGTTTTATTCTGCTGGAAGTGGAGATGTAAGCACAATGCTTTAGGGCAATCTCAAGACTTGGGCAGAAGGGAAATGGAGTTTCAGGGGAGGGTACATATGAAAACCTGTGCAGGGTTCTTCTGCCTCCCAGGCTGCCTGTGGTCACCTCCAGCAGTACATGTCAGGGCACAGCTCTTCCAGCTGTCACAGCACCCCAGCTACAACTGTTGTTGCAAACATCCAGTGCTTTTCCCTAATACCCTCTAATCCCAAACACTTGAAAGTATACAGGAAACTTATCCTGAATCAATACCTTATGAATAAGGAAGCTTTTCTTACAGAGCTCTTGATAGAAATGAGTGTTTGGCTCTTTTATTGAACAAAGTGTACTTGTGCTGCAGCTTCATCTCTAAATGGCACTTTTTGCTGCAGCTACTAGAAACATAAATGGCAAAACCCCATGCTCTGTTGTGAAGACCATTTTGAAAATAAAACTTGTCTTGTGCTGGTGTAATAGTGATAATAAAAAAGATGTTCAGAAAGTGCTACTACTTGAATTAGGCCTGTTCTTCATCTTGTTAAAATAAATGTATTTATTAAGTATGCATATCTTTATCTCTTATGTAATGAGAAGAACAGAGGCGTATCACAGATCTGCAGTGTCTTTTGTGCTCTACAAATTCGATGCGACAGTCACCAGACAAAAAGTGATTTATTCTATGTCTTGTAATGGGTGGAATAATTAGCAGTGATGGCATCCATCACTTCTACAACATGCTTATCTCAGAACTCTTCCATTGATTCAAGAAAAAAGCAGGAACAGAGCAATAAAAGTCAGTTATGTACTTGGTCCTTTAACTTGGTGGGCCTGATCTAGACACCTGATTAATAGGTCTCTACAGCTTGAACAAAGTGTCACCTAGTGGTGTGGACACAGTCTGGCTTCAGTTTGTCAGAAATTAATTCAGCAAGGCTGAGAACAAGAGAAAAACAAGCACCACAACCATAACCATGGATGTTAAGGCTGTCAAAGGAGTTTCAATTCTTCTCCCTGCACAGACACTTTATTCATTGGGAGCATAAATAGCTAAAGATTTTGGAAAAATTTCCTGTCATTGTGAAGCATGTGATCTTGCATTTGGAGGAGGAGATGGTATCTTAATAAAATACTACATGAGTGAATCACTGCTCAATTCTGGAGTAACTCATCTCTGATTTACAACACCTGTTCCAAAAGTTCAAGTTTTTAAAAGTGAGACCGATTGGGAATCTGACTCTGACTCCATGCACTTCTCTTTCACTCTCCTGGCATAGACAGGCATTTGGGGTTGCTGTATTTCTCTCTAGTTTTTTTTTTCTAACAGCTGGTGCAATCAAACTGCATGGAAGTGGCAACTCAGTGCAGTAGTATCCCCTGACAACAATTTGGGAGCAAATGTAATGTTGCATTAGATACAGGCCCTAGTGTAACCCACACTCCTGTACATCTTCCTGCAGCTTTTTGCTTGTTTCCTGCCATCAGCAGTCTTCTGTTAAAAAGCAACTGCAGGAATCAAAATCAGTGGGATTTGTCTTTTTTTTCTTTATTGAAAGTAAAACTCAACACCACATTACAATTATTGGAAACGTCTGGGTTAGTTTAGGTACAAGATCTGTGAGTAGGTTAAGTGCAGTTTGAAACTGTCTGGCTTAATAATTTAAAGGTTAAAAGAGGGAAGGAGATAAGTTTCTGGCAATAATTAATATTTGTAATTATGCAAAGTAAGGCTTGGATCTTTGGTTTCCTCACCTGAGATAGTTCCCTTAATACTGTTGTCTTCCTTAGCAATGTTTGATGCTTCATCATTTGATGCAAGGTGAAGGAGGGAAGAATTGGTTACCATGAATAAACCACATCAGATCCACAGATTTTGAATGTTTTCCTCAAGTAGATCTCAGATTAAGGATGGGGCAGTTCCATGATTGCTCTCTAGGAAAGTAAAAGTAATTTTCAGGAATACGTGTAAGAGCTCAGGGGAGGAAGTGGATTTATCTCCAAAGCCCACCACCAGTTCTGTTGAAAGAATGCACTGAGAAGAGGAGGAAGCAATGGTACAGGTCACCTAGAAACCATTACATATTGATATGTACCAGTTCTGGAGAACTGAGCCTGAAAAATCACAGTACCTGCTTGCAGAGGAAGGAACACAAGGAAAATACTTTGTTCACTCCTATTAAAATTGTACAATTGCTTGTATGATTTGGGAAGTTACTTCCATTATGATCCAAGCAGAACAAAAATTCCTTTCAGACAAGAATCTTTCTGGTTGCTATGACTCGAGTCACATACAGATGAAGAAGGAAGAAAATTTTTTAGTTCTGTTGTCCTTGAAAAACAGTGGTCTTTAATTAAAGATTGATATTTGTGTGGAATACAAAGCGGCTTAATAAAATACCAAACTTTTCTATTGATCATTGAAATTCAAAGCACTCTGAATTCTGGCAATAGTGCCAAAAGAACTGTAAATAAATAAGTACATAATGTCTGGCACTGCTCTGGTGCCATGTTGGTTGTATTCTTAGACCACTGGCTGCTTTCTGTGAATCTGCTGACTGCTAAATAATCATATCTTTTGCTGAGTTGCTGTAACAGCAGACCCAATCATCTGTTAAAAATAATTATGTAAGATTCCAGTTGATCTAAAGAGAGTCATATAGCTTTTTAGCCTAAAATTAGCATACACATTTTCCAGCTTTGCTTTTTCAGATAGAAATACAAGCAGTTGTGTATTTTACGACACTTTTCTCTGCTAGAAGTCTACATTCCAAACTCTTTTGAAAGCTGTAAAGTTTTTACAGACTTGGTGCTGGAAAACAGAGTTTAAACCCATTAATTTCTGGGCAAGAACCAGATGGGAAGGTAGGATCCCAATTCAGCAAAAGAGCTTGCACTGCACCTACCTAGATTTTCTTACAATAACTTTAGGGGGAAAAAAAGTACTATGAGCATTCCCTTAGGGTGAAAGTGCCTCTGGTTTTAGTGGACATAACTCTTCGTCTGTTACTGATTTGCTTCTGGTCAATGGACTAGAACAGATGGAGGCCAAACTGGCAGAGAATGAGTCGTTGTTCCCCACTAATGGCTGACCCAGCGTGATAAAAAAACATCTGGTTGAAAGTAGCAGCACTACTTACCAGGGCTGCTGTCTGGCTGCATGGAGATCTGAAGCTGCCAAAAGTTAAACCTTCAGGGTTTCAGCTCTTCTGCTCACCCTGTTCAACTCATGGCTTTGAACAAGTCATCAAATTTGGAGTGTGTCCTTTCCCCTCCCAGCAAAAGCTCGAGCATACCCACTGTATACACAAAATATAGGATACAGTGAATTCATGCTTCCAGTATTCTGTAGGTAGAAGGACAGAACTCAGAATAATAGTTGTTATCTACTGGAGCAGGAACTCTGAATTTTTCCTTCACCTGGCTTTGGCTAAAAAGTTTTCACATTTGGATAAGCCATCATGTAATCTCAGAGGGTGTCTAGCTGGGAATGTGGAGCTGATTGTAAAAAAAAACACCATGCCCCAGCAAATCATTCTTATATAATTGGTAATATGCCAGCAGGACAGTGTTGCAGTAGCTTAGATTCATGCCAGTACTAAGAAATGGAAGCTGGAGAAGAACAGCAGCCACGTGCTGCTGTACAGTGTTAGCATTTGTCCTTCATCCAAACACTTTTAAGACTAGTCATTCAAAATTCAGGTCTGTCCTGCAATCAGAAAAGTGTTTATGGATTCAGAAATGCTAAATGAATCACCCAGGGTGTGAGGAGGATCGGTGCAGAATTTCCAGTTCAGTTGTGTCCCTTTGAGTTCAGGACTGAATGGTACCTATGCCCTAGCTTCTCAGGTGGTAACTCAAAACCCAGGACTGTAAAGTGATAAACAACAGCAAGGAGTCCATTCATCATGGTGTCTGTGATATTAACACTCTTGTAAAAAAGCTCTGTTCATTTAGTACCGTATTAGCTACTTTATTTTTTTCATAGAGAATAAAAATATCTGGATGAGAATCATATGATTGAACCATATATTCAGAAGTTAGCCCCCACAGCAAGACTAAAAATTTGCTGGAGAGGCCTACTGGTGTTAAATCTCTCTGCAGAGTGACATAATTTTATTACTGGACTAGCTATGATGTTAAAAATTATATCTATTATACCCATCCCAGAGGCGTTCATTCAGAAGAGAGTAATGGAGCACAGCTAACAAAAGAGATTTGTCCATTTGGACATGCTGAAGGGCCTTGAGATAAGAAATAATTCTCACATAAGCAGTTCCTGAGTTAAAATATTAATTTATAGGAAATACTTTAAAAAAGGTCTTTTGAGGAGATTTTACAAGGCTCAGGTTTCTCATTTTTGAAAGCTTTAGAGCTTACCTCACCTGGTAAGAATTTACAAATCCAATCCCAATCATTTGTGCGTTCACATTCACACTTTTGAAAGCACAGTAACTTCCTGAGCAAGGAGTATGTTTTGTTCAGGACATAGCCATGCTGTGTTGTTGGGGTTAATTCAGGGAGCTCATTGTTCTGGTAGTTTCAGTGGATAAACTTTTGCCCTGATGGAGGCTCATTCACCTTCCCTGAATGGTGCAGGGGCGATGGATGGACACCACTGCACAATCCTGCCTGCTTTGCTTACTCCCTGAAAGCCCTCCCTGAGCAACTGGATTGGAGGCAATTCTCTGACAGACTGAGTTGTTGTTTTTAAAGTTACTTAGAGACACAGGAAGTGCAAAACCAACACAGCAACAACCCCACTTTCCTCTTTGGAGTAGCTCGGTTTCCCTGGTACTGTTAAGTCCCACTCCACCCATTGTCTCTCTAAGGGCTGTGCTTCCTCTGACAGGGGACAGTTTGTAACTCCCCTTTTACATCCAACTTAGCAGCCAGATTTCAGCTCACATGCAAATGTGCATTTCCTGGGATGTCTATATACATTTTCGTAATAAATTTATAAGTGTGCTATCAGGTACTTTGCTAACATCTGAATTTCTGACCTGTGCTGCTGCCTGCCTTTCCTGTTACATTTCTGCCAAAGAGCAATCAGCTTGTCTAGGGTGGTTAATTCTGTGTGTACCATGCTGCCTGCTGCTTGTGTAGCCATTACCCAGTGGGTTTGTAGAGAGTGCTACTTTGAGGGGTGGAGGAGAAGGTGTGCGAGTTATTTCGTTCTTGCAGCTTGCTAGAAACACTGAAAAACCATGAAGGCCACTGGGCTTCTGTTGAGCTCAGTTTTCAGTGGATGCAGAGCTTGCCAGTCCTCTAAATGAGTCAGAAATTACATATAGTCCAGCTACTAACCCCTCCTGGTAAGCAGTGTACGGGAGAGGAGTGCTTTGGTTTGCCCTTTGTCTGTTTTTGTCATTATTTCTTGTTAACTTCAAGAAGTCTGGTTCAAACTAATAGAAAAAATATCAGGAATTCAGCAGCTAGGAGAAATTGCCCCTTTTGAAGAACTGCTTTTATATTAGTAGGTTTTTAGATGTTTGGAGACATTTTAGTGGCAGAGACAGTGTCAAACCCCCATTTGCACCTGCTTGCTTCAGATTGCAGATTAAGTGTTCTTTTAAAACAGTGTTGAAAAATGACATTTATAAGAAAATTCAAGAAAATTGGACTGTGTAAAAATAATGGACTTCATTAGAGAGCTTAGGGACAGGTATTGTAGCTGGAATCTCTCCTTATTTCATTTTGGTTTTGGACACATCTGATATTAACCTTGATTGCACAAGGTAAAAGAGAACCATCCCAAATTTCAGCAGAGTCCCCTGTGCGTAGGGTTACTCTGGTAACAATTTCATTTTCAGGAATTTGGAATATTTTCTCAAAGGTGTTCACTAAAATGAAAGGTTTCTCTTTGCTTTGACGTATTAAAGAGGCCAGATCTCCTAGGCACTCAAAGCACTCAATGAAGTCCAGCTTTTTTCTCTGCACCTGATGAAAATGTTGCATTTGGTGAGATGTTCCCAAGTAATATCTGCTGTTTACTCACCGTTATTTGCTATCATCTGGGCAGAGTGTACTTAACTCTCCAACCTGCAAGAAATATGAAATTTGCCTCTGGCTCTTTAGATTTTATATTAAGCTATTTTTCAGTCTTTAGTGAAGAAAAATCCTTTTCCTGCTGTTCTCTCCTTAGTGCTGGAAGTGGCAGCAGTCTGGTCCTGCCACCTTGCAGCCTCACATCCTGTCAGCATTTCTTTTATTACTGTGAGATTTTTTTATTTCTCCCTCTGTAGCTCAAGCAGAGACCCCCAGCCAAACAGCCTGTCCATGACATGTAAGAAATTGTTGTTCTCCCCAGTGCCACTTGCTGTGTTTTGGCACGATGTCTGCTGATTGTGTGCCAATGATTTTCTTGGGAATAAGATACAGAAGCCTCTTCTTCCTTTGTACACAGGCTGGACTGTTCCAACAGAGCAGGGAGGCCAGGCCTGCAGGTGTGGGTGTTGGTGGCTGGAGCAGCTCACCAGAGCTACTCCTCATTGATAGCATCAGGAATCTTCTTACCCTCAGACGATCCTGTCTTGTGGCAGCAGCTTGATCTGCATAGAGCTGTTTTGAAGCTTTCCTGTGGCTGGGAGTTGGGTGAGGAACAGGAGAAATATGGATTTAGAAGTGACAACAGGTTTTGGCTGTAGCAGGAGAAAGCTTGCTTGCAAATCCCAGTAAGTGTGCTCCTAGTTCTGAAGTGAAAATCACGAGAAAATCTCAGGCAGGGAGACTTCACACAGCCCCAGATAAGGGGAGGCAAAGCAAAGAGAAAGAGGAGGGTATGTTTTCTTTGTTGTCTTTATGAGTGATCTCACACAGTATCTTCCACCCATGTGTTCTTATTCCAGATCTTTTTTTCATCATTCTGGATTTTGTTTTGCCCTTTTCATTTCCCCAGATATTCTCTGCAGTTAAGTGTCCACAAGGAGAATGGATGCACAATTTCCTCACATTTCCAGTATTTACTTAGAGAGGAAGCATCATGTACATGCACAGACAGACACATGGACACAGGTGTGTAAAGGCATGATGGTCAATTCTGCAGGCTCAGAAATGGGAATTCACAGTGGAACTACTTCCACAGAACTGAGCTGCCAGCCTACACATGTTCTGGCACCTGCTTAACTGTACTCAGACTGAATATTTTATTATTTACCATAAGGAGTGGAGGCTTTTGAACCCAGGTTTAACACTTTCCAAAATGAGCTCCTACATGCAGTGGCATGTCAGGAAAGGCTGCTGTGCTCTCACCCTTGGCTACAGGTGAGTCCATGTTCCCATTTGCTCTATGGTCCCCTTCAGGTGCTTTTGATCCTAAGTTTGTTTTAATTGCCTTGCATTGTCCATGGCTATCTCTGTGGTTACAGAACTACTGAAGTGATCTCTCATTATGCGATTTGATGGAGGCATAATTATGAAATTGTAGTGTGTAATTTATTCTTTTTGAGACAGGCCTATGATAAACTTCACAGCTGCTTCTTTGTCTAGAAAATCCTTTTCTATGTTTCACTTTCAAGGTTGTTTGGGAAGTTCCACAAAGCAGGTAAGGAGCTGTGTTTGCCTGGCAAGAGGGCAGGTCAGGAGGTTGGCAGGGGTGGGCTGTGGTCACACAGAGGTGGGGGCAGTTCTGTGCAGGTTTGTGGCCAGGTCTGGCACTCTGCATGTGGTTTATCTCAGATCTGACATACATTTCCACACTTGGGTCTTAATGCAGGCTTAACAAGTAGAATTCCTTTCAGAAACTTTGTCACTGCCTTCAGGTTCTGATAGGGAAATGGAAAAGTGAAACCTCTTTTCAGTGAAACAAAGGAAGCTGATAAAGTATGTCCTGTGAGTTCAATGTTAATTCTATTACAGGGCAAATGCTTGATGGATTGAGATATCCTATTGAGAGCAGATCTGATCACAGGCCTTTAAGTGAATACACTACCTTTTAACTCATATCTTATTTCAATTTAGAAGTAATTAAATGACTTTCATATCAAAATGGGAATTATTTTGTGGTGATTTAGAACTTCATACAGACAAGGTGTGAAAGCATCCCATTTTTTATTTTATCTATATTTTAGCAGAAATTTATAATAAAAGTGAAATGTTGCTTTTTATAGAAGCTTTAGGTGTTACTGAAGAAGTCAGTCGGGATTGGTTTAGTTCTACATTTTTTTTTCACTTTAGCAACTATATTTTAACCCAACCTTATGTAATAACATGATTAAAATACAGAATTAATTTAAATAAAATGCATTCTTAATTGGCAAAATCTTTCAAACAAAAAATTTATTTTTGGTTTGGGAAATGCTCTCTCATCAATATGGACCTGCTCATGGAAATACATGGATATTGGTGGAAATTCAAGGGTATCAGCAAAAGTGGGGGCATTATAGAAACAGCCAGGAGGCTGATTGTCCATGCAGTCACCTTAAGGAGACTGAAATTCTCACCCCCAATTAATTATTTGCCCTTTCTGCCAGACCACTTCTCCTTCTATTCTGTTGTCTCCTATTCTGATGTTTATTCAGTGTTTTGGAATAGAAGCTTAAAGAGCAATATTGGGGAAAAAAGGTCTCCTCTGACTTTGCTGCCAGATTGAATTGCTGTTTTCTGATTATCCCTAAATCAGTGCAATTGTAAAGAGCGGAAAATGGACAGGAAATACATTTGACCCAATCTTTTAATCTTGTCTTGCACACTGTACACCCATCAGCCCTTAGGGTATCCCTGGGTGTCACAGCCTAAATCACTTGAAGGTTTGGGAATGATTCAGTTTAATGCTGGTGTCACAGGTGACAAATACCATGAGTGTTTTCCCATGCCAGAGTTTCATTTTCTGCTCTCAGCTGTGGAAGGGGAATTGCTTTGGGCCACCCCTTTTTTTTTGCTCTGGGTGCATCTGCTGGGCACGGTTGAGCTGACTGCTCTCTGACAGCTCTGAGACATGTGGAGGGGATAAAAGCCTTCTGTGGGAATTCCAGTGTAGCCCTGGGAAGGAATAAATCAGAGCTATCCCCTGGGTATTTAACTCCTGTACAGGGGCATGCAGAGCAGGTGTATAACATCCCCTGGCAAAGGAATTAGCAACTCCCTACTGGTGCTGTAAACAGCAGGTCAAAGACTTGACTAGAGCCCAGAAATCTCTATAACTCAGAAAAACTCTCAATTATCAGACAAATCTTGCATCCTCTTCAACATTTTTAGTCAATATTTAAAGATGTGAAGCAACCACTTCCCTAGGAAGAAGATTCCCTCTTTGGCTGGATATTTCTTTTCTTGCAGCATATTTCTCTCTAGTCTTAGGCACTATTTTGTTGTCTTTAATACCCCTTGATTGCATCTTGTTATCATCTTGTCTTGATTGGCTTTGTGGCTCATTATACAAAAAGGGTGCTAATCTTCGTTAATTAGTTCCTTATTAGAGTCAGTTGAGATTTGTAGCACAATAAGTGAGCTGTATTTCTGATGATAAATAATTGGCTGCCAAGGAATCCTTAGCGTGAAATCGTGTCAGTATAACTGATGATACTTTAATATTTTATGTGGGTTTTTATGTGTTTACTACAGTACTTGGTTCTTCCAGATGCAATTCCCAAGACTTCTTTTTCTGTCCTGTAGTTCTGTTACTAGCTTGAACATTCCTTACTCCATGCTGCATTCTATGATTTCATTACTTCATTGGTAGGCATCTGTTTTGTTCAGAAAACTGTCTCCTGCAAATGGCAGGAAGGATTTTTTTCTATTGCTTTTCACACTTGTCTTCATTGTATCCTGGTTTTGCTGTGCCATAGCACTGGATATTAGAGGTCTTTGGAGAACGTTAACACCTGAAATCTTTTCTGGAGAACTAGTAATAGGAAATGGGATGTAAGGTTGTAGTGATACTTTAAATTAGTGGGACGCTCCTGTATTTCAGCAGAAATCCAAGTCACTGCTCAGTACCTGGCCCCACTGATGATGGCCAAGGTTCCATGTTGTGGTATCTCTCACAGGTTATCTGAGCTGCTGCTCGAGAGAGAACTGTGAGAACTGGCTGTAAGGACTAAGCCCCCTTGTGCTTGCTGACCTCTGGGATATACCCCAGGAGATGAGGCTGAACCAAACCCAAGCCTTTTCCCAGCTTTCTGGTACACAAGAGTGTTTTTCCTGGGAGGCAAACGAAGATGTGCCTTACAGCATTAATCCATATCCAATCAAACAAAACCTTGGGAATCTATGCATTTTGAGACCTGTGTTCTCACCCTGATCAGCTACAGCTCTGATGCACTGACCTGGCTAGTGCTCCATTCTCCTCTCTAAGATGGAATATAGACACCCCTGGCAGCACAGTGATGAGCTGGAAAGAAGTTGGGTTTGTTTCTTGGCTGGTGCCAGTGAAGGATTGTTTGAGGCCAGAGTGGGCACCTCTGCAGCAGAGCATCACTGCCCTGGTATGTTCATATAGAGAGAGGCAGCTATCAGCTTATTCCACCAGGATTTCCAACAGGACCAGACAGAGTGAGAGAATGTAGGTGTAACCTCTAACTTAGTTTCCAGTCTATCTATACTTCTTTCTATTTGTAGAAATAGATGCCTTTATACTTCTATTTGTTTTGTTAATGTGCAGGGCTCAGTGAGATGCCAGATGTCCCTGCTGCTGTGTCACAGTCAGCAGGGTTGTGTGGAAGAGCAGGATTTCCCTGCATGCACATCCCTGATGGAGCCAGCACAGCCTCCCTGGAGTGCTCCAGTGCATTCATTTCAGTGGGGATCCTCATGGTTAAGGAGATGATTGCTTTGCAGAAGGGCTGGGGGTATTCCTGGTATGGATATCCTGACCTGAGAGATATTTGGTGAGAGCTTTGATCTAATGTGCTGCTTTTCCCAAGAAGCAGCAGAGACAGTGGTGTGGAATTGGTCTCACATAGTAAGGATGATTTGCCACATGAAAGGGAAGTGGAACAAAAAAGCTATACAAAGTAAGAGAAGTGTCAGCTCAAGCAGTTGGTTGAAGAATCTTTGGGTTATATGTTCCTCCCAAATACTGTAATATTTTGAGTATCATTAATGTACACTTTACAGAGCAGAAAAGTAAATCAATTATTTTAGTCCTAATGATTAATTTTTAAGTGGTGTTCCTGCTTGTTTTCAATTTCCTTACTTTATGTATGGAGCCTAGAAGTGCCCCCCAAATATATACTTTATGATTTGTTTTTTATTGCCCAGCAATACTACAGTTTTATAAAACTACCAGAAAATTTCTTCTGTTCAAGTAACACACATAGAAAAATTATTATTGTGACTCTCCCCAGAACCATATTTATTTTGCAGATTGCTTTGATGTGGTAGAGGGGTATTCTGGAGCACATTACTTCCATTTTAGGAAAGGTCACATGTCTCTTTTGCTCAAATCCTATGGGAATTCCATTTTCAAGGAGCTACAGCTTCAGTTTTGTACATTGACACTTAGCTACTTGGTCTCTAAATAACAGGGTTTATACAGGTAAATACTGTAATCCAAAGATGGGCATGTGTGAAATGTGTTTGGTATCTAAGGAGTGGGCTTGTCTCCTCTGGACAGATTCTGCAGTATTCCCCTGCCATGGTGAGCTCCACTTGTTTATCCAGTGCCTGCTCACATGAGGGAGGACACAGAGCAGCTGGCACCCATTCCATTCCCAGCATCAGCAGCTCTGTGGCCTGCCCTACAGCTTTGCTGTTAGCTCATGTGGCAGATCATTTTTAAAAGAAGCCGCTGTACCTACAACTGATGTTGATCATGTGTACAAATCTGTAGAGGCTTGTGATACAAAATCCATCCTAACTTTAATCACGAAATTATGTTCTTCCACTGCACAGTATCTAACCTGGTTTGTACCAATTTATCAGTCTTTGAGCTTAAATTTCTAGTCTCTAGTCTTCCTAATATACTGTGTGAACCATGGTCAGGTCATGGAGTTTTATATCACAGTTTGTAAATTTTACCTTTTCTTCCAAGCAATGTAATTTCACAACAAACAAATTTAAAAGATAATAATATAAGGCATCAAATGCTTATAAACAGGCTAACCTCTGGGCATTCCATTTTACTGTCTAGTGGTTGGAAAATATCTGCAAAATAATGCTGCCTTATTTCTCAAGGATATGTACCAAAGTCTCAAATAGTTTCAGTATTTGAATTGCTAAAGGATCACAGTACATATCAAAACTATTTTTAGCGTTTGAGAAGCTGCATGTAGAGTGATGCAGATTTAAATGGTGCATAAGACATTTTGACAATGAAATATTTCTTAAGACATACACTGAATGTTTGTGAATGATGAGTTTTGTCCTCAGTAGTCAGAACAATGTGTTTACTCCCATTAGTGAAAAAGTGATAAATGAGAGTGGCAAGATACCTTGCTCACAAATGCTTGTGTGTCTGTAGATGTCTGTACTCTTCCCATTTTCAACCTAACAGTTGTGTTTATTTCATTATCCCAAACCATAGTGGAGAAAATCACTGTAGCACACATTACAATCTAGTGAGATAAGCTGCTTAGTTCCAGCTGACTCCTGTCCATAGTGAAAAATAAGTCAGGAATCTTATGGCACTGAATTCTATTAATGGGACAATTTGTGGCAATTTCTCAGAGATGATTTCTGTGCTACAAGTTGGAAGTCCCTAACTGAATGAAGATACAACCTGCTGTGGTCATTCTGACTGTTTCCAGAGCTGAGCAGTCCAATTGTGTGTGCTCTAGTGAGTTGAGTTGCTGCTGCAGCACAGAATTAAAAAAAAAAAAAAAGAAAAAAGCTGGCTCTTGCTGCATGAGTGGAGCACAGAGTGTCACCAAAAGATCCTATTAACCCAGGAATGACTGCTAATTTGTAAGTGAACAAGCAAAGTGTGCATAGAGCTGGCCTACAGTATCCCTTCTTAGTCTCTTTTCTGTTCTGAACGTGGAATTATGTGCTTAAAATGTACATTTTAACCTAAGATTTGACACAAAAGTGTCATAGTGGGATGCATCCTATCAAAGGAAGATACCTCATTTTAATGATTGCCTATCTAATGGGTTAAGAATGTTTTTACAGCAAAACTAAACAAAGCACAACACAGGACAAAGTCACAGTCTTGTGAAATAACGATAAAAAGAATATTATAAAAGAATCCAGTAGCACCTGTTGTTTAAAAAATGATGAATCCTGAACTGAAGACTGTCATGAATAAGATGAGGATGTATCTCAAATAAACACTTCAGGGAATTTCTTTCAATAAGACCTGAAAAGTATGCCTTGGGCATAATATCACAGTACAGAGATTTGAAAGCCTCGAGCCAGCTTTTTCTTGCCGTTGTAATTTGACCCAGCTATTGTAGTTAATCACTGAATATAAGGTAGCTACAAGTTCCATCCTTTAGGTAGCCTATTAGAAGTTCAATAATTAGAAAAGTTTCAGCTATTTCCCATCATGGCTAAATGGTTGGAAAAACAGCGTTAAAGCCTTTTTTCAAGAATTTTAAAGAAGAAAGGTACTTAATTGGGAACCTGCCGCTCTCAGTTCTTCTTTAGTGACATGTGAAGAGGAAAACAAATTTCAAAGTGTTGAGATGTTTCAGTGAGGTGCCTGAGGGAAAGCAGGGAACATTTGACATGCAGTGAACCCAAACTTACAGGAATCTGATACCCTCATCTCACTAAAAACCTAGGTAGTTTTGTGCCAGTGGGAGCTGAAAGTGCTTAGCCTTGTGTGAACAATCTCTGAGATTGCAATTTACTCCTGCATTCAGGGCTGCTGGAAAGGGCCTGGGGGTTACAGTGGATGCCGAGTTGAAAATGAGACAACGGTGTGTTCGATTGTAAATAAGGCAAAACACACACTGAGCTGTGTTCTGAGGGATGAAGTCAGAAGATAAGGGAAGAAGGCTTGTCCATTCATTCATGTCCATTCTGACTTTGTTCTTGTTATGGGAAAATTGGTGCTGACCTGCTGAGCTCCTGGTTTTGATTAATAGCAAGTGCACTATCTGATTCTGAGTGTGTTTTCTTCCATCAGCTTACTTGGAGTACTTTAGTTTGGGCTAAAATCCTGAGCTCAGTTTGAGAATAATTCAGCTTTGTATGAAACGTATGAAGTACCAAGGAGCCTGTTTCAGACAGTGACTCCATGTCACCTTGAATATCTTCCTCTAACACTGAAGAACAGGTTCGATCAACACTTGTCAGGAAAGCAGTGGTCATAGAGGATTGTTGAAAGAGGAGCTGATCCTCCCTTGGGGTGGGGGAGTGGTAGAAATGGTCTCTGTAAGTACCTTGCCATTTTTTGTCAGGCCTCAGTAAAATGTAGCAGTGATAATCTGTCTAGTTGCTTTTATTTTTCTGTCTGTCATTAGTTCGACTCCTGAGACTCTTTCAAGCACTACAGGTCCCTGAAGCAGGAGGAGAACTCCACAGTATATCTAAGTATATGTAAGATTTGGCGGTGTGTCAGTGCATGTGAGTGTGCAATCTGTGATCACATCAGTCTCCCTTAATCCTTCCTAATGCCAGCTCTACTGAGTGGCCTGGTTATCTGGCTTTTTGAGTGTGAGCAACAGCTGCACTCTTGATTTCAATGTACCTTGTTCTCAGAAATGTGAACCTCCTGTTCATTGTTTGCAGTGGGCTCCTTTCAAAAAGTTGCAGATTAATGTACTTTCTATTGTAAGAATCTTACTAACGGGAATAATACCCAAATTCAGAGTTTGTTTGAGAATCAATAATGTCATTCTCCACAGTGTCCTCAGGCAAGGAAATGACATTTTTAAAGATTGGACTTTAAAATGTATGAAAGAGCCGGCACCCGAAGTATTGCAGGAAATCAAAAACATTGTCTGTTACATTAATGCCTTGATTCCAGACTCTGTGAAACTACTTTATGAAATTTACAGCTGCAGTTCTCTTGCAGAAAATCATGATATATTAAAAAGTCTATGGAAATAGACAGGCTCTGTGTGAACCTTCAAAACAAAACCAAACAGACTGTGAGTCCAAGTTTGGCTGGATAGCAAATCAATCATCTTTTGGAAGTCATTGTTTAACAGTAGATGTGGGATAGTCTCTTAGAATTTAAGTCAAAAGTATTTTAAATGGGATTTATTTATTTGTTTGCAGTTTCACTAGAAAGGCAGCATTTACAGAAGACATCTCTGAAATTGTGGTTTTCATTCTGAGTTTTGTCCTGTGTCTGTGAGAGCTGGTTGGAGGGAGGAGAATGATGCCTTCTGAATATTTTTAGTCTTATGCTGTTTTGCAGTATGGTATTCACACAAACCATTGAAGAGATCACTTTATGAATTGGCATAAAGTTTCACACTCTCACAGCTAATAGGAGAGTTGTTGCTGGTTATTACATTTCTCCAGCCTTCCACCTATTCCATCATTCTAAAACAAAGCCAATGAGGGAATTCATTTTTGTCTTATGCTTTGAGTTAAAATACATACATTTGAACAACAAGAGTTTCCTCAGTTCAGCAAGGTGAGCTCTACTTCTCAAAATCTGTTTCCATGGGTTAGCTTTACTCTGCCTTTTGTGGCTTCATTCCCCTTTGGTGTGCAGGGCCATGAGCCCTTGTGCTGCAGCGTGCACTCAACTTTGTCATTTTAAGGCTTCAGAGAATGCCTCCCTCCTCACGCTTGTGTTTGTGTTTTCTCAGGATGGCAGGGAGGAACTGTGAGAAGCCAAGTTAAACAGACAGCCTTTCACATAGAAGGTGAACAGAAATGAGAAGAAACAGGGCATGCACTTTGGTTTTTCACTTTTGTAGCCTTTGTATGGACAATATGAACAATGCTGATTTTCTTCTCTACTGCATGTGCACTACTTTGAACTCAAGGAGATGTATTCATATTTACAAGGAGACTCCTCATGCTATAGAAAGCATTTACACACAGCTGGATGCAGTTGTTTTCTCTGATTTGTGTATGTCATGATTATCTCACCCACTTTTGTGACAGATCCTTGACACAGAAACTTGGTTCAGGCTCATACAGCTCCAGTGAAGATGACTGCATCTTATCCTCCAGTTTGAAAAAACTTTTACCATTTGTATTTCTCAGACTAGGATTAACATCAGTGAATGCAGATACCTCCATTCCTGGAAAATACTGAAAATACCAACTGCAATCCTCAGGACAAATCCTTTTTCCTCTCATTTTGTTAGTCTCAGAATAAAAGTTAGCTTCTAAAGCAGACCTCAGTGCAAATGAACTTAGGCTGTATTAGCATCAGGTTTTAGATTTTGTGTAAATCTAAGAATGTTGAAGGTTGTTGGCTGGACTGCTTAACAAACAAGTTTTCCCAAGGCCTTGATGCAATTGCTCATAAATTGGAATTGGAACCCACTGTCTGCTGACCAGTATGGATGCAATTCAGAGCTGCACAGTGGAGATTTGTTGGGGCCATGATATCCTCGCCTTTCACTTTTACCTTCTTCTGTCCCTTGATGGTATTCAATTCTGAAGCTCCTATTAAATTTGGAATATTGCTTGTGTGCACTGTGTAATTATGAATTCTGTACTCCATGGCCTGACGCTCATTATCTGCTTATACTGTCCTTTGTCAAAAGGGCAAGAAGGGACACGTGCTCAATATAGATGAAGCTGTCTGTATGAAAGGATCTTCCAAGTCTGTCTCTGCAGCAGGGAAGGATGAGGCCATTTGAGAGAGTCACAACTGAATTTTGGCTAAGTCAAAAATGCTTACTTGCTTCATGTTCCCCACATGGCAGTGAACAAACATCAGCATAATCTAGCACAAAAGAAAAGCCCCAATTCTCAAATGAAAGAGTGGAGGCAAATTTGCATGTATCACCCACATAAGTATATAATTATGGAGTTTGAGCCTTATCCCTGAGACACCTCAGGATGTGCTCAAAATCTTCCTCCAAACATTGTGCTGGATGTTAAGGACTCCTCTGCAGGGAGTGTGTAAATCAGCACAGGAACTGTGCAGTGCTGACTTTACAGCATGGTGAAAGGGGAGTGACAAATTTTATCTGATTTTACAATATCCAAAAGGCAAGGCTCCCATATGATGCACTTCCACTCAGGAGCCATTAGTTTTTGCCACAGAATTTGTTTTTCTTAAAGCAAAACATCGGTCCATGACTCTCACATAAACAAATGCAGGTGTTAGGAACTGTCCCCCACTTTGCTGTGGGAAGTTTTTTTTTTCCCCTTTCTGTTTGTGTGAATTTTCTTTCTCAGTGGAAATCCCATTTAGCTTAAACTTGTGGGTTTTTTTTCTCAAAGTATAACCTCAAGCTAAACTCTTTTGCTTATGTTGCTATTTTTTACAATGGTTTAAGCTGAAGTTAACCTTCCTATTAGCATTTTAATGGAAAAGGAGATTCTAGCACTTAGCAAGACATTTTGTCTGCTTTCAAATGGCAACGTGGTAAAGGTATGAAATGTTTTCCATTATTTGCAAATTTTTTCTTTTCCTGCTGCAAGACTCTTTCTTTTATTGATATAAATAAGAACAGCATTTGGCAGGGACATCCCAGGTCATCTGTTACAGTCATTCTCTTTATAACAATATCAAATACTCAACTTTACAAGCTAGTCAGTCCTGTTTTAAATGCAATTGAGGGGGTTTTGCTTATGCTTTCTAAGCCTATTCTGAATGTTCTCTTTACTAGTCATTAAAATACTTCTTCATTGCTTAAATGAATTCATGGTCAATTATAACCATTTGTTTCAATGCCAGGTAATGTCCTTTAGCTGAAATATTGTTCTTTTAAGTGAAGATGACTTTCTAAACATGGTTCTGTAGACACAGTCTTTCCTTACAAATGTCCCCATTGTGTGACAGTTTATGGGGAGCCCTTTCCTTAGAGGGAATCTGAAAATGGGTCAGGACACTGTTTGCTAAGTAAATAATATTAAATGTACTGTCAGCTTTCCAGAGATTCTGCAGGGTCTTTCTAACACCCTCCCAAAATAGTGGAGGTTAAGCCATGTGAAAATCGAAGGGCAAGCAACAGATTTATTGTGCGGGCAAGAATTATTTATTAAAAGTTCCCAAGACAATAAAGATTATAAAGGTAAAGGTTATAATAATAGCTTTGTTCCTGCCTTGCTAGGATTTCCATTAGATGTTAATTCTATTATTAAAAATTAAATTTGTTTAATTTATGATCTTGTTTTCTAAGGAAACACCTATTGATCAAAACAGGCCTTGCTTTATTAAAAATTCAGAGCATTATCCAGATCAGTTGTCAAGCTGGATGTATTAAACCAGAAGATGTTTTAACAGCAGCAGACACAAAGTGATGTGTCCAGCAATAGGGAAAGCCTATTGCTATGAAGTGTACCCCAAAATCCTGGAGCATCTTCAGGGCTGCAGGGGTGAGACCACCAGTGGTGCTCTGCCAGTGGAGCCACAGTAGTTCCTTGGTGCATAGCCAGGGCAGTTGTTGGCAGGATGAAGCTGTTGATAACAGCCTGTGGAAAGGGCTAAATATTGAAAAAATGTTATCTCTGTAGTGGTGTGAGTGCTGGGAAGGCGCTTTTCTGACGGTGTGTGTAGTGCTTTCACATTGAGGGGCTCGCTGGCTGTCAGTCAAAAAGAGAAAACAGAAGCAACAAGGTACCAAGAGAAGCCAGACAGGTGCACACAGGACACAGTGTCCATGTGGTGGGGATGGTGCTGTCTCTGACCCCTGGCCTCTCCTGGCTGGAGAGGGAAGAGCAGCATCAGCCCGAGCTCTGGCAAGGAGTGGCACCTGCAATGTGAGTTTACATGGGGACAGCAGGGCAGGCTTGGCCTTTTTCTATGCAGCTGACAGAAAGCTACATTTTTATTGTAAATTGGTGGAATAATGGAGTGTTTGGGGAGAATGCTGGATCTCACACACAGGTATCTGATGAGGCTGTGTTAAAAGACAGAAACCTCCATCTGCTGTACAGGGGCAGCTCAGTGTAAGTGTCAGAACAGCAGGTCATCGGGGCTTGTGTGACTTAGCTCTGCCAAGAGTTATTTATATTCTTTTATTGAGAGCAGCATTTACAAAGCTGCTGTTCTGAAGAATCAGAAATTCAAATACAGGAGGATTTCCAACCAAAAAGATGAACCTTGGACCAGTAAATTAAATTTAGTTACAAGAGGATAAACATACATTGTCAGGCACTCCACTCTTCCTGTTCCCACTGAGGTGGTGTGGGCTGGTGATGTTGCATTACATTAATATAAAAGATTTCTGTGGGGCTGGGTAACTGTACCTGAGATTATCCACTCTGCCAGAGGAGAAAGTAGATGTTAATTTAATGTATTTTCTGGTTTGGATAAACTATTTTGTTTGGAGAGACCAAGTACAGATTTTCCAAATTGCTTTTCCATCCTTTTAAGTGAAGAATCATGAGGAGACTAAAGCCACAAAGACCATGCATTAAGTCTTGAGATCACTCTTGCCACAGAGTTAAATGGTTTGAGTTTAATAATAATAATTATTACAATAATCACTATTATTATAACTTTAATTTCTTTAATATTTAATATTAATGAAAGGAATTTTTAAAATGGTGATATCTTTACCTAATTTGTGTGCATTTTGTCCAGTTTTCAAAATCATTCATTTTAAGAAGCATTTACAGGTTATTGGAGTTTAAATATGTTCTGTTCAAAAATTGTAACCAGGCAGGACCCCCACATTCCCACATATAAAACTGGTATTTTCATTTGAAATAGCTCAGAAGTACCATTTCAACCACTCAATTCCACCCATGTTCATCATACTTGAGGTCAAAATTTTGACAGCAACGCTGTCAATTGTGTCTCAAATTATACTCATTTGATTTGTCTGCATTCAGGAAGCAAAATTAGAGGCCTGTAGCACAATTTAATTGTGGATCATGTATGCAGGAGGAATGTTGTGAGTATGCAAGTGCAAAGTAGCTGGTGTTTGCCAGCTGCTGCTGTGACTGCTCTGCTCGCAGACTGTTGACTTTGTGTATATGTAATGATTTTTTCGAAGAATCAGTGATCATTGAGGCAGCAATAATTGGCACTGGGGAAACCTTTTAGCAAGTCTTCCCCAGCAGTTAGTGATGTCTTGATTTCACTGGCTTTTGAATAGCTACAAAGTGTGCTAATTTTCAGTTGTGTAGTAGCACTTAATTAAAAATGCTGTAGAGACTTGGAGGGGTGGGCTCAGCCTTGGGCAAGATCCTGCTACGCGAGCAGTGTGTAGAGTCTGAGTCTGAGAATGAAGTGCAGTCTCCTGACGCTGCTCTTGGCCGCACCGGAGCTCCGGGCTGGCTCTACGGTGCCACTCGGGCACGGGCAGTCACCAGGAGTGGGGAACTGCAGGGGAAAGGTGATCCCACTGCAGAACCTTCAGAGCACCGAATCCCGCCGGGCTCTGCCAAATCAGGTGTTGTGGGTGATGGCAAAAGGAAGGAGGAGACTCAATTGGCTGTACTTCCCAGGAACAGGTTTATTCGGGAGAGGGGATGAACACAAGGGTCTGGGCTGGGATAAATCAGGACTGAAGAGAGCCCAGAGCACCTCTGTGCACTGGGTTTTATCTCAGGGGCGGGCACAGTCCAGGGTCCAATGGGAGCTCACGGAGGGAGGGGTAGGGGGAGGAGGTCACAATGTCAGGGACCAATGGGGATACAAAGAAGGTGGGAACATAACATAACAACCAATAATGTGTCGAGGAAGGGATGATGTACATAGAAGGAGCTGGAAGGAGAGGTGGGGTTTACAGTGATGGATGGGGAGATGGGGCAGGGTAAAGGTGATTGACAGGGAACATTCAGGAAAACTGGGAGGGGTTTACATAACAGACAAATGGAACCAACCAAAGCAGTAAATGGGGGAGAACCAGGAAAATACCAAACAGACAAATCACTAACAATTTTAACAGAACTGAATAAACATACTACAACAGTCTTAGACTGACTGAGCCCTGGATTAACAGAGTGCATGTCCAGCCCAGCAAGGTCTTTTCAGAACAGAGAGCTGATTGATGCTTGTGCTAAATAAACATCAAACATATGCAATGGCTGCTGGTCTTAGAGCTAAGGCTCAACCAAAGAGGAAGCTTAGGGTTTGGATAGGGTTAGGACAGAGACAAAACCCGATTTGTAGCTTTAATTTCCTTTGACCAGGTACCAGCGTGGAGTAGCCTTGTGCATGGGGTTCAGAACTAAGCAGAAAGTGCTTCTCTTCATTTAATTTTCAAAACACTGCTGTAGTTGTCCTTACTCTGCTTTCCTGGCCATAGATTTAAAACAATAGAGTAGAAAGTCACCCCTTTACCTTAAATATTGGTATAAAACAGCTTGTATGTCACCCTGAAAATTAAACCTTCTGATAATGTTTTCATAGTTTTAATTACCGTCCCATGGAAGTCCTGTAAACATAAGTTGTTTATCACATTCCTTTTGAGACATGTCTTTTGATGGACATTTCTCATGACCAGTGTGCTTGGGAAGGTGGTAACTTAATTATCCAATCCCTGGTCATTGTTGAGAATCCATAAGTACTGGAGTCAGAGAATAAAGTCACAGGTTTTTGTTCTGACACTGAGAGTGGTTGTGTGAATAATTTTTTGTCCTTTAGTGACACTTGTACACGTGGATGACTGAACAGGTTTATTAAAAAAGAAAAAGGCAATAGATAAGGCTCTAGCTGCTGCTGCTGTGAAAGAAGCTTTCAGAACTTTAAATAAGTTTAAATTAGAAGTTTTATGTGCCTGAATCTGAAACTTGAAAATCTAAGAGTCATTGCAGTCAATTCAGTTGCTTAACGAAATAATGAAAGCATCATATGAAATTATGCAAAACCAGGGGAAATTCAATATCCTGAAATCCTATATGCAGATTAATCAAATTAATGGCAAGGTATAAAAGGATGTATTTGGGAGATTATGAAGAAAGTCAGCTGTACAGGGTTTTAAGAGCCTTGGAAAGGGAAGACAAGCCATTGCTCAATGCTGTATGGCAATTTTCTCAGTATAGTAGTTAAATATATTATTTTGAAGAAAAAAAATAATATTTTGGTTTTTGCTTTTTTGAATGAAACCTCCACAGCACATTTGTTTTAGGTTGGAAGAAGTTAAATAACCTTCAAAGACATTGTCTTAATTTTCAGAAGCAAAATATGTAAGCATGTTTTGTATAGCAAAAGTGTCAGACCAAAGGGTTTTTACTTGTGGAGGTATTACTCTTCCTTTTTGTTGGGTTTTATTTTGGGGATGGGGGGAAGGTGTTTGTTTTTTCTTTTGGTTTTATTTTGTTATCTAAAACTGAATTTGATATTAATATGCAAACAGTTTCAGGCAACCAATAACACATTTCTTTTCCTTCATAAACCATTTGTCTGGAAAAATTAATAGGACTCCTATCTTGAATATTTGAGAACTTCTCAGTGTTCAAACTGTGTGAAAATGTAATTGGAGTCTCCTAGTTTCTGCTTATTCTCACTGTCTTATTTTAAAAAGAATAAACAATATGTATAAGTGAAAATGGATGAGTTATTTCCTGAGATGTGTGACATTTTGGAAAAGATGTAATATATCCAAAAATTATAGTAAAAGTTATGAATTAAAAAATGTGCTTACCAAGAGTACCAGCAAAAAAAAGAACACAAATAATCAGATACCCTACTGCCAAAGTATTGCCCCCAAATTTAGGAACTTGGAACTCAGATGCCAAATTTCTCTCCTCAGTGACAGGCTGCTTGCTGTGCCAGCACTTGGACCACAGAAAGTCAGGAGACAAAAACCATAAAGGATCAAGCTAAATAGCAGCATGACGATAATCAGCCCGGTTTCTTCTTGCCTGAGTGTGCTCACATGAGACTGCAGCATCATCTCTCAAAGAAAATATCTCCAGATGGAATTTACTTCACTAGAGGGACTCAGATTGGAAAGTTCCCCAGTCTGAGGCACTTTGATTGCTTTTCAAGACCATTCTTCCCCTTTCAGCAGTCCAAAACACATCAGTTAAGATGAGACCAGGCCTTTATGTGGGGTCTGAGTGAAGCGCTGCTTCACTTGGGGTAGAGAGCTTGTTCCTGGCAGGGTGCCTTTTCACAGCCCACATCTCATGTCTCTGTTCCCTGTACAAAGTCCCTCCAGGGAGTGCTCCATCCCCATATCCATATGCCTGTGGCTTGTACTGGTACTGTGCCTCTCCTCTTCCCAACTAGGATCCCCGGGTTGTTTCCCAAAGCAGACATTTCAGTCTGTGATATCAGTAAATCATTGTCCTGAGAGGCATAGGGAAATGGAAGGGAGGAGGAACAGGGCTTGTGCCATTAGAGGGGTGGAGGGAGCACACTCTGTGGTGCTGTTTCCTCTCACCATAGTGCAAATCTGCAGATTTTGAGCATTCCCTGGTGGGTGTTACTTGTTCTGATCCAGATTTTTCAAATATGTTGACAGAGCAGACGTGAGCACCAGGGAGAAACCTGTCCTTCTAGGAAAACACTTCATCAGAGCCTGTTCATTGTGACTAACAGTGAGCAGTGTACAAAAGAGACATCTCTTGAGTTAAGATGGTAATGAAAGAAAAGAGAATAAGCAAGTTTCCTCAGGTGCAGCCAAAGCTCTTCCAGGCCAGTTTGCCTGCCTTGGCCAGCTCAGCTCAGTCTCAGAAAAGAGTATCTGCCTCAGCCATAGTGTCAAGGTAAGCACAGAGACTCCTGACCCTGAGCTGCTGCTTCTCTCATGGCTCACATCAGACTAGGTTATGTCAGGTTCTTTACCCTAAAAAATACGGCTGCAGAATAATCCTTGCTGGTTCATTTCCATTCCAAGTCAGCATAAATCCTCTTGCTAATCCTCACAGAGCTATGGGTATTGTGCTGCTGGGAAATTGGCTCTCAGGTAGAGGTCCCATTGCCTCTGAGGTATTTCACATATTATAAAAGGAAATATCAGACTGCCAAAGGTGGAGAGATGGTGTTTTGGAATAGGCCTATTTGTAAAATCTGGGAGGAAAATATTGGGGAGAAAGATGGGGGGAGGAAATACTGTTAAATATCTGTGTATTGAAAGTGACAACACTTAATACTACTAGCAGGAAAATTTATCATGTGTTAAATTAATGTACTGTATTATGGGATGCTTTTATATAGCAATTTGGTTTTCTTGGTGAAGTTTTGTATTGAGATGTAATAAAGAAAATTCTAGTGTAAAATATGCTATCTTCAACATTCATAAAAGACACTGTACTTTAAAGGACCCAATCCTGTTCATATCCACAGAAATGGAAGCTTTGCCATTGACTTCTATGGAAGCAAGGTCAGCTACAAAATGATCAATTAAATAGGATTCCAAGTATGATTTATTGTCCTCATGATACTCATTTTCACCCCATTAGCGTTCCTTTTCGTTAGTGTGACCTTCAGTCTTGCATAGTGAAATGCTTATTGCTCCAGACCATGACCTAACAGGATGAGAATACAACTGGTAAGGCAATGATCTGAGTCAAACAAGATATTGCCCATGGGCAGGAGCTTCTTGAGCAGTGCATGGACTCCTGGCCTACACCTGGTAATGGTTTTGGACATCCTGCCAGTATAAAATCTGTGTAATTCTAATAAATCAGTGAATCAGGTTTGAACACCTGCCTGCCCATGGAATGAATTCCTTGTTTTGATTTTCTCGTGAGCATGGCTTTTGCTTAATGTATGAAATTATCTCAGTCATGAGTTTTCTTACTTTTACTCTTCTGATCTTTCTCTCAGTCCCATCATGGGAGGAGTAAGCAAGTGGTTGTGTGGGTGTGAGTTGCCAGCTGGGGTTAAACTATGGCATTAAACTATAGAATCCAGACAAATATTTTCTTGAGGGGTGAAATTAATGTTAGTTTTCTTTTTCAAATAAAAATATAAACTTTGGATCTATCAAATGGAAAACGAGCAAAGGACTAATCCCAGTGGAACAGGAATTCAGTTATGAACCACCTATATCATAGACCTGGGACATCTTGACTTGCAGTTTCCATTGAAAGACAATGAAAAGAAAGAGGTGTTTGGTGTTGTGACAGACGACACCCTGTGCTGTATGTTCGTCTTCTGTTGCTATTGGGATTGTGTATTTAGTGAATTAGTCGTGATTGATGATAGTGTTTTAAGGACTTGCTAGTTCTTCCTGGGAAAAGATGGCATATTTTAGCTATATTAATGGGTTGAGACTTAAGGATAGCAACATATATTTTTGTGATCTTTCAGCAGCAAAGCCACAATTTATACAAATGGATTCACTCTGTCTTTAGCTCAAGCAACTCTGACAAAAGATGTCATTTGAAATAATGTTGCTCATCCTTCATAGATGCAAAAGCTTAAGGCTCCATTGCTTTGATATGAAAGCGTGTTGCAGTTTTCTGCTTCTTTTAATATCGGTATATGGTGTTAATGATACTTTAACTGTTTTACACAGCTCCAGATGAGACTGAGAGAACAGAAAGGTGCTTATTTTGCCAGTAGAAAGATATATACCTACTTGGGAGTATGTAGAAGGAGAAAAGCAGCATTCCAGCAACAACTCAGAATTCCCTAAATGTCAGCTCTGCAGCAGTTAAAAAATAGTGCTACAATGTGTTCAGCCACAATTGCCAATTTACAGCACAGTACAGTATATTAGATCCCTTTACAGCACCTTGGTAAGGAAGCACATCATTGCAGAATAATACCAAGGGCTGGGAGAGGTCTCTGCCTTGCTCTGGTGTATTTGCTGAAGTTCAGCCCAATCCTTGAATGCTCCCTGTGGTTGTGATATCAGTAATGCATGCATGGGGACCCATCATGGGATGGCCAACAAACAACAAAAGCCTGGTACTAAAGGTGGTCTTTAGACACAATCTGAGAGTAATAAGAGATTAGGACAGACATTCTGCCCTAAAAGCTCTTACAGTACTGCTGCACTGTGCTTTTGCTTTTGTGATCCAGCCCTTTTAAAATGCCACAAATGCTTTTACTGATTAAAAAAAACCCCGATGCGACAACTAAACAATCCTTTCTGCATTTAAACCACTGGTTCTCTAAAAAGTGTTGGTACCATATACTTGGTAGATAACTGATAGATCCTTATATAATGCCTGTATGAAAAGTGTGCTGACACACAAAGAATTCCTTTATTTACTAATTGAAATCCATGGGACAATGTGCTAATATTTCCCATCTCTAATCCTGTGTTTAGATTACCTCCATTCTGCTCTGTTAAAATACTTTGTTCTGTAATTATTAATCCAGATATTGTTCACCTCCTGAGAAACTGTCATCCTCTTTAGCTATGCATCTCACGTCTTTCAGTTTAAGCCCTTGCCTTACATCACTAGAAAACAGACCTCAGAATTGCAGTAAAGCACTTGTTGAACAAGACAGTCTATTCCCCTGTAGTAAATAAAAAGGTGTTTGATAGCTGTTGTGCATCAGACGGGTTTGATGGACACGTATGTGTTGATTAGAGAGAACTGAATGTGGTGGATAATGCATTTTAAAGCAGACAACAAATTGGAAAAAAAGTTTCACATGGGGGAAGGTGGTAGGTAAAACAATCACATATGCCTGGGCAAATTATGACACTCACTGTTATGAAGAACATGATAAGTAATGCAGCCTTTACTGTTTCCTGCCCTGCCACTGCTGAATTTGTGCTCAGCCAGCCTCTCCATCACCAGTCTTCCCATCCTTAGCGACTGAAGTATGGTGAGAAATTTACAGTTTTTATTTGGGAGGAATTTTGTGGTGTTTTGTTTTCTTGGGGATTTTTCTTTCATTTTACATTGGAACAAAACCCAAAATTCTCAAAACTCCTATCATAAAGGCACATGTCTGACAAATGCTGTGTGAGAATGCTGTTTCAGAAAGAAATAGAAGTTTCAGGGTGGCCTGATTGGAAAATTGGAAAGGGTCTTCTTTAAATGTCTTTATTGCTTTAAAATTGCTCCATGAGCTGGGGCAATAACCCTACATAATTATACAGAAGATTAAAAATGTTGGTCAAAATAGTATGTTGAGTTTCGATTGAATGATGTATTTTAAATGTAATGGCAGTTACTACCCAGAGCAGATTGAATCATCTTTTTCTCTTGTTGAAAATGTCAAAGCAAAACCTTGAATTGCTTCAACACATGACAAACGGAAGACACTTTGAACAGGAAAATGAAGAGTCAAGCAGGTTGGTTACAAGAAGCTGACACAATTCCATGAGGAGTTTCTCAGAAATTACATTCCTAGTGCTGCCATTAGTGTTGTATCCATGTCCCTCTCACAGGGAGCTTCTGCTGCCTTTCTCACTAAGCCTGGGGGGCAGCTTCCCCTTCCTGCAGCTTTGGGTGTATAAGCCTTGGCTGAGAGGATTTGTTAATAAAAATAGAGTTGGTTCCTCTCCTCTTTTTCCGCTTGATGATTTTTGACTCTTCTAATTTATTTTTTTTTTTCTATTTTTTTCTTGATTTAAAGATTATCTTCATCTTTTAATAAAGGATGGAGGAAATATACTGGAGTATTAAATCCTTATCTGCAGCCATTTGAAGTGCCTGTGGGACTGTTTAATCTCACATTTCAGAGGATTTGGAAGCTAGGCCTTTCTGCAGTTTCTGCTGCATGCAGTATATATGTGCTCAAGTTGACCTGTGGGATAGGTGCAATCCATCACTCACTCGCTGACAAGTTTATTTTGTACTCCTCTGATAAAAATGTCTGGTGTGTTGACAACCTGCTTCACAATGGTTGATTCAAAACAAGTCCCAAAGACCCTTTTTTGGCCATATCTTCACTGGTTTTCATTGCTTTTCGCTTTGCCTTGAATGTTTGAACAGTTTCTCTGGGAAGTTCATTTGTTCCTCTCAGCTGTGCTGGGTGTCACTCACTGGGCTTGGCAGTGGGGCTGCCCAGAGATGCCCCAATGGGAACTGCAATTTAAATCCTCAGACTTTTTCATGAATGGATCTCTGTGCAGCCTTTAGTCACATTCCTCTTGGAGGTTTGCCTGCAATTCTTTGCATCCCCTCTGACCAGTAAACATTTTCAAGTAATGTGGTAGTCTTAAAACATCACATTTTCTTCTGAATACTTGCCTTCTGCAAACCTGATGCTGTGCTTTGCACATCTTTGATGTACTTTTATGAAAATGAAATTGCATTCTTGGATCAGAGACTCTTCCCTTTGTTTGATAGTAGCTGATACTGAAAGGTTCAGGTCCCAGGCTGATCACCAGGGGTTATTCTGCTTCCCATCAGCTGCTAGAAACTCTGATGTAAGTGGTAAAAGGCAGCAGAGCCAACTCTGAAAATGGGTCGTCCCGCCAGAGATTTCTATGGATGCTACTTTCTTTGTTAATTCTTTTAAATCCTTTGCCTCAAATAAGAGGACAAATTTCCTGGGATAACTACCTCCTTCATTTCTTAAAGCATTGTCTTTCATCAGAAGATTTACATTTTCTTGATCTTTGGTCATGAGGCAGGATAAACAGTAGCAAGTGTATCTATGAGTTCCTTATGTGCCTATATTATGCCTGCTTTTATTCATTTTCCTGCTCATCCAACCAATAATGACATGATTCGCCCCAATTCTTTTCTTAATGATGCTCCACATGCTTAGCAAGTATACAATTCAGAACTTCTTCAGTGGAAAAAATGAAAATGTAACAGACAAACCTGGTAGAATATATTTTGCAGCTTTTGAAGGCAAATTAGAGACAAAGAACCTACATAAACATTGCATAAACATTTTTTGAAAAGGTTTTCCTTGTCAAGTACACTAACATTTTTCATCATTGTAACAGGCTAAGGAAGCCAGGGTGCTAATCCAAAGAATGCATCAGCATTAATAGACTGGATGGGGCAGGTGAAACCTTCTCATTAGCCCCCAACAGAGCGAAATCAATTGGCAAGAGATGACAACTTAACTGAAGTTTCATGTTTCTTACTTGTGAATGTAATTCATCTAAAAGATTTACAGTTGAAATTCCATCTAAAAATTGTTTGTGGTGTGGCCGCTTTGCAATCGTAACGACCCCGCTGAACATCAAAGCAGGCTAAACTGTTACACTGTGCAACATCTAAAATTGTCCAAAGTACAAGTTTTAAATGGTTGCTGCTGCCTTTGAGACTTAAGTGAAAAGCATTTTTAAAGTCATTCTTCAATAGTTCTGTCCTTTTCTTTGAAAAGTTGCCGCAGGATGTTTGTTCTGTAGTGAGGGTTTGACCTGGGCTGTCTCAGGGCACAGGTGAGCCATGAGCTTGCCTGGAACAGCAAAGTAAGAGAGGTGGCAAAATGGCACTGGCTCTTCCTTCAGTGGTTTGTGGTGAGCACTGGCTGGAAGATGCTGTTGAGCTTGGACATGGCTTTTCCTCAAAAAAGGCACCCATTGTTTTGCCTACATGTGGTACCACAGTTGCCTAAAACTTTGTTCATCTGATATTCATCATCCACGATAATTCTCTATTGATACACTATCTCTACCTAATACAAGTTTTTTTTTAGTCTGAGGGAATAATGGATTGCTTTGAGTTTTGTTAAAAAAGTGCATAAAATCCACTCCATGATAATTCATGTATCTGGAGCTGTGCTGTGGTGCAGTACCTCACTGTGCACAAGTGGTCAAATTGATCATGGAATGTTAATGGCTTGTGGACTGCAGGCTTTTGGTAGCCTGGCTTCAGGTTGACAAGAATGATAGCTTTCATTTGCATGCAAAGGCTCCAGCTGTTCCTTTAAGATGGATGAAGGGATCTGGCTTCATCCGTCACCACTTCTTTACTTTCTTATAAGACAGAAAGAAAAAAGAATTTAAAAAGCCAAACCATAAAATGTCATAAAATGTTCTTTGCAGATCTCCTTGAAATAGAGGGTAATTTCAAGCATCTTATTTTTTGCCCAGAGTCCAAGAGAAACATTTTGAGAGCAGATGAAATTATGTGTCCTTTGTGCTAAATACACTCTGTTCATTAAATAAAGCACACTCCATTTGAGATTTTCATGAATTACATTGAAGGAAAATGTAATTTACATTTAGTAAGAATTTATTACACTTTTTCTCTACTTCAGAGGAAACTCATGCTGGAGTCTTAAAAGCAAGCAAGCTTCATGATCCACATTTAGGAAAGGAATAAAATGATCACAAGAATCATTTTGGTTGGGAAAGAACTTTGCATAATCTAACACAATCTGTGAAATTTAGAAATGCAGTGAAAAGAGAGGTGTGTTGGCAACTGTAGGAGTAAGGAAGCTTGATAACCTCATACAGTGAAAGCCCTGCTAACACAGAATTCTTCTGCTTTCCAGCACCCACCTTGCAATGAATCTAGTGACAGCACCAATGGTAACCCCTACCATCAGTGCCACTGAATGTTTCACATCAGGAGATGCATAACAGTCAATGCCACAGGCATTTAACACGTACATTGCAGTCGTGTTAAGTGTTCAGCCCTGTTGTAATTACTTTGTGATAGGCACCTTGTGGGATTTTGCCATCTGTGCTTCAGTAATGTGCAATCTGTGCTATTGTTTCTACTCCACTTCACCAGAGTCCTGAGCCGTACTCTATTGCATAAGTTCCACCAATCTCACCACTTTATTTTCTTTTGACTTAATTGCCTTGTGAGAAGGTGGAAGAAGATCCAGCACAAACCTGGAAAATAGAAGATCCCAAACCAAAAATCTAGTTAATCTCTACTTCTCTTAACATTTTCATGAATTCAAGAGTTCATCTAATGCCTTCTCTCCAAAGCCATTTGGCTCTCTCTGTGCACTCTGACAGCATCCCATGTGCAATAGATGGAGACATCTTAGGTGAGGGGACTGGCAGAAAAATTCTTTACCCAGAAGTGATTTTGCCCATAGAATAATTAGCTGCTCTTATTAGTTCTAAATATTCACCATGGGTTACAAGGTGATGCCTGCAGCAGAAGCTGTTGGAGCAGCAGGTAAGAACAGGACAGGCACAACCAGCTGGTCAGGATTTGGCTGCTCTCAAAGTCAAGGGAGCTGCAGTCAGGGCCAGCTTCTTCTCAGTGTCAGTAGCATGACCTGACAAACACAGGTCTGTTCTGAGTCATTGAGGACTTAATGAGTTAAAATCAAAACCACGAGTAAAAAACCAAGATCATTTGAGTGCCTCAAAATTCATTTCCCTTCTGAGCTGCATTTCAGCATGGGCACAGCATCTCCCTTAATGCTGTGATTGTGTTGTCCTCCTTTCTATGTCATAAAAAGAATTCATGTGATGAATTCCAATTATTTACTGCTAATATAAAAATGCTAAACTTCTTCTTGCAGAAAATTGTCCCACAGAGGTAGTCCTAACAGTGCATTAAGGCATTCTTGATCCTAGGTAGGATTTCCAGAAAGTGGTGTTTGTGGTGGTAGTGGCAGAGGGGGAAGCATCCAGCTGCTGAATCATTCCACAACATTTTCCCAAAAGAAGAATTTCCTGCTTGAATAGTAATAAATAGAGAAAACCTCTTTGTCATTGGCTAATGACTCCTGACTTCCACACAAGTTCTGAGTTTACTAAGTTGGAGTTTTTTGAGAATAAGTGTTCAGTGTTTATTTTCAAAGACTGAGATATTTATCCTTAGACAACATCTCATTGCAGTGGCTTTATTTCTGTTAGAGCAAATGACAAATGGAGGTGCAATCATTTTGTCAGCTTAAGCTGAGAGGAAGGAAATAACACAATAGGCAACTGATGGAGAAGTGTGTTTTGACTGACTGGTGGAGCACACTACAATAGAGCTAATCAGGAAACAGGGTCCCTGTATAAACACAGCCTCACAAAATTGCATTTTTATGAATGAGTTGCATCATGTGGTTTCCTACTACTTTTCACCTTGTGTGGTAATTTTCTGCTGTGCCAAGAAAATGAAAAGCAGTGATTCTGATCTGGGAGCAGGACTTGCTGGTGATAGTGTGTTGGAGGTTTGGTCCACAGAGTCCAGGTGAAAACCCTTGGCTTTTTAAACAAGCTTTTAACTCTTCAAGTGAACAGCTCGTTCCCTGTCAGCCAAACTACAGCTGTCACATTTACATTTACATCTGCACAATTAGCTCTCACGTTTGCTTCATTGTAAGCAGCAACATGGAAGATAAAGCAGTAGCAGGTCAGGCCTGAAGCATTTTACTGCCAGCCGCTGAGAAATCTCTTGGCACAAGCTGGGGTTTCAGGTGAGACAGAGGGAGTTAGGGATGTATCTTTTCAAAAGGTACAATGCTGAGCTTCTCTTAGCAGTGTGTGCCCTCTGGTTAATACATTGATTGAGAGTTTTGCATGCACTTAGTTCCATCATCATCTATGGTGTGCTGGTTGCAGTGTCACTGCCAAGATTTGTCTTTGCCAGAGTAGATCTAAGCCATGTCTGGAAGCATATGTATTTGAACTGGGAGTGAGCAAAAGCTTAACTTTGGGTAGGAGCTAATTTCAGATTAAGGCTTTGGCATGCAGTTATTTGCCCCAGAGGGTGCTATTCAAACAGATCTGTTCTGCTGTCAAAAGGTTAGCCAGATTCTTGAATGATTGATACTAGAGGCTCTGTGTTAATTAATGGTGGTAAAATGCCAGATCCTTTGATTGAAGGAAGTAGGTTGGCAAGCAATTGTGTCATAGAAGCTTTGAATCAATTTTGTTAGATTCCCTGCATTCTGTTTCATATTTAGATAATTTTTCCTTTCATCATTGCAAATTACATGAGCAAATGTCCAAGAGGTACATCAATGGTAAAATTACAGAACAGCAAATGTACTTTGGGTGCTTATCACAAGAAAAGGGAAGTCATTACCCACCACAAGGAAGAAAGAAGGAAATGCTGTTCCCCAGCATTTGACAGTTCCTAGCCACATGGGAGTTCATTTTAGCTCCCTTCTAAGAATTATCTGGTCTGGAAAACACTCCAGCTGTGCTGAGCTACAAGAGAGGCCCTTCAAATCATAAGCATGATTTCAGTGCATGACCCTGGTGCTGACTGGCTTCACACAGTTCAGAGCCAGGAGCACAGGTGATGCCTGTTGGCTTGGGCCATGTCCTTTTGCATGGAATAGGGGAAGGGGATCTGTGCTCAATTCAGAAGTTGCATTTAGCTGAGCCACTCAAAATATTTGAGTTAACAGACTTGAGTTCATTGTAGCAACAGTTTGGGCTCTCTGTCACAGTGGATGCTGTAAAAGTCTGCCTGGAGTGGAGTGGGGTGGGTACTGTGAAGCTGCTGCCGAGGGGAGGTAGGAAATAGTGTGGGTAAATAGAGCTGTGTCAAATAATAAACTGTGGAGGAGTTGGGGCTTCCTGAGAAGCCTGATAGTTTTTCTAGCTGGTTATCACTGCTTTTCCCTAAGTAATGATATCCTAAGGCTGTTTGTTTTCAACTGCTTTGTACTTTTTCAAGAGAACTCATTAGTGTGTCTGAATATGGAATGACAGATTTTTGAAACAGTAGGGCTGTGGTGGGGAAAAAAAATGAGCCTCAAGGCTCTGAGGCTTCACTGGCACATAAAAGCAGGAGCCACTCCTTTAAGGCAGTTTTCTTTTTTAGCTGGTCCTGTGGGTAGCTAAATGTTGACCTGTGCAGCACATCGTGCTCTGCTTTATCTGCCAAAGATTGCTGTGTAACTGGAGAGACCAAATCTTTTACAGGTCTCTTCTCTGCTTTTCGCCAGCATGCTCTTTGTGACTATGTGACAAAGAGAGAATAAAAACATCATATATGCTGGGAAAGAAAATGCACCTGTATGAGCAGCTGCAGAGGATGACATCAGAGTATTGATTTGTACAAAAGTCTTATGGACAAACGGAGTGACAAGTGTTGTTGAAATCACGGGAATGTGATTATTGTTCTAAAGTTTGTGTTACTTTTGAATGGGGTGAATATAAGCATAGGAGAAAAGAGAACTTTAGACAGTTCCTGAGCAATCTGGCTGCTAAACAGCCTCTGGCCATGTTCACCAGTCTCTTTTGGGAGGCACATGCGTTGCCAGGTGCCTCTGGGTAAAGAAATGTCTTTCCAGCTTGTCTTCCAACACTTCCAGCCATGGGAATCTCCTGGGACAAGGTACAGAAGCCTTCCCTCAGTCTCAGTTCTGTGCTGTATCTGTCTGATAGCACTTCCATAATCAAATCTAGCCAAGGCAGTCCCAACCTGGTCACAGGATGAGATCCTGGAATGACGAGGAGAGGCAAAGCAACCCCTTAGGCTGCTGCATTGTCAGAGGCAGTGCCTTCCAGAGCTGGCTCTGTCAAGGTGGCTGCAGGAATGGCTGCCTTGGGAAGCTGATGTTCCTTGTTCCAGTGGCTTCACCATGTATGTGTTACTGCTCAGAGCAGCCCTGGGACATGCCACATTCCACAGCATTTGGAAAGGCAAAAAAACCCCATAGACAGCTGTATCCCAGCTCTTCCCTTGACAGTTCATGAGGTAGATTCAGCTTCATAGCAGAATTACTGCCCCTTTGATAATAGGAAGAGGATTTACAGTACATTTAGTTGTTTTAATTTCATGTAGCTTTGTGGGAGGTCAAGTAAGAGTTTATACTGTTACCTTTGTTAAATACATGTTGATACAGTAACAGCACTATTTGTTCTTCTTTCCCAGAGCAAGGCTGGAAATCAGTGCCTACATTTCTGTAAACTGTTTCTAGAATTAAGGAAACTTATTGTAGAGGAATGGGAGTTTGAATAAACGTTGGTTTTTTTACTTTTGTCAAGTAAAGAGATCATATAAGCCTAGAGCCTCTTGTAGTTGAAAATATCTTGTATTGCCTTTCAATTTAAGAAGGACCAGAAGTGAATTTTGTAAGGTAAATAAGTGATCTGATGTCTGCCCTCTAAAATATGAATAGCCTTTGTTTTCAGTAAACATATCTGACATTGAGGAGCCAGCAGGTTGTTGCCTTCTCGTCTCAAAATCTCTTTGGGCCATTTCAGTTCCTATGCAAAGAGCTCTTGACAGGCTGCCAGTTTATTATGGTGGTCACTCTCCAAGAAGATTATGGCAGAACATAACCACTTAAAATGTGACATGCAGGAGCACATTTAGAAAATTTCAAAATGCTGCAAGTAAAACTGAGGGAAACAGAAGGAAGCCCTCATCAGATTGGGTTACAAAGGGTGTAGGTGGGAATGGGATATGAAAAGAATATTAAGACAGGAAAGCCTGAGCACACTGGCACATCATGGATGAAGCTGTTCCAGCAACTTTTCTCCATGTTCTACAATGAACAGAGTACAATTTAGCACCAGGAAATAAAAATAATAAGAAAAGCATAAAGGTAGCAAGAAAAGCCTGAAAAATTGAAGAAAAAGCTAAGAAAAAAAACTGTTTAAGTATACCAGAAATTGAAACTCTGAGGCCATTGTGGATGTGAAATTGTTTTGTAGGTTGACAGTTGTTGTTTATTTTACAAACTCGGGTCAAATAACTTCAGGTGATGAATTTAAGCAGGAAAAAGTTTAAAGATAATTTTGAAACGTTTATTTTCATGTGGTGCAAGATGCTGTACTTAATTAAAAACACTTCTCCTCATTTTCAGGAATACACAGTAATTTATTTCAAGCTAAGCCATGTTTACAAAACCTATTTGCACAGTCTGGCCCTAAGTTTTTAACAGGGCTGTGAAGCCTGTGCCTGTAGCTATGCTTTTTAATAGCTATGATATCTGCTTGCTGGAGCAGTCCCCTGGCAGGACAGGTCTGGGATATTGTTTCCTGCTCTCACATGGGGATATTTTTACACAGCAGGAGGCAGAGTACCTGGTAAGGCTTTGAGAAGAGGGTCTGGGTACCCCAGCTGGGATGGGAGTCAGCTACTGTGGAGCTGCTGGGGTCCTTCAAGCACAATTATGTGCAAGTTTCCTGTGTATTATTTTGGCATAAAGACATGTTGGGACTGGTCACACTGAGATAGATTTGTCTGGCACTTCAAATTCATTGTGTTAACTTTGCAATGTGAGCATCTAAACTGCTTGTTCTACTTATTACATGTAAGTTAAAAATGAGAAATTGAGTTTGTTTTGGTGCTTTGTGCTAAAAATGTAATTCATGAAACAAGTAATTTCTATTGAATCAGGGGATCACCATGGCTACAAGGTAGGTGGTAAGATATCAGCTGTGTAACAGATATAGTATGTAATAAATGTTTACATGCCATCAAGTATACACACATTTGAATGCTTACATGACAGAGCTTTTCTTTTGCAGTCATTGGTCTCAATTTTTCCATTACATTTTCTCATTTTCTTTTCTAGCTTTGCTCACAGACAAACCTCCAAAGCCATTGTTCCCCATGGAGAACCAGCCAACTGTTATAGATGTCCAGCTGGGTAAGTCCCCTTCTGGGAATAATAGATCCTAAACTTCCACTCTGGTAGCAGATGGGATAAATTGAAAGTGATAAGAAAGGTTTAGTGGTAGTTATTACATGCAAATCAATTTTCAGCTTCTCATTTATAACCATAGAATTCACTGCCACGGCAATTTAAGGGAATGAACTTGTATAACATCAGGGGATGGCAGTACTAATTGGTTACAATGGGTATTAAATATAAAGCATTGATGCTGTTCTTAATTTATGATTGGTAGGCTAAAATATGTTTACATTGGTGCTGTATTGGTCAGTTGATGTTCACCTTAAGACAAATGTTCTCATAAAAGAGGTGCTGATTCCTTTCAAAGTTAGAGTAAAGCATTGCATTTTCAGGTTGTTCTGAATGTGTACCAGAAAGGGCTTTTGACCAAAATGCTTGCATGCTTTTCTCACTCCTGTTTTACATTCTGTGAATGCACATCCCTGAATCTCGGCTAGCAGCCCCTATTTTCTGTCATGTTGGAAAACAATGTTAGAGAGTTCTGCTAACTTTGGAGAGCTGTAAGGTATTGTGATACTGAAAGAACTGTTCAGCATTGAGATTCCAGAGGTTTTTTTTTTAGTGACTTGAAAATATATTTCTAATTTTAAGAGGCAGAATTGGAGTTGCCGTTAAGGACTGTGATGCTATGGGCTGAAATTACAAGAGATGTATTACATGTGGGGATTATTCACTCAGTGCTGAAACTGTGGCACTTTCCTTCTTGAGCTTGACTCTACTCCTCCTTTATACCAAAGCTGGCTAGAATTCAGAGGTGGAATGGTGTTTAATGGCAAGCAGGATCAGTGTGAAACATTTTAGGAGGGCTGGTGATATTGTGGTTAAGCTGTTTGTGTTTGTGAAATTCTACAGGCTTCTACTTGAGATGAGTACAAAGACACATCCTTGTTCTTAAACCAGGTGCCAAACAATGTCAGAGAAGCACTTTGGATACTATGAAGTATTTAAAAATGGGGCTTGAATTCTTGAATGTGAGCATATAAATCATTTGTGACCTTAGTGAATCTTTAAGATTTGATTTCTCTCATACACCTGAAATGATTCAGGAGTCTGTAAGGCTTTGCACAAGGAAGACAGCAGTGGATCTGGGAAGCAGCCAGTGCTAGATGAATTCTGCAGACAGGTGCATATCTGCATATTTAGGTTCCCCTCCACAGGGCCCAAATATCTGTAGCTGAACAGAAATTGCCCCTAAAAGAGGATATGAAATGGATCTGGAACCATTTCATATAGTTAAAACCCTACTTGAGTTAATAGCAAAACACAGTCATTGAAGTTTGGATCAGCCCAAAAGGCTGAATTCAGTCTCCTGGTCTAACTTCCTAAAAGTCAACTTTCTAATGATTTCCTTTGGGAGCACACTGTCCCTTGTACACATCTGTGCAATAAAGACACTCAGAGTACACATCTTTGTTTCCTGCATTTTCATTTAATCTTCATTTTCTATTCCAAGTTCCCCTGTTCCAGAAGGAGCCTGTTGGTTTTGCACTGAATTCTTTGTTGTTGTTGTTGTTTGCATGAAAACATTTTGTTCTGGCTGATTAAAAAGAGGTTTGATTAAAAAAAAAAGTAAACCCCCTCCTCTCCATGGAGATGTGGCTCAGTAATAGGATTTTGGAGTATCTCTAGAGGGAAATACAAATCTTGCATCTTTATATACTGGAATCTTAAGGGACATTTGTTGTCCCTTAACATCAGGGAATTTACATATGGTGCATTTTTTTCTGATATGTTAATGGGTTTGGTTATTGCCACTAAACCATATTCATATGATGGAACTTTAACTTATTTTGCAGTGAAATTCATTGATTTTCCTCTTGATTTAACTTGGCAAATAGATAAAGCTGGGAGGTTCTCAGGGAGCACTTTCATCTTGTGGGGGCCACCAGTAGCCTGGGGCAGGGAGGCCGTGCTGGGCTCTGAAATGTGCCAGAGCCTTGAAGGATTGGGAATCATTTGATTGCACAACATAATGTGGGAGGAGGTTTTGTCTAAGGTCACCTGCTGGAATACTTCACTGAAACCTTGTTAAGCTCCTAGGAGTTTTGAACAATTGACATTCTTCGGTATTTTATTAGATATTAAAGGAAAAATGTCTGTGTTTTACATGCCCTTTAGCCCCTGGAGTCAAATCACCCAACGTGCCTGATATTTCAGTAGTTATACAAGTATGAATGTGCCACTAAGCTACAAAAGAAATGAAGTTTAATCCATCTACTTCTTCTGCAGAGATTATTTTAGTCTTTGGAAAGCTAATCTTTAAAGAAATAGCTGTCTTTCCTCTATAAATAAGAGGAGATTAATAATTATTTACTTTCTTTATCCTTAATGATTAGCATGATGCAGAGAGCAAAATCTCCCTAGGCCTCTGGGCGGTGGCCTAACTATTTAGCAGCTCGTTTGGCCTTACTGCAAACTTCAATATTCACCTTTTAGCTTTCAGATCTTATAACAAGTTTTAGTGAAAACAGGTATGCACAATTCTTATTGACAGTGGATAAAAGAGCTCCTTCAGGCTTCAAACATGGTCCAGAGCCTGTCTTGCTCTTCTTAAGGAGCAGTAATATATTTTGTGTTTTCTGTTCTTCTTTGGAATGTGACAGAGATCTGAAACCAATCCTGTCAAGATTAGAGAGAAGCAGAAACTGGAATTTGCTTCTTTTTTGTTTTCTGTATTTGCTTATGGTGGAGAAACAGAGCCAGAGACAGGGGAGGGTTGACAGGAGGACAAAAGAGCATCCCAGAGGACTGGGGAAATGGTCCAAAACAGTTTCACTCAGTTGCTTTACTAAGTCAGATAATCATTTCATCTCTGGGCCAACCTAGAAAATAATGATTGATGACTGATTTTATTTTTTTTTAATTGTCCATTTACTGCTTCATTTTTATAAAAACAAAACCAGGGGAAAAAAAACCCCAAAGCCTTTTTATTTGCAATTTAGGTTTTTTGCATTGAGGTCAGTACAGAAATAGTTCTTGATTGTATGATATGTGATACATTTAATCTTTTTCTACCTTGGTATTAACAAATAATGTTTATTCTTACTATATAGTGTATATTTTACAAATACATGGCATTACTCTGATAATAAAATGTTCTTCCTCAAAAAAAATATTCCTGAATTGTCTTCATGACATTAAAATCAAATTTGATAGTACAGGCCAAAACACACACAGCTCTTGTGCCCAGGAGATGGGGTGGCTTTGGCTGAAGTCCTTTAAGACCATCTCCCATGGGAATATTAAAATGTATGTCATTGTGATTAAAAGTTGAGTTGTTCAAAAGCCCCTTTTTTAGAGCCCAAGCTTGCTGTTACTTTGACCATATAAACCTAGGTGTGTTTATGGATTGTTCATGCCAAATCCCTGACTTTAGAGAAATCCTTATGTGATTTAGAAGAGTGAAGATTGAGACCTCGTCAGGTGTCTTGGGGCTGTGAACAGTAAGTTTTAAAGATCTTTTACCTATTTTCACATACAGCTGTCTGACAGCAAGTGGAACACACTGTGCTGTAAGACTTAAGATGACATTTTGGTACGTTGCTCTGCTGATTTCTTAATTAATTTGTTACATTCTTTTCCAGCTAACTTTGTTCACTCTTAGTGCTCTGAGAACATGGAAAGAAGTAAAACCATTCCTTGGTGTTTTGATTACATGATTACAGAGTAGGTTTCTACTCTGAATTTGTGGAGTTTTAGTAGCACCAAGAAGCCAAAATCCCACTGATCCCTGGGAGCTGTTGCCCTGCCAGCTCTCAGCTGGTGTAAAAACAGTGTGGCAGAGGCATTTGTGGGAGAAAGGAAGCACAGTTGTGCTCTGCTGATTTTTGGCTGGACACAGATCTGTAAGGATCTATATCTAGCCAGTCTCTGTAAAAGCAGCTGCCAGAGTTCTCTAGCTTGCACCATGGCTGCTATTTTTCATTTGTGTGTTCCACAGAGTATCAAAAAAGCTGAAAATGCAATATCAAAATAGATGCTAAATCTGTTAATTCTGTACCAAGTATTACAGTGACTGTGGTGTTAAGTTAGGCTTCTTATGAATGAGTTGGTTGAGTGGAGTGAATTTTGCCTGTTTGGGTCTATATTAATTGAATAGATAATTTAGATATCATTTGCTTTTCAGCTATGTCCTGGTTTTGTTTTCAGGTGCTTACTTAAGAAATGTAGCAGGAATCTTACAAAACAAAGCAAGAATCCCCAAAGCAAGAATTTACTGAACGGGAAGGATGTCAAGGGGTTTAACTCGCTTTTGTCGTGGTCGTTTCTCTGTTTCCAAAGAAGCTGAGGAAAGAAAACACATAGTTTATGAGGATTGTCATTATTCCTAATAGCTGAACTGCTCAGAAAGATTTTGTTTCTAAAAGATTTAACAGCACAATTCCCTGGGACTCATTATTAGGCAGATCAATAGAGATCAATAGAGCTACTGTAAAACAAGTGCAAGGGAATATACAAAGTTACATCTGCTGACAGGTGTAGGAATAGACTAAAAATAGTTAGGAATAAAAAAGCCCTTTTCATTTGCAGCACTGGATGAAAGGAATTATTTGAGAAGTGAAAATTCATGCATTTACTGACATTTTAAATGTACCACTTCACTCTCCAAAATCTTAATTTTCACTGAGATGCCACTTCTTTTCTTAAATAAATAAATGTTAACAAAAAAAACCCCTGCAAGATGTTTGAGGCATTAATTTCATACCAAACATATTTATTCAAGACAGTCCAGCACTATGTCATCACAGATTTGCTCATTAAATCTTGCATTCTTCATATTTAAAGATACAGATATTTGATAAGCAAGTGAATAGAGTGGTGATCTTGGACAGAGCTAATACAGAAATTTTGAACTGTAAAATGCTTCAAACAGAGCAAGTGATTGGAAAGTGAACTTGAACATTTCTATTTAGTGTGCTTGCAGTGTGGGAAGAGCACTGATACTTGTCTGTGGTCAGGCCTTGAGTGTTGTGGACATGCCTTTTGATTTGGGGTTTGATTAAAGGCTCACGTGCAGTAACTGCTGAGGAATGTAGTGGGTATGCATGAAAAACAGGGATCTCCATGCTGCCTTTCCTTCCTCAGCTCCTCCCAGGCTTTCTCCAGCCTAGGGTTTAGCAGGGGCTCTCAGAGGGATCTCTGGGCTTTCATGAGCTGGGTCAAGCCCAGAGCTTTGCACCTCCTGGCTCATCTGGGACGGCAGAGAAGAGCCAAACATTGAGGAACCAGAGGTGAGCTGATCCAAATGGGTCCAGAGTCAGCAAAGAGGCTGACTGAAAGTTATCCATAGAGACTCATTCTTCTTTCCTTGTGCAAGGCCTGAGTGGGGGATAAGTGACAGTCTTGCCCCAAATCATGTCCTGCTCCCTTGTTCTGTCTGTGTGGAGTGACCTACAAATTCAGGTCTGAGTGATCTGAATGACAGAGCAGAGGGAAGGTGGGACTAAAGGCAGAGTAGACCTGTGTGGGGTAGTCCCACAGTCCACCCCAACACCAGCAAAAGTTTGGTTCCCTCCATCCCCCGTTCTCCCCATGCTGCACTTTCATCTCACAGCCCTTTTCTCTCTGTACTGTTGTTGTCTGGAGGAACAAGCTGGTACCTTCACTGCTGTCTCCTCCACACCTTCTTCCAGTCATCCATGGCTCTTTACTGCATCCATCTCTTCCCACAGATAAGCTGGGAGATCCCTGTTCTTCCCAGGGGTGGACCAAACCTCACACACAGCTTCCCTCCCTTCACCAGGTTACAGATTTACTGTGTGACCCATCCCTGACTCAGCACTGGAAAATCATCTCCTCCCAGCACTGCAGACTCGTGTACCAAAAGCTCCATGTTACTGCACAGAAATACATAAAGCAGCAATTTTCACTAGGAAGTGAAGAGGAGCTGAGGGGAAGGTCTTTAGGACCTGCCTTCCTCTGCAGCACAAAGGATACAGCTCCACAGCTATTTCAGCTGTACGTGCCTGTAGGAAAGGAGGCAGGATTTACATCTATTGCAATCATTCTGTACTAATCTGCAGGGAATATTAGAGACAAATTGTCTGACATTTAGGTTTAGAAGTAGTTCTCTAAATACCCAAAGTGTATTACTGCTAATGCTTTGATGCTAATTTGGTATGTTGTTAATATCCCTGCTTCTCTCGAGGATAATGGTGAAATGCTGCACTTCAGAGACTTGGGCTGGGATCTGTGGTTCAGCTGGTGTAAATCCACAGTTGTTTTGCCTTTTGTATGGTTAATCCAGATTTTCATCTGTGGAACAGAGCAGTTCATTGGCACACTTCTATCTTTTGTTTTAATGGACTTGGAAAGACAGGTCAAATTCTGACTGCTGATCATGATTTTTACATCCATTGGAATCCATGGGATTGGCACAGATGTGTGAGAAATGAAAAATTTCCAATTTTTTTTTCTGTACTTCTACAAACTATTTATTGCTTACATGGGGTTCAGTGTATGTTAGATCAGTATATACTCTTAGGGCAGCATGAGTCTGCCCGTATAGAAAAGATTGATTAATTGGTGTCAGATAGACACCCTTGCAGTTAGTTTTGAAATAGCAATAATATAGATCAATCTGTTGTCTTCTTTTTGTTCCAAGAAAATGGTTAAGAGGAAACACTCCAGTATATCCTGACTTACGGTTGTCCCAAGGCATTCATCCAAGGGCATTAGCTAACTTATGATGATTGAGGAATGCCTCAAATCATCTTGCTCCAGTAAATCTTCCTCTGAAAGTGGTGACTGTAGAGTGGGGGTGTCCAGGACATGGACCTTTAGCATTTTACTAGGATTAAACAACCATCAACCAGTAAAACCATCATTTCAGCTGCCACAGACGTGCTGAGCTTGGCTAAAGGATCTCTTTTTTTGGTTTCTCAATTTACTTCATTTGAGTGGTGTCTGGGAAATGGGCACAAATTTGTTTCTGCAAAAATGAAGTTCAGCCCATGAGAAAGAAAGCAGAAAAGATGGTCCTGGTGGAAAGCAGGGGCTTAGGACTGTTGGTAAGATTTGTGGGGCTTTTTTCTCCTATAGTTCTCCTGACCTTGACCAGGGCTCTGTCCTCATTTAAGGTGAGGATATTGCTTCTCTGGTTTTCAGGAATGTTGTGACAATAAAATCACCTGGTATTGGGGAAGTTCTCCAAGAAGGGCAAAGAAGGAATAGAGATAGAAAAAGCTTTGACCTGAATTTTTGCCTCAGGGACCTTGCCTTTTTGGGCTCTAAGCCTGACTGCAAACACAGAGACATTTAACTTCATAGTCCACAGACATACACTACTGTGCATTCAAAGTCAGACAATATTAATGTTCCAGAAAAGAGAACCACAGGGCAAAGTTTGCACCATTTTCCATGCTTATTGGAAACACTGTCACTGAAAGAAATTCATGTGCTGCCATTTTACATTCCCTCTACAGTGTTTGTCATGTGAATGAGTTATTAAGCTGTGAATGCCTCATATATTCTGTAAATTACAGACTAGAAACATTCAGCACTACTATTTTGACCTTTTCAGCATTCTGTGATTTGCTGGGCATGCCATTCCACATCTTTTGTTTACGGCCTCACTAAAACGTAGGGATGGAGCTGAGTGGGCAAACAGTCAAAATATACGGGGCTGGGAAAGGTCAGGGTCATGCATCACAGCACTGCTGTTCATTGGGCAGGGAAGATGAAAATCTAGACTAAGTGTTCTCGTGATTTTTTCCTCCTTCACTGAAAAATAATAGAAAATTGTATTTTGTAATCTGTTCCAAAGGCAGCAATGCAGAAAATGAAGACTGATGGTATAATTTTTATTTCTTAAAATTTCAATACCATAATGTCATGATCTTAGAGGCTGTGAAAATCAAAGCTGTCATAGTCCTTCAAAAGAACTGAGATGGAATTCTACTCACCAAATCTTTGCTTCATTTAATCCATGTTTGATAAATGTTGCTCTTACCTTCATCCTCAATACCCTTGTGCTTGTCTCCATCCTACAGAAACAAATAGTTTGTATTAGGTAATTGAATTTAGACCATTAGAGTGAGATTGAGCTACAGTTTTCGTGTTCGATATTGCAATCCAATGAAGACCAAATGAAAGAAAATCAAAGCAAGATATCTCTTGAAATTAAGAGATATTTTTATTACCTACTGAAGACACACGTTACATGACGTCCCAGAACCCCTAATCAGATGGAAAGTACAGAAATAGAGGAAGCAGTAATCTGAGGAAAGGCAGCAGAGGCACTTTGATTTCTACCATACTTTTTTAGTTTCAAACAAGCAACTTTCTACTACTGAGTAGGTTTTTATCATCTGCTTATACTATATTAGAAGCTTACTAATTTTAACATGCTTGGCTCTAGTCCCATGAATAAGTGAATATAATTAGGCATGAAAACATCCATGGAGATCTCATTGATGCACAGTCAGGTATGCAGTTACTTCAGTTCACAGGAGCCTAAACACTTACTTGAGCCATGTTTTATATTACTCAAATAAAAATTTCACTGATGATCTTGCACACTGCATTAATTAAAAGACATAAGAAATTTTCATTTTATATCCAGCAGAGTTGCAAATTCAAGTGAGCTGAATATGCCACGGCTATAATGTCAGTGATGAAGTTTGTAAATGGTGCTACATGCTTTTTTGGCCAAACATTTGCAAGCTTCAAGTGTTTTTTACATTTCTCTGATCAAACTCAGTGGCTTGAGTTGAGAATTTGAATACTTAGCATGCAGTAATTTTAATTTTAACAAGGAAAACAACCAGTGTGTTAAGTGTGATTTTTGATTACTAGTCAGATGATTAAATATCAACAAACACTCTATTCTCTGAATTTTGTCTCTCTTTATGAAGGAAAAGATTGTCCATGTGGATGTTTCCTTGGATACATCCTCTAAATGCTTCTGGACTTGACACACTATTTTGAATAGTTTATTGTCAAGTCTTGAATATGCAGAGTTTGAAAAGTGAAACTGTTATGATTGGGCAGACTGATCAAATCAGGATTTCTGTTTCCCAATCACATTGCTGTAAACTCTTTTTAATCATTTCCTCATCTGTATTGATGAATTTGAAATCCAGTTTGTAGACAATATTCTGCAGCCTGCTTTGCTGTAACATTTGAGCACTGCCCCAATGAAGTGAATGCATATAGAGTAGGCAGAGAATTTCATTTTTAAGTGCAGTGAGTACTTGTGGTTTAGTTTTACTGGAATTCACCTGCCTTTCCTGCTTAACTCACTTTGGAAACTGAGGTGTAGAGACTGCACTGCGTGCAATAAGGAATCTGCTTTACTAAGGATCATTAACCAAGTGCTTTTATTTGGGACTGGTGTTTAACTTTTCTAAATATCACCTGGCATCGTGAGTGGTGTGTAGATGTCAAATTGTTATTCACCCTGTGGGCACATTGCCTCTGAGAGGGGATCTGTTGCATTTGAGCAGTTATTCAGAGGCAGGGAAGCATGCTGCTCTCTCCATGTCAGGATTTTAAACCCCCACCTCTCACAATTCAGCTCATCCCTTCACAGCCTAACCTCTCTTGTGTGAAATGCCTTCTCAGTCAGAAGACTCTTAAACAAACTTGTGATTCCAAACACCTAAATTTTTCAGTGGCACTTGAGGGTTATCAGTTGTAGTTTTGCCTGTAAAAAATGCCAGGAAATCCACAAGTGGATCCCAGCACTACAGTGTGTAACAACCAGTGTGGCTGTCTTGGGTTGTTAGAATAGCTTTTTAAGGAGACATTAGTAAATCCTCCCTGGGAATTTGCAAGCATCTTGTTTTCTGTGCTAATTTTGCATCAGAACCTTGTTTCCCACCTGTCTTGTACAATATTCTGTGCTAGCTGTGTAGTGAGATGTTCTACCCACTTTTCAGCAAAACTGACCATGCAGATTCATTTTTTCTGTGATGTAAGACTCTCCTGTAACTAACTTGTAAATATTGGTGTATCTGCATCACTGTTTTGTTTCCTCTTCCATAGTTATTTACTTTACAGTCTCAAGCACTGAAACCCCTGTCAGAGTTTCCATTAATCTTGTTTCTAAGGCCATGTTAATTAAAATTACAAATATCTTTTGATCGAGAAAGCTTTGGCAAATTTCTCCTGCAAATAGTATTTTTGAATTGTAATCCTGTCATCCTACATAACCATGTCAGAAGTACATCATATTCAGAAACATTACTTCAAACATTTAGGGAGATGTTATCACAAGTTTGGTTTATGTCAACTTTTGGCACAGCAAAAATTAGGTAATAAATGAGAGTAGTTGAGGGTCTAAATTATGAGATATTAAAATAGCAAAGATACATCCAAGCCCAGTCTAGTCCAATGTGTTCTGTTACAGTACAAGCCAAAGGAACTTCTGCCTAGCAAGGGTATGTTTGGTCACATGAAGAAGCACCCATCATTAATGTGTACAAATGTAGAATAATAGTTGTCTTTTGTTGCATCAAAAATATATGACCTGGTATGTTTGGCATGGTATTATATGCTACTGCCACCATGGCATGCCTTTTAAAGACATGATGCAATGATGTGAGCTCCCAAAATGAAGCCTGCCCATGGCATCTGAGTGATGACACTTCAGACACACCTAGAACTCAGGTATCAATGGGAATAATGCCTCCTGTAGGAAAGGATTCATGGCCTCATAGTGACAGGGCAGTGTTCCTGCTCTGACATGAGCTTAATTTCCATCTGAGGAGACATTGCTCTCCTTGTGTTCCTGTTTCTCATGGTATAATAGGATATATTTTGTCTAGATCTTTGGGAATTTTGGAAATATGCATGAGGAGGCTGCTTGCTGGGTTTTGTTGTTGTTCTTCTAATGGAAACCAGAGAAAAAATTTTAAGCAGGTTTTGGGGTTTTTTTAACCAGACAATAATGAATGATTATGAAATCAAAAGTGGGCAGCAGAACAGCTGGCTTGAGTAAAAATTTGTAATTTTTTTTGCTATATCTCTGATTGAAATCACCAGTTTTCAAAGCTGATGCTGACTCTGTTGAATCTAATTTAGTTCCTGCATCAACTCAGTTGAAGCGTAAGTGTAACTGGGAAGGGAACCAATGTTCTCTATCAGAATGTCACATCTGTAGTGTCAGACATGAGTCCCCACAAACACCTGTTTTAATAAACAGCCAATTTGCTAATTCTCAGTTATGCTCACAAATAGCATCTGTTTCTGGCCAGTTGTCTACCTGAATATAGCATCCTTCTTCATCATCAGTGAAAGTCTGTTGCATAACTAGTCTGACTCATTTTCCACCCAGAGATGGGAATTACCCTCTCTGCCCTTAATATCCTTGAGGGAATTAGTGGAAAATAGAAAGTCTGCTGGAAAGGTTCCACCCTTCCTTCCAAGCAAATAAAGCTGTCAGGGCTTTGATATGTACATAAAAATAAATACATTTTTAGAGCTGGGTGTTATTAAATACCACATTGGCTGAACGATAATTAGTGATGGACCAGTGGAGCACCCAGGGCATTTCCACAGTGGATGTTGCTTTAATGATGGCTCAAAACAAATTTCCAGACATTTATAGTGAGGTTGGATGCTGCTGAGAGAGAAACAGAAACACCTTTCTGACACCTGGAAGCCAGCACCATGTTGTCAGCTGAAAGGAGCCTGAACAGCAGATCCAAGGAAACCTGGCATCACACACTTCCACTGTGCTAAACAGGTGCCTCACACTCTTGGCCCATGGACTTTAAAGAGAGCCTGGCATAAGGGCACAGGAAAGACTTACTGCTCTTCCTCAGCAAAATTTTGTATTTTTAGACTGCAATTCTGGATCTAGTAATAAGTTCTCTGTATAAAGGCTATGTGTACAGCCTTACCATGCCAATAAAGGAGTGAATAAAACTGTAACACTATATAATCTTCAAATCATTTCCTGTCTTCTCCTTTGAAGGAAACAACCTTGTGGGAGGAATTGTGGTGATTGAGCTAATCCTTTCTCTTCCTGCCATGCCCCATTACTAACTATAGAGATGCAGTAGAAATGCATTCAGGTATTAAACTGTTTTATTGCTTTTCTTATTTAAACACTCCTAATGGGATTAGAGCAGAGGCCATTGCGCTTAGACAGGAATAAAGCAGATTTTGACCTCTGCCTATGCATGTAGAAAGTAATATATTGTCTGCTATGCAGTTATTACAAGTAGTAAATTGATGATACAAACTATCTGGGAGGAGTGAGGGACTAGAGAGACAAAGCAATAACATAGCAAGATTTTGGCAATTTTAACCTTTCAGGAGCAGCATAGCAGCTGACCATGTACCCAACACAATAGCCTGAAACAGTAAAATAACAGCCAGGGAGAAGTGACTCTCTACCCCAGCAAAAGTGAAACCATGACTTAAACCTTGACATAACTTTTTGTAAGCCAGCTTGTGCTGCTTGTTAGCAAAAGACTAAATCTTTTGTCCTCCATGGTAACTCTGCCCAGAAGATTGTATTTGATGGAAATCAGCTCAGTGGAAGCCAATCCAAACTGCTTGTGGCTTGAATTATATTTTATAGAAATCAAGCTGTTCAAAGGGCTATGAAAACAATGTGGTTCTGTGGCCCCTGATTAAAAAAATATGATGGAACTGATTATTCACTTACATCACATTTTCAAAAAGAAGTATTCATGCAATACAAATTTTCTGATTAGTGAGAGATGAAGCAACCAGACCCTTAAACCTCTCCTGTAACTGAGCAACCAGCAGTGGTAGATGTTTATGTTTTGAGTCCATAATGCACTCTGACAAGGGAGTTCACTGGATGGAGATAGGAAGAATTAAAATTGAATAAAAACAACTGATGCCCAGGGACAAAATTGCAACATTCTATTTTTATTTTTGAGACAAATGGACTCACTGGGATTTTCTGAATGTCTCTCACTGAAGTTGCATATTAAGTACCTTGAAAGCAAACGATGCAGCACAGGAGGGAGTTGGCTACTTGCTGTGCAGTGAGCAGAGATTTCTCATTTCATCCATCATTCACAATGTGCTGCAGTACTTCCAGAACTACTGAAGTTACCTAACATAGGGTGGAATAAGACCAAGAGCTCCATTTGCAATGTGTGCTCTGCTGTGAGCTGAATATGATAAGGTGGTTTGTAATTGCTGGGTTTAGTCCTATAGAATATTGTGTGGCTGTGCACTCTGCTTTTTAGGATACATGGAATTATTGGCTTTCAGAAATCAAGAATTGGCTATTTATAAATCACAAGACTGACTTGCATATCAGACTCAAGGGGCTTTTTGCCTTTTGTTTCCTGTAAATGTAGATTGCACTCTACCTGTAAGTACATCATTAGAACTGCACTTTAAGAACTGCTATCCAGCTTTTCTGTTTCCCAAAGTGTATCCCATAGAGCTTATGTTAATGGATTTATGGCTTTCCAGGTCATCCCACATCTGACTATCCACACAACAGAGAGCAGGCTGTATAATAATTTACTCAGAGCAGCCGTAAAAAATGCAGCTAAGTCTTGCTAGCTTACTAATAGTTGGCCAGCCTTGGGAGCTAGGGATGGATGAGCTGATCTCTCAAGACACGTCCTGGTTCAGCGTCCATTGTGTTATGATTTAAGAAGCTGGAGATTTTAAAAAGATTGAGGTTCTTGGTAGAATCCCAAGGTGTTGATGAATTTGGCAGTGTACCTCTTCGCTCTTTGTGTTCATCATTTCATTACAGTTAATTTAAATTCCATAATCAAATTATTAAAATAGCTTTAATTTGGCAGCTTTTTAAATACACTTTTGATCTTTGCTGTTGAAAAGTATCAGTGTGTGTGGTTGGAGAGGTACTATCACCTGCAGTGCCCAAAATTATGGAATTGTAGAATAGTTTGAGTTGGAAGGCACCTTTAAAAGTCATCTAGTCCATCATCCCTACAAGGAGGAAGGATGTCTTCATCTCAGGTCACTCAGGTCACTGTCCAACCTGACCATGAGTATTTCCAGGGCTGAGGCCAGGTACAGTCCTCAGTCCTGCTCAGGTACGGTCTGGCAGCCACAGCAGGTTCTTACACCTGAAGCAATTGCATCACTCTCTGTAGTTTGCTCTCAGTCAGTGTGTGCCCAGTCCCTGGATTTTTAGGTTACTGACAGCCAGAACTTTGGCTGCTTTGGTGGTGGAAGAAAGAATCTACAAATTGATATTTTTTTGAGGGAGCAGTGGGGTGTTGGTGACTGGTCTGGAGGTCTGTCCAACCCCCAGCACTGCCACCGACTATCCCGGGTAGGGGTCCTGGAAGGAATGGCTGTCCAGGGGTCTTTCCAGCCAGGGGTAACTCCTGTGAGCTGTCTGAGGCTTCAAGTGGTCAGCTCTTTTAGATGGGATTTCAGCTCTGTGATCAGCTGAGCCCAGCTCCACGCATGGGTTACCCCAGCAGCACTGGAGCCCGTGTAGCATTGCACAGAGTCCTTCATTGGCAGGCGTCAGCCAGGGGGGCCAGTGACAGTCACATCCCCTGAACTGGGCAAAAGCTGGGGTTTTTAGGGAAAGGGATTATTGGGAAAAGGACCAATGGTTTACAAGGAGATAACATAGGGTCCCGAAGCAGGGAGGGGTTCACAGCTTAGTCACCACGCTAGGCAGTTTTGTCTTATCTAGGGGACAGATCTCCAGGGAGGGAGCTTGTGGGAGGACTGCCCTTCATCCACAGTGGGGTGAGGAAGGGAACTATGAGGACAACATTCTGCATATCCCCTTTTTGTTGTCTCTTCTTGGAGGAGATTTTGGGGACTATGTCACAGACTGGTTTCCACCACTGGTGGGAAGTACCTCTAAAAAAAATATTTTTTGCACTTGCAGCCTATTGCAGCAGACATTGTTTTATGTTTTAGTGTCTGGCTGTCTCCAGCTGTCACATCAACCTGAGCTTTGAAAATCATTATTCCTTGTGGATTTTGTGCTCTCTGTCCTATTCGGACAGTGCCTGTACAAACCCAAAGCTTGTGCAGCAAGGTTACTGCAAGATTTATTTTACAGCAAATTCATTTCTCTGGATGCCTTGTGAGATTAAAGTCAAACTTAAAAGAATCATTTTCCAAAAGAGAAAGCAAACAATGATTTAGCTAGTCCATACCCCATCATTCACCATTCAGGCTTGGGACAATGGCAGCATTATGTCACTGTCTTAAGTGTGAATGTTGCCTCTAAATTTATATTTTCTAAAGATGGAAAGTGAAGCAGCCTTTCTCTGATAAAGGCTGGTTGTCTTTGATATCATAGATAAATGCTTTGATAGTTACTTTTTAATTGCTTTATTGCCAAAAATTTTCAATGAAGCCATAAAAGAGAAAAAAAAAAAAAAAGATCAGCCTAATTGCCTCAAGATGGATATGTAATGCATAAATCTCTTGTTTAATGGATCTAGTAATGGACCACCTGTTTCAGTTGCCTTTTCCCATTCAGAATATGAATGAATGATTCTCTCAGATGTTCACAAAGAGAAAACACAATTGCACCATCAAAAACTCAGTGATTTTTCTTTTTTACTTTTTTTTCCTTGAGGTTTGTTGATTCTTGTTCTGTGTATCAGCCAACCTTGGTACATTTAACCTTAGGAAAATAAAACCCTCTGGTGTGATGTGTAAAGCTTCAAGTGTTTTTGTTTTCCAGTTGTGCTTCAAATGAGAATAGAGAGCCATGCACATTAATAAAACATTGCCAAATCCCCAGAGTCAGGCCAGAGTTGCAAGTATTCCTTCATTATGTGGTCCATATATATTCCCCAGTATGGATACCACCCCTCTTGCCCAGTTCTGTGTCTTTTGGTATTGCTGTTACTTGTCTCTGATAGGATTCAGTTGTGTTGAAGGTATTTGAGCTCCACAGCCTGTCTTGTGATTCAATATGTTTTTTAAGTAAGTTTAAAAAAGGACTGCACAGCTTTGTGGATATGGGCTTTTCTTTTTTGTGGGCATGTGGAATTCCTGAGCCATTCTAAAGACGGGGAATATTAGTAAGTAATCTTAGATTTCTTCTTGCAGTGTTGGTATTCTTCATCGTAATTTTTTGGGGGGACAGGGTTTTTCCCATTAAGGATAGCTTAGAATACATTTCCAAAATGCTGAAAGGGCATGTATTACCAGTTGCCATGTGGGTAACTTTCTAAGACATGCTAACTTGCTGTCTTTTTAAATTAGAAGCAACACAGTTCTGAGGTAGCATCCTCCTGTTCAAAGTCCTGGCATGACCACTTTGAGCACATCCAGAAAAACTGTTTTTCTGAGGTTCTTCCATGTTCTTGTGGTAACTGTGTTCCAAAGATGTGCATTTTCCTTGTGAAAAATCTCTTTTCAAAGCTCAGTCCCACAACAATTGAAATTTTGAGACTCGGAGGGCTTCTCACATCCAGAGGCTTAATAAGCTCCAGTCAGAGATGAATGAATGAAGCAGTGTAGCAGCCATTAAAATGGCAAAAAAACAGGGAAGGTGGGAGGGGAAGAAATGAGCACTCATTTAGAAAAAAATCAAGATGTCAAGAACAAAATATAAAGATTATTTTTAATTATTTTTTTTTAATATTTACACAGCCATAAGTGTAACTGAGTGATAAACAACAAGAAAGAGAACAGCACATTTATGTGCTTAAATTCAACCTGGTCGATAGAAATCTAGTGGGAATGATATGCCTGATGGAAGTGCTAAAATCCATGTTTATCACCTGTTTAAGAGCAGATGAGGGAGGGAGGAGCCATCTGTAAGAAGTGGAGTTTGCAGCTTCTGAGAGAGCCTGGAGGTAGTTTCTGCTGGATGTGTATCCATCAGTGTTGTAGCCATGAAAGAGCAGGAAGGGGGATGGGACAGTGTCTCTGCAGACCATGGGTTTGCAGAGAGGAAGAAGGTGACGCATTGTGAAGCCTTTCAGTGTTAGTTGAGGGCTGGGAGAGCTGTTCCATGGTGTTGTGTTTCATCCTCGTTGTGGCAAGCTGGAAATCAGGCTTCAACAGCAATAAAACTTCCCCTGAAGTACTCTGTCCTTGGCAGGGGATTTATGTCAGCTTCATCCTGAGAAGCAAAGAGGAAAACCAAAGCACTAAAAGCTAGTTTAGTTTAACTAGATGGAGAAGGCCTACGATTTGGCAATCTTGTTTCCACGTGATATATGTAAAGCCCAAATGAGTGAATAAAGTTAAATCCAAACCATGAGCAATATTGCTTCATATTAACTTTATTTATCACTGATGATATCACAAAATTGTGCATATGTTTCATCTCTATGCCACACTTTCTGCTGCCATATCCAGGCCTCTCCTGCCACTGCCAAAGAGCCTGATTCATAGTAAGTGTCCGTAGTATTTTTTGGTCTGATTTTCATGCAACACTGCAATGGTGCCAGCAATCACCATCTCCATCCCAGTCACTCTGCACTACTTCCCTGTGGATGTCAGCTCCACAAAATCATCCAGTGGGATTTTGTGCTCACTCTTCTAAGAGCAGCTAGATTCCCAGGCATGGGAGTGCAAGACAGACAAAAGAGAGAGCCCCCAGTCCCTGCTCTTTCCAGTCTGTAGTCAACCAAATGGCAATAGCCCTGGGATGCTCTGTTGTATTGAGAAATTTTTTCCCCTCAATTTTGTTGAAAAGTTTCAGCTGTATTGCCTGTGACAAAACTCATATAAAAAATTTCAGCTTTAAAGGAGCCATTCAGTATTGACGACAGTGCTGATTTAAATCAGCTTGCAGGACATTAAAATTGTGGCTAAGAACTGGGGAAAGTTAGAGAACACTTTATGAAAAGCTCAGAAGTCAAGAGTCAGGAAGGCTTTGCTCTGGAGCCACACTGAAATGGGGACAGTACATAGTGACACAGAGGTACCAGGCAATAGGCACTTCAGTACAGCAAAATCAGCATGTCCATGGGACAGTGAAAAGATGTAAAAACAATGAGAGAGTTTGCTTGGGAAGGGTTTTGGGAGAGCTACTGTGACCAGAAGGTGTAATACAATCCCTAGAGAATACACTCATGTGGGGTTGGAGAAATGCTATTTTCATGCCAGTGTGCACCACTGGCATCTTGCTGGCATCCTTGCAGTCTTCAGGTCTGGCTGTCAGCACTTTGGGAAGCTCAGTGTGAGGAGAACAATTTGGGAGACTCACAAGAAAGGATAAAGAGCTGGGAAGAGTTAAAGAATCTCTGCTGTGTTCAACACAGTGCCACATGGCTTAGTCTGTGAGTTACATGTGGAGGGAACTGGAATTGGTGATGGAGAGCTCTTGTGTCTATTAAGCTAAGTGTGTAACAAGAGTGTATCCCAGACTTACAGCAAGGGCTTTTTCCAGGGCAGGTGATAAAGAAATGCAGCAGCTCATCAGCCTGTGGCTCTCCATCAGTGTCAGTTCTTCAGTCAGGAACTGGACTTTGCCCAATTGAAGATGCACTGCTGCCTGACCTCCTCCTTTGGCTTGTGGAATGAGAGCTCAGAGTGGGAGAGCAGAGGGCCCTTCTGCCTCTGTCCTCTCCAAAATGCTAGCTAGATGTCCAGTGTTAAACTCCTGAAACTGAAGTTACATAAATGACTTGATTTTAAAACCCTTTCAAAGTCAACAGGATCTGAGCCTTGGTACATAGCCAGAGTGGAATTTCTAGTCTGCTAATTATGTGTGGATGTGCCATTATTTACAAGTACACTCTATAGAGGACCAGTACATGAGAGAAAACAGCCTCGTTCAGGCTAAAATGTGCTATTTCTAATAACTGGTCATGGCAGAATGTGTTCAAGATGTACACCCCAGAGTCCTGGAGATTGTCTTGCTCCAGAACAAAACATAGACATATAACATAGAGCTCCCACCCCAAAAATCTCTCCTGAGCCTCCAGTTTTGTTTGTTTTATACTTCCCCATTTCATAATATGGGAGTCTGGGAGATACACCTGCATAGCAAAGGTATGATTTAATAAGTTTTGGGATTTTAAAAAATTGAAATAGTTATGCCAGCACACTCCCTGCTATCTAGTTATGCTAATATAAAGGTATCTTACACTTTAAAATACTTTCTTGTTCTTAGTGTTCATTGTCTATGCCTGTACATGCAGATTCTGAGGTAACATATAGTTTTAATAAACCCCTTTGATAGTCTGAGTTTACACAAAACAAATATCAGATTATACTTATTTTTTATGTACCAAGTCTATTTCTGGTTTTATTTCTCTATAAATAAAGAGCTAAGCTCTAGTTACATATGCCTAAATGCCTGAAAAGAGGGGTTTGATTCCAGAAGCTGTTGTTGTAATGCAGTTAGCTCTGATTTTTCTGCTAGAAAATTCGATTTGGAATCATTTTAATGTAGGAGAGTAAAATAGACTGTGAAAGTTAGCTGTTTCTGGTGTTCAGAAGAACCTGCTTTTTTCATCCATTCTCTGTTTTATAAAGGAATAAGTCTAAACCCAAAGTTTATTTAGCTATTCCCAAGGAAATGGAAGTGTGTAGTCTGATTCTGCCTCTTACCAGAGAAAAGTAATATATAAAGCTTGTGGCTTGCCTAGGAGCCTGCAAAACCTTATCCTGTTGAGTAAATCTCAAGTTTGCTCTGTATTACCTGAAAGATGAGTTCATAAATAGCTGTACAAGGAATGGATGTGTTCATTGTACCTGATGGTTTTACCATCATCTGCAGCTTCAGATGCTGAGATACCCTGATAAAAGGAAAACAGATGCTCATAGGTTTTTTATCTGTTCTTTCCCTGTTTAGTTCCTTGAATTTTAATTGTTGCATTTTAGGCTGTGGCTTTTTTTAACGCAGTGTAGTGTTATGCATATTCCATGTGTCTGCAGGCAATATGCTTTTCCCCAATTTCTTAGAGGTAAGGAGCCAAATTTTCAAAGGTATTGCAAATTGCCAAGGAAATAATAAATCTGGATATGGCATTTTATCCAGGGCTGCTAATGACCCAATTTATTGGCTTCAAGTGAACTTTCCCCAAGGCAAGTTATGCTTTTCCAGCCAGTCCTCTCCTGCTTCCCAACAGTCCCATCTGTGGCAGAAAATGATGGAAACTGTAGCAGAGCCATTGCCTGATTCAAACATCTTGTCCCTTTGCCTGCAATGTGCTGTCATTGGGTATTCAGACAAAAGGCCTAATTCATTATGACCAAGTTGTTGTTATTAAGAATAAATTAGAGCAATTATGCATTATGTAGACCCAGAACATCCTACATCCGTTGCTGTATTTGCCATGAATTGTATGATTTAATGGAATTCTTTCTGCCCAAAAAAGGAAGAACCAGTTAGTGATGAGGAACTAAAGCTTAATAATTATGTACAATCAAATGTTTAACAGTTTTGAAAGGGATTTCATATATCCTGCAGCTCCAACCATAACGACAATGACCACTCAGCCATATGCTCTTCATAGTTGTTGTTCTGCTCACTTCTATTTGCCTGCCACTCTGTTTACCTGGATTACTTTCCATGTGCTACTCAGAGAAGGATTCACACAAAAAATTCATAATGCTATTGTTAATACATCTAAATCTCTCAAAAAAAATCATGGTGATGTTTTAGAAATTATGAAAATGGGGTTGGGGGATTTGTCCTTTTCCAGGGACTCTAAGATGGGTTTGGCACACAGGTTCTCCTATCACTTAACTATTCTGTTAACAGCCTGTGAAAGGCAGGGAAATGAGAATGATGGTTACAGCAGCAGAAGAGAAAGGGAGAGGTGTGAGGAAATACAATAAAAAGTGGAGCAGAAGTTGAAGGGAAGGAAGGAAAAAGCTGTCTGGGGGAAAAGGAAAAGAAATGTCAGAAAAACAGGAGGAGAGAAACAGAAACCTACAGAAATTAATCACCTATCGGCAAGAGGAAAAGCAACGTGAAAACGTTCTGGTGGAGAAGTAAGGTTCTTTTTAAAAAGGAAAAAAGAAAATAAAAAGTGAGATACTTTAGAAGTGCCTCTACCCAGCATCCAGCCTCAGGAGAGGTGTTCTAAAATTGAGGTATGTAAATAGAATACATCACTTCTCATGGCCATTTACTCAGATGTTCATTAAACTCTGAATACTTTCCTCACATTCTATTCAAACACTGCTATCTATGTTTGCCACTCCCTGAAACCTGTCAGGATTGCCTGGATATTGACAACAGATCCTGACTGCTCCTTTTAAATATTTGTGGTTAAGGGTGTGTGACTTTTGGTGAATCTGGACTGGCTGTATGTGAAGGGGTAAGTCTGTACATCCACATGGATCTTCAGGACTACACAACTGTGCCAAAAGCAGGGCAGTAAGTGTGTGTGGTTGGATTATGTAACTCTTCCAAAGGAGCACAGATTCTGTCTCCAGTTCTTCACCCTGAATCCTGCAGTATTGGAGTTATCATTAATTATTGCCAGTGAAGTTGAGCATATGGGCTTAAAAGAGTTCTAAATGATTTTGTTTTCTCTTTTGTTGTTACCTATCTGATACATACAACCTGGTAGCATAAGGCACTTGATTCTCTTCACCAATCCCTTGTGTACAATATTGGAAGAATTCAAAGCAGTGCATATTTTAGCTGTCCTTTAGAGATGAATTACTGCAGTTTATGCTTCATGCAGACACTTGGAAACAGATTTCTGCATATATATCATATTTTGCTTGCAAGTAAGTCTTTAAAGCCACAGTTACATGAGATTTAAGTCTAAATTGTTCTGCATTTTTTAAAACCTGAGATGAGTTTTTAATTAGCTAACAACAGTAAATCTGAAGTGAATGAGCGAGATACTATGAACTTAGCTTTTTAACCATTTCAAAATCATATCCTAACTGGAGAAAAAAGTTAAAATTCAGAGAAATGTCATTCTAAGTGGATGTGCCCACAACCCTGTAAACAATTTGGGCAAGAGTTCAGGTGTTCTCACCCTTATGTAGACTGAGAATTCAGTGTTGAAGGTGAAATATTGGCCCTGTAGAAGAGAAAGATAAAGCTGGTACTAATGGAATAAACATTTTCTTTCACTCTCTGTGTACCCATTTGGACAACTGAGCAACAGAATTCTGCTTTTGGGCAGAGTAGGTTAACATACACAGCCTCATCACTGTCTTACATGCATACATTCATCTCTATATGCTGTGCCTTGGAAAGTTCTGCATTCATATATTGCGGTTCTACAGTGAGGTTAACAACTGTCCTTTTTTCCCCCCCTTGTCTTCTAAACTGCAGATAGTGATTAAAGAAACTGTATGAATAAATCACAAAAAAAATATCTTCTGTCTCTCTGCCTTGATAGAGAAAGTCACTGCAAAGCCTTTTTTTCTTATGTACAGTATTGTGTTATCTGCGTCTTTTCCTTACTGTAATCTCTTTTTCTGTGTCACTTATTAAAAATTCAACTTTCAAACAGCTACATAAATTTCTTTAAACATCTCCTGACTCAATAAAAAAGCAAGGAAGGGATTAAATCGAATGCTCAAGCTTCATTCCATCGTCTCACAAAAGTATTCAGATAAACCATGAAATAAATCTTTCTGTCCTGTCAGGTCATTTCAATAGCTCTGATATTATTTATGGCCTCATCTATATAATCCTCACTCAGAAGTAGTTGGAAAGTTCTCCTCAGTCAGCTTGCATGATCTTTAGAAGTGGAAAGTGCAAATGCTTTTGCTTAGCTTCAGCTCAGATAAGGGACAGGGATCACAGTAGTAGGAGTGCATGGTTCTTCTCAAACAATATTAATGTTCAATTAAATGAAAAATTCTGGAGATGCTTCACCCCATTTCAGTTCTGTAGTAACACAGATGGAAGTGGGCTGCTGCTGCATGAGCTCTTTTAGAAAAGGATTCTGATTTCCATTGTAATCATGGTGCTGTGAGGAAAGAGGCCCATTGGGAATGTGTGGCTCCCAGTTTGCTTTGAGCTGTGAGATTTCAAAGGGATTGGGGGAGGGAGAGTGGATTTGATTGGCTTTTGCTGTATGAGAAAGTTTTTTTGAGGGAGAGGCATAATTTCAGAGCAGCTGAGAATCCAGAAGACAGCATAAGGGAAAGGAGAAGAACAGTTTTGGAAACCTGGCCTGTTTATTTTTAACTTTTGCTGTTGGTGCCTCCTAACGCAGACTCGGGTTTAACCAGAGGCCATTGTTTGATTTTCACCCAGAAGATAAAAGCCACACACCCCAGGGGAAGCTTGTGCCAAAACCAGCTGCTGACTTCCCCATCCTCTGCGGGCTTCTCATCAGAGACAGTGTTGGGCCAGGACACAACTCTCAGCTGCAAAAGGGGCTTTAAAAGTGAATGTCTGGGTATAAAGAAACCTTTGGAAAACTATTGGCATAGCACATCAATATACCAAAACAACAAAAGTTTGCAAACATCATTGAGGTCTGCTCTGAATGCTCTCCCTTCTCCCTTCAGGGAGACTTTGAACAGCTCCTGGTGGAAGAAAGCTGATATTGGGTTTATTGATAGTCTTTAAAGGCTTGAGAAACATGGTTTAGAGAATATGACTATTACTCCTTAAATTATGTCTACTAAGATTATCTGAATTTCTAAATACAGCCTTCAGATTTTTTCAGTCTCCCTTACATAACTTGGCGTCACTGAGTTCAATACTTCACCAGCATGAAAATAATCATTGTCATAAAAATAAAGCTTTGCTTCAGGTAATGTTTGGAAAATAGATATGTTCTTCTTCTGGACTAGTGAATACTCATACTTACAGCAAATATTCTCCTCCATGCCTAAGAGAATTATTATGGGCTGCTGCATGAAAGACTTTCATTCCATGTTTTTAAATGTAGATGTCGTTCCTGCGAATAGTTTAAAAATTTAATCTCATCATATCTGTTTCATGCAGTTTAGAACACTGTTAGGCAGCTTTTCTGCAGGTGTTTTCTGATTTTTGCTTTTGTTTCAGTTGTCCCAGTTTAATTCTATATGAAAATCTTTTGGTTTGATGTCACCTCGTACACTATGTTGCTGTCATGATTTTGACTGGCTGAGATGCAATGGTGCCTAACCCTATTAAGCTCCATAAAGGCAGAAGTTAGAATTCATCAGCATAATCTTAGCCCCTAACTCTTTTCTAAGCCATTTACAAAGAGATGTAATATAATTTGTCATGTATATTACACTCAAGCAGATCATGAAAGAGAGATATCTCTTGTACAGTCATAATTTAAACTGCAGTTCTAAGTTATTTGTCTGGACAATGATAGGAAGGTGGTGTTGAACATATGAAGTGTTTATATGCTTCTATTCACTGGGTTAAACACAGATTTACAAGGGGGATCTTGGGTGTTACTTACTTGGTGCTGCCCTAGTTTGCACCATTCTATTTTAAACAGCTTAGTTCCCTACTTTGCCACGTAGTAAACCAGATTCTGCCACTGTTACTCTGGCAGCATCCCACAGTATCATGCTTGAAAAGATCATGCACATACCAAAAATCGCAGCTGTGTTAGGGGTGGATATATAGCTCTGGGGAGGAGCCTGCCAGCTGTCAGGGATTTTGAGGGCATGCCAGTGCCTTGCCTGCTCAGACATGAGATGTATCTCACTGAGCACCTCTCTACCTTCATGCCCTGGATGAAGAACAGTCCCTTTCACAACACTGGGGCTCAGGTCAGCCCTTGGGTTGTGACAACATGAGATAGAATTTTGTACTCTAAATAAAAGACTCTTCCTTTATTTCAAAATTAAGTGGAAACTCTGCGTATGCCCAGCTGCCATCCCTCATGTAACTTCTTCTCCCATTTACTTCACAGTGTTAATTACATAGCTCCTGTTCTCTTCTGGCATCTATTCTCCAGTGTTTCACATGAAAGTGGTAGATAATACAGTATGTGTATGTGTGTTTGTGTGTGTTGGTTTGGCACACCCAGGTTTTTGGTAGCAGGGGATGGGTCACAGAAGTGACTTCTGTGAGAAGCTGCTGGAAGTTTCCTCCATGTCTGACAGAGCCAGTCTGATGGCTCTGAAGATGGACATGCTGCTGGCCCCGTTAGAGATGTTGGTAACACCTCTGTGATGACATTTAAGAAGAAAATCAAACCAGCAGACGGGCAGTTTTTTCCAGGGGTGGCGAGGTGCCGCCGCCAGGGTCATCCCGGCCCAGCCCGCGGCAATGTGCCACCGCAGCCGCCGCCATCTCGGTGCGGCCTGCA
>NC_031772.1:8533818-8563138 GCF_001522545.3 Parus major | reverse complement strand
TGGGTGCTGGAGAAAGCTGTGATCCAGTGAGAGACACAAATAGAGAGAGAGGGCCCCGGTTCCAGAGAGAGCAGCCTGTCCTTAGAGGTCTGCACCCTGTGGATGAGTGACCCACACCGAAACGGTTTTGGGAAGACTTTGCCCATGGGAGGGACCACATGGCTTAGCAGAGGAAAGGCTCCTCTCCCTGAATGAACAGAAGAAAATCTCAGGTGACAATCTGACCAAAACCCCCACACCATGTCTCTCTACAGTGTCAGTGGGAAGGAGGGAGGGGCTGGGGGTGGGGGAGAAAGGTGTTTTAATGTCTTCTTTTACTTCTCATTACCCTTCTCTGACGCTGTTAATAATAAATTTACTCTGTATCTTTAAATTTGAACCTGTTTTGTCCTTAGAGCAGTTTTCTCACGGTCCTTTTTTCAACTCATGAACCCTTTCTTAATATTTTTTTTGCCTCTTTTCTGCCCAGCTATAGCAGAAGAGAGTGAATGAATGACTTCCCTGGGTGCCTGGCATTTGGGGAATATTCAAACCATGACTGTGTCTCCTCGGAGATTTGGCACTTTGGAAAGCATGGTCACAAAGTGATTCGGTGAAAATCCATATTGTTTTGAACAGCATATGACATTGGTGAAAATACTTGTTATGCTTTCAAAGATAATTGCTGCAGGTTTCAAGCAAGCTTAGAAATTCAAATAATCCTTTGCAAACTCTAAGGGATTGTTCTGGTAGAGGACAATTGCTTCATGGCACTGATTATTTTCTGGTTTACCTACTTTTGTTTTAAGATCACCGAGTATCACTGATAGCATCAGTGAGGTGAGGCTGCTCCGAAGGAGCCCCAGTTGTCAGTTGTGAGACACTTGCAGCTCCACTCAAGGGATGAAGATCACATCTCAATAAGGTGGTTTCCTTTACTTGCACACACTTTTGGGTGCCCATAAGATGAGGAAAACTTTGGATCCATGTTCAGAGCGTTTTAATGGAACTAGGACTAACTGCTACGCTGCTGCTGCACCTTTGCTGCCAAGGGTGGTATGGTGGAGTTGGGAATCCTGCTGAGTACCTGGCCCTCATCTCTGACTTGGTACAGCTGGATCCACTGACAACGGAATTCCTTGGAGAGGGGAATGATAGATTTCTGAAAATGTCTTTGAACAATTTGAAATTTCTAACAATGGCTTCTTGGAAAAGGCACAAAAAGACCATGTGAATGTAGAAGTGCAGCCAACTAACAGGATAATTATGCCTGTGGTTTGGCTACCACACTTTATTAGCCTGAAGGATCACATGAGACTGATGAATGCTGAATGACTTTCTGGGCATCAACTATATCAATCACTAGCTACTGACACCATTGATGTTCCAGCAAGCTGATGTGACAAGTAACAATCAGTTTTGGCTATAATGAGAAAAAATGACAAACTACTGATGTGTCATTTTGATCTTATTTTAACAAGGTGCAAAATCCTTGCAGATTGGACCTGCCATAATGCTTGTAAGTACTTATATTAATATGAAATTTATGGAAGTCATCAGTACCATTAGTTAAGAAAGCTAAAGATGTCTGACTTGATTCAGAAAGTGATTTTGCAACATAAAACCACCCCAGCCTCTTGAGCTATCCTCTTGTGTAAAACCTCTGCCTTCTCCATAGAAGGGATCTTCCTACTTCTCTGCTTCTCATGGCTTTGTGGAGTGGACAGTTTTTGATTTTGGTTTTCTGTTAGTGGTTGTAACTGGCACACCAAAGACCTGGGCTCCAACATGCCAACTTATGAACGCATTAGTGAAAATTTACAGAGTGTACTAGTTTGAAATCAAACCATTGGGGGAGTCCAAGTCAGAACTACAATTTAACAGGAAAATTAAAATAAAGGCACAAAAAAGGTACAAAAAAACCTGATATAAACTGGCAGAGTAAGAATACAACCTGACACCTGTTAGTCAGGGTGGTGGTACCAGTCCAGTTAAATGGTGGCTGCAGTCCCACTGGAGTGATGGATGTGCTTCTGTCAAAGGGGTGATCCTGTAGAAAGATCTGGTCCTTATCTGGAGGTTCAGTGGTGGTTATTTAGGTTTTGTCTTCTGGGAATTCAGAGGTAAGTGCTGCCCATGGTGTTCCAAACCCCAGATTTTATACAGGTAGGAATACTTGGTTCCTCCCCTCAGAGCGGGACATCTCACAATGGGTGCTGTAATTCTGTGAGTCATTCTATGAGACCTTGATGGTCCATTAGTGGAGATGGCCCCCCAGAGGAGTTACCAGGGCTGACTGGTGGAGAAGATGAAGAACACTGCCCCATCTGTTTTAACATCTTAGAAAGAAGATAATAGAATGCATACTTTTGGTTACATCTTACATTGTAACCTAAAACAGGCTGAGCAGATCTGTGGCAGATTGGGAAAACAAACAACCTGAGTTTGGAGACTGCCTTAGCCATGGCAGATGCTTGAGTACATATATTGCAACCTGAATGGATATTACTGAGTTTTGTGTTAAAGATAATTAGAAATATTAACACACTGCATAAAACTTGCATCATATTTCACTGTATTCCTTGCACAAAAATAGATTCCCTTCCACATTAAAGTGCTAATCTCAGAGGTATTTGTTATTTCCAAAAAATTAATGATCATTTAGTCAGCTAACAGCCCAAGGCAAAGCAGAAGGGTTTAACATTGTGCCAAGTGGTAGCTTCTTGTAGGAGCACTACTTTTAAAGAATTAGCGTTATGCAAAATGCTTTCAGGATGTGCCAATCAGCTCAGTGGTTTATGGCACTAATAGTCTGCTTGTTTTTCAAATCATTTACCCATTGTGATTTAGATGCTGCAAGTTACATTAACAAATCTAATCACTACTTATAGATGAACCAGTAATTATCCAGCCAGTAAGTATATGAGCTTAGTCTCAATCAGAAAAACCCCAGGGGTATGTGCAGTTGATGTTGGAAAACATGCCTGAGGACTGAGTCCTGTAGATAAATTGAGCCTCTTGGGTAGATTTTTTGGAAAGCTGATCTAAATTAGAGTCCACTGAAATCAGCATTTCTATTTTCACAGGGAGCAGAAGTTACTCTTGTGCATCTTTGTGTTGCAGAACACATTGATGTCTATTCAGACAGAACTTTGAAAGCATAAATGTGTTTAGAAATTTCATTTTGAAACACCTCCAAGCACAGAGATGTAATATTTCCATATATTGCAGCATCACTGGGAACACTATATCTGGAGAATACCTTCAGACCTTGAAAGTTTAAGATAAAAACACTGTTCAGAAATACTACAGCTGCTTGATCTAGAGCCCTATTTCTACTCACAGAACACCAGCTCAGTTCAGGTTCACATGAATACAGAGTTATATCACTTATTATCTGCCTTTATCTAAAAACTGCAAATGGAATAGTACTTGTGCTGTGAGGTAATAGTTCAAAACATGACTTACCCAACTCAGAACTATCTTTGTGTCTGCTGAAGCCCAGATCTCTGGGACTCCTGCAGCCCAGATTCACATTTTTTTAATGGAAATGGCAATCTCTTCATAATTTCCCCTCATATTCTGTGGTTTGGGTCTGTTGAGTTTTTTTCTGGTCTCCACACAACATGGTATGGACTGTTGGTGTAAAAACAGTGCCACCAACATGTTTGCACTGATAATGAAGATGACATGTCATACATTCATAGCTGTCTGAGTTGAAGTTCGCATTTGGCATTTGCAAACCAGGACAAATGCATTACTTTAAATTTGTTAAACTTGTTTATGACCTGTGAGGGCAAAAGAACCATTTTTACAGAACATGGCTCATTTCCTCAGCTCTCAGCCTTGGGAGCAAAAGTATATCCTGGCTCATTTGACAGGACAAGGACTGTCTAGCATGACCTGTCAGTGATAAATAGGTTCCCATTCCCTCACAACAAGGCTGGAATGAGTCCTGGACTGTTTTTTTCCATATGTGGCTGAACATGAAATCTTATACTTTTGTTACTGGATCTTCACAGCTGTAGCATATTTGTCTTAGGCTTTGTAGGTCTTCACTTTCACCAAATGGTACTAGAATGTGATAGTACACTTCCTGTTTTATAAGCAGAGCTCATACTGTTGTTTAATTAAGGTGGTTGTATATTCTCCACTCTAAAACATTGGTTTTATTTGAATTTGGGTGAAATATAACCTTTGAACTCAAGTTTCCCATTCTGGGGGAGTATGGCTTTAACAATTTAAATTCAATCAACTCACATATATCTGAGACCAATGTAGAATCAATCATTCTGTCTAACTAGGGCTTTGTAACCAAAAACTTAATAGTTTGGAGAGAAAGCTTAACACAGATATCAGGAATGTGTTCTTTTTGCCAAGAATACCTGTGTAATTTGACCAAATTACAAACCTTCAGATTGCAGGTGAACATCCAGCCTCTGACAGGTGTTGTTTGTTGTCATTATTTGGGGCTTTCCTCCATGGACACACACTTGGATCCAGCTGGCCAGGCAGAGACAGGCTGTTCTCTGGGGCACAAACAGCTCTGTTTCTTCCAGGTGATTTAGGGACTGGACAGAAAACAGGTTTAAAACTTTGATTTCATGCTGTCTATAGAAAATTTTTCATCCCATCATCTGACCTATGGAGAGGCTAGAAAACAGCCAGTGTGAGGTGACATTGATCTCACGCGTGGGCCTGTTGTCTGGAGCCAAATAGAGATCCTTCCTTTAAAGACCTGGTGGTCCCAGGTAAGGGCAGACTTGGGAATGTTGGCTTCTTTGCCAGTGTGAATTTGCCAAATACCACAAGTGTCTGGGATGTTTCTGGAGTGCTAAGAAAGCATGTGGAACATTCCTGCTGGCCATGTAAAGAAAATTTTTGTGATGAGGAAGTGGGCTTGTCTTCATTTTTGGTCTAGTTTTTGGTGTTAGGGCACGGGTTGGGCTTAATGGTCTTGGAGGTCCCTTCCAACCTAGTCATTCTGTTGAGTTTGTTAAAGGGAAGATAAATCAGCTTAAAAATACCCTTGAAGTAGAAAAGGGCCAAAAGCCAAATTATGTTTAAAAGTTGTATTGAGGGCAGACAGCCTTGTATTTATATAGTTGAACAGATTCCACAGCTACACAGTAGTTGTTAATCCTGAGCTGGATTATGTGTTTTTTTCAAAAGCACTCCTGTGGCTGCTGCTCACAGCTGCATCCTGACCCTGGCTCTGCTCCAGCGTGGGCATCACCTCTCCTGCTCCATAAACACCTCCGGGGCAGGAAGGAGCCCGGCCAGCAGCCCGGGATGGAGTGGTCCATCCTCCCTTCCCGGTAAATGCTGATCATTACCCTGGGTCAGAGCTGCCTGTAAACCTCAGTCTGGTATTTGCTGTGCAGTTATACTTCCTCCAGCTTTTTTAAACAGAAATAATTTAAACACGTTTCAAAGCAGTTAAATACCAATTCAATGGCTGTATTTAAGAACTCTTTTTCCCATTGGTGTGGCAAGAGCTGATGTCTTCATCATATTATTAATCTTAGATATTTCCTGTGTGCAAATGCATCATTTCATTCAAATGTCTAAGGCTTCATTTAGAAGCAGTATAATTTTATATGGCATCAGTCTTTTCTGCATTTTTACCATTGAAATAGTACTTGAATCCCATGTGAGCAATTTTTTTTTCTCTCATTTTTTTTCAAGTCAGGTAATAATTACTTTCGTGTTTTGTCTTTTCTAAAGTGGGTACTTTTCATTTGAAGGAAACTGGGATGTCTAGAAAGGACCATACCTATTGTGCATTGTTACGGAGAATCCTGCCTGCATTGTTCAAGGGAATAGCAATAACAGCATGAAGCAGCTCAGCAAAATGAGAAATTGAATTAAAAAAGAAAATAGCTGTAGACATCCAGGAGCTGATTCAGCTCATGTATCAGAAGTCAACACTACTACACTGCTCAGCAGGGACTGGTTTTAGCTAATGGTAGGAAACACAGGATTTTGAAGTGGCAAAAAGAATTACAGACTGTTATGGGAGAGACAGGCTGAGAGTGATGAGATTTTCAATGCAAATACAGTTGTTGTAGGAGTATGAATATCCCTGATTTTTCAGTGGAAACAAGAATCTTCAGGGTTGCATAGGTGCTTTTTTAAAATCCTTTTATAAGGTATTTGCATGGAACACAATAGCATATTCCCTGCAAACTATTTTTTAATTATTGCAATTTAGTAAGTAAGAAAATGTTGTAAAGCAGAGAAACTCAGCAGGGTTGGAGGTCAGGTTCCATGTCTCCCCACCCAGCCAAAATGGGTCTCTGGGACTGCAGGGCCCCAAGAAAGCCCCTCACATTGTAGTTCACCATGCAGAAGTGAGCCTAATACTGTAACTGTGTCACCAGACAGAGCTGCCTGAGCTCTGTGATAGTTCTGAGCAGGTCTGGCAGAGTCAGTGAATTTAGGAAGGAGCATCAGCTGGGATAGCAGTGCATGTGGTGATCTGGCTGCTCAGTGTTCACACACCTTGGTGCACTGAGGACAGCCTTGCCCCCTGCACCCAGAAAGCTTCCAAGTCATGGCCTTTTTGAATGTTTTTGCTACAGACAGTCCCAGTGGTAGAGAGCTACAGATTAATTCTGTAATTGGTTTGTGCTGAAATGTTGAAAAATATTTGGATCAGGACTTAGTTTTTGTTCCTTTAAAGGTAACTTTTAGTGAGAATCAAGTAACCTCCTAATTACGGTATTTGTGCATGTGTATGTAGATTTGTACAGTGGTGACATCTGCTATTGCCTAATCAGCTTCTAAAGAATAACAACAATGATCACAGGAAATGGATTTGGGAAATCTGTACTTTAATTAAATGTGCTACATGTCAAGTTTTGTTATGGAACTTCCACTTACTGGCTGTAGGTTTTGTCTTATTCTTAACAAAAAAGTTAATTATAACCTGAGGCAGAATAATACCTTAAATTTTTTTTTACTCTTCTCTTTTACTCTGCTCCGACCTATTGACTGAGGAAGTGCTTTCATTCTGCTCAAAAACCAAATATATTTTACTGAGATTCATAAGCCTTCCTGTTGGAGTCTGTGTGCTGCTCTTCACCCACTGTCTCAGCCACATTGTAAAACTTAGGAGGGAAACCTAGTGTAAAGCTGTTGAATATTATATTTTCCTTCTGAGGGAGAATTATATTACTACATTTTAATGAGGGTATTTCTGTGTTAAACCCATATTCTCGATATACAGCAGTCCCACAGTGAGTTGGATCTGTGAGCACTTCCGTGGTGCAAAATAACTGTTCCAGTGCTTGCATGTCCTGAAAACCTCTCTCAGTACTGGGATGCCACCACACATGGAGACACGGGCAGAGGAACTGCTGCCCTCTCCACTTCCTAGAAGAGACACAGAATTTTTTGATACAAGGCATAACTGGGGTCTACATCTGTTCTTTCTGATCTCCTATGCTTTGGAACAAGGCCTCCCCAGTTCTTGGTATTACTGTGTGATGCTGCCTCTACTACACTGGAGGAAGTTGAGTTTAAAAACCTCATTTTAAAAATATTTTCTGGACAGGCCTGACACTGGTGTCACCTAGCTCGTTTGTCCCCAGGCGTTAAATCTGTGCAGCAGCCAAAAAAAAAAAAAAAAATCAGAGTCTTTCTGAACTATAAATGTAACCAGCAAATAGATAAGAGTTCAGTGTCCTATAATAGGATGTCTTTTCGCTGACTAGCAGAAAGGGAGTGACTCAGCCTGACTGTGTACACACACTGAAATAGACTTTTTCAAGTTTGGAGACAAAGGCCTTTACATGCATTTATAAAATTGCCTTTAAAATGCTTGTGAATGAGTTAATCACACAGCCATCTGATTAGACATGAACAGCCTCCCTATTTTTTACATGATTAGGTCATCCCAAGAGAATCACAATACAAAATAGATACAGATGTGTCATCCAAGGGTGACTAATAAAACATAGTTGAAAACAGTGCAATTAGGAAAATGGTGCAAATAGGAAATTTTCAAGCCAATTTCAGCAGTCTGTGTCTTTCATTTTCCCTGCCAGAGCCTGCTCTTCAGGAAGTTGATAGGAAAAATTCCCCTTGGCTTGCACAGGTCCAGACAGGTCTCTGCTTTCTCCTTGCTCCTTTTCTTTCCCTCCTTGGGGCTGCCTCCAGCTCTGCAGTGGCAATTTGAGCATCTGAGCCTCATAGAATCTCTTCACTTTCACATGAAGATTGTACTTTCCCATGAGCTTGCTGAAGTGGGAGCTGCTGCAGTGGAGATTTGGTAGAGATTGGATGGCACTTAAAATCTGGGGAAGAAGAGAAATGGCACAACTGGCACAGTCATAAATGTGTGTCTCAGTAGCAAGAGCAAGCCCAGAGCTGTACCCTTTCCATACCTTTGCAGAGGGAACATTTTGTAAAGTACAAGAGAGAAGGATCCTTCTCCCTTGCAGACTTTCATCTTACCCTGAACTCCAGCGATGTGAGGTTTCTGATAAGCTGAGATCATTGTCTGGGTACTTGTAACTTACTAAATGGGCTTTCAATTACAAGCTCAGAGAGCCAGGGAGAGGTGTCAGAAGAAACATGATCTTCATAGTTTTCCTGCAGTTTTAATTGTGAGTGGCACCTAATTGCTAGCAGGCAGCTGTGAGATGCAGTCCTGGGAAAGGAAAAAGCCCCCAGAGAGCTGAGAATTAAAAAGAAACACGCAACTCACTTGATTACTGGTGTAATCTTTGAGGTGTCTTTGCAGTCCTAAGAACCTTGTTTTACAGCTGTCAGCTTTAAAGAATGGATGTCATCTTTCCTGAGCTTCTTTTTCTAGTGGTGGCAGTTGTCTGGGGAGATAAAACTACACAGACTGACACAGCCACTGATATGAAGAGGCTTTCGATGGCTCTCTCAACAGTGCTGTAATAAAATGAAGAAGTACTGAGTCCAGGATATCTTGTAGCAGATTTCTAGTGAGTAAAAAAGCTGCCCAGAGTAAGTCAGGCAAGTTCTAAAAGTTTTTACAGTTTAAAAGATGGAACAGGTGAGTGATTGGTTGCTACATTGCAAAATGTTTTTGTACTAGTGGAAGCCCTGAACTAGGTCTGCTCATTCTGAAAATGTGATGAATACTGTTATGGAAAAGCTTCCTGGTTCTGATGTGAAAATACTGGGTACTTCCACTGCTGAGCACTTTTATGTGTTCATTCTAACGTATCCAGAGGGACTCCCTGACGGGAAAGTGCTCCCCTGCTCAGCAAAGGTTGTTAGGATTTATTTAGCTTCTCTCACCAAAGTGACTTAAAACTAGGCAGACTAAGTTGCTTGAATTGAAAGGACTAACTGGTATTTTACTCAGTGCTGGGGCTTATCAGCCACATGGTGTTTGGCAATAAACATTACTGATTAAGACATCTGTAGGAAAAAAATCAATGGAACACCAAGTATTAATTCACTCAGGTTCTTTAACAAATGTACCCTGGGGTTGTTCAATATGCTCTGGTTTGCTATGATGAGCTTAGAATTAGGCTGCCCCAAACCTTTTAAGTGTTATTAATAGCACTGCATTAATATTGTGTGCATAATCAGGGGTTGCTTAATTTAAAGTCATGTTAGGATAATGTAAATTTCCTAATTCTTACCATGGTGACTGATGGCAGTCCATAATTCCAATTTGTCCACATAGTGTGTCACTGTTTTGCAAATTAGAGATTCTGGGATGTTGACTTTTGATGCTATCAAAATTTACCTCAAAAACAATGAGGTTCACTGTAGTTAAATGAATAAGGAGAGAAGCATCCTTCCTGGCTTATTATTTTCTAACAGCTTTTCTACTTTTTGGAAGTCAGATTTAATTCTTACTTTTCAAAAGGTGATTATAAATTCTTATTCTTGTCAGAAATGTAAAAGTAATGGGTTCAGGTCTTAAACATTTGTTCTCCTGTCAAAAACAGCTCCTCTAGAATCATTCCCCCTAGAGAAAAATATGAACAATCTTAAAGAAGAAATCTGTAGGTGGAAGGGAGCTGCTAAATAAGTAGTCCTAAGAAAGAAAAACGGTGAGCTGCAGCCTTCAGCAGCTAGAAAAAGTATATCTTATATAGACACTAACTATGGTTTGCTATTCAAAGAGCTGGAGGGAGAAGAGAGCTAAAGCCTATAGAAAAATTATTTCCTCAGAGAGAGAGAGTCTGTAGGATATAGCCTGTTGCTAGAGTTTAAGGGAAAGCTGAAAAATCTCATGTTTGATTCAGAAGGTGCTGAAATGAAAAAGAGCAGCTTTGGATGTACAGTCTTTTCAAGAACTCATTTGTTAACATCCTGCTGGTCTTGGGAATAAAGGCACTGACCCCTTCCTGACAGACTGTGATGGGCTTGATCTGATCCTAAGGGCATTTAAATAAACCCTTTCCTTGGTTTTACCCAGAGCACGACCATGTCTCAAAGCCAGAGCAGTCACTCATTCTGCATTTGCTTTCCTTGGCTGGAGAAGAACTGAAATCCATTTAACCCAGTTATTCTGTTGGGCCAGGTTGTGCTATTATGATGCCTCGTGTGTGTTCCAGAGCAGAGCACATCAGAGCTGTGTGCTGAGCTTATGTGAACAGGGCTGGGGAGGTGAACTCAGGGGCTGGGCATTGCTTCAGCAAGAACAGGAATTCAGGTGCTGTTTGGGATTTTTTGCATGAATGTGGTGCCTTTGCAGAGGGCAGAGCCCCAGTCCCGAGATGGCACATTACAAGTAACCACCCAAAAACCAGGCTATTGCTAAGAGAAAAAACATCTTGCAAGATGCCCCAGACAATAAAACCATTATTTCAAAAGCAAAAAGAAGTTGGGAGTTGATGTGTTCACTTGGAAACTAAGCCAGTGAGGATTTGTATGTTCAAATAAAAATAAATAAAAAATAGCAGAACATTTAAAAGAAGCTTATTTCTATAATGCAAAATGTTAAGCACAGATTTACTAGCATAAATAAGAACTCAAGTCACAAATGGGTAGAGACATTATACCAGCAGCATTAAATAGATGAAATAGCAGCAGTCAATCTAATAAATAGTTTTCCTTTGCTACCTCTGAAGCTAAAGAAATCATACTGCTTTAGGGACACGCTTGAAAATAATTCAGAGAACTATCTGCTCTGCCTTCCTGCCACTGCCAAAATGCACCATCTGAGGTCACAGCACCAAACCACTTTTCACTGTTGCCCTGGACATTGCACAAGTGGCAAAATTAAGCTTTTAAAGGGCAGCAAAGATGATGAGGAAATTGTGATGGCAGCAACCAGGGAATTCATCCTGCTGAAATCAATAGCTGTTTGAATTATAGTTGCTAAATTTATCTGCCTACTCCAGAAATTTCTGAAACTTACTTTCTTTAGTCCAGATTCTTTTTAACCCTCTGGGTGCTGGTTTGCCACACTATTTTCTCCAGAGGAAAAATAGCATCAAGTCATTGCTAGGGGTGGTGGAAGGAAGATCATTTTGTACACCAATCATTTTGTATGTTTTGTAGCTCTTTGGGAACATCTGTTGTATCGCTCAGTCTGTGAGTTAGTGCCAGCAGAGCTCAGGTCAAATCCTCTTGTTCTGTTCTGGTAAAACCAGCTTGGAATTCTAGTTCTCATTATTACCTATTATCAAATCAAATCCTTTCTTTTTTTCCTTCACCCTCGAGTTACCTGGAAATCACATTTTCATGTGAGTTTAGGGGGAGCACAGACAAGAGGGATGAGGAGCAGAGTGCTGGTGGTGTGTGTGACACATTGGGCAATCTGTAAATGCCTTGCTGTAATGACAGTCAATAAAACTTGAAATTTTAGGGCTCAGTTTGGCGAAGGTTGTGCTGAAGCCCATTGGTGAATGCTTGAGCATATGATTCTGTCCCCTGGTAGGCAACAAATCTGAGTCTTCTTCTAATCTGAGTTTTTGCTTTTGCAAATGCAGTTTTTGGGGGCTCAAAAAACCCAACAAAACACCTCCCTCTCCAGCCAGGGCTTTGAGACACCATTTTATGGTGCAGTTCATTAAATGAACTGTTGGCAAACTTCTTCTTTGTATGAAAATAAACAAACTTGGATATTATTATTATACTTTTTACAATTTCACTAGAAGCCTTTTAAATAGCCTGCCACTTTCCAAAAGCTCATATGCTAAGGGCTTTTTTTGACAGAGAGAATCTGCAGGTGCCTGCAGTACCTTGTATTGAAGGAGTACCTCTCCACTTAGAGGGCTCAAGCATGTTTGATGTAGAGTGCTCTTCAATTTATTTAAGTAAATGACAGCTTTAGTTTCTGTGACAAAAGGCTAATTCTGCTCTGCTTGAGGGAGAGAGGAAAATACCTTAAATCAGTGCAAAGCACCATCGATCTGTCTCTTGTCATCTGATTCAGTTGTCCCAGAAGTCAGCAAGGACCGGGATCTCAAGAGTTTATGGATCAGGAGCAGCCTGGAATAGAGGAATTCTTCACTGTCACTCTCGGGTGCTATGATGGCAAGTGTGTTGTGAGAGACCAATCCCTGTCAGGTTCTGTGGTGGTGTCCTCAGCAGCGCCCTTCCTATGCGCATAAGGTGTGAGGGATTTCCATCTGGCACCTGCTGTTGTTCTGCCAGAGCCTGTGCATCACTGAAATCCAGTTTGGGGGGTTGGCATGAGATGTGTTAAGCTTTGTTCAGGCTCTTCACCCAGGGGAATGAAAGTACTTCTCAGTGATTACATGGCAGAACACAGGCTGTAGAAATCCTGGGATGGGGAAGCATCCCATACCCTGTTATTGCAAGAACTCTGCTTGCCAGCAGCTGATACGGGCATAGTAGACGCAGAAAGCTCTAAGGCATGTTTGAGCAGCTTTTATACATAATAATAATATGGCAAAATGAGTAAGATTTTTTTTTTTCCCCAGCTAATTTTACAGATCTCTTGTTCTACAGATCTACAGATCAACTTGCTACAGTTCTGGTTAGGGTTTTTTTGTTCTTTGGTTTGGTAGGAGGGGGGTTTTGCTTATTTATTTGTTTGGGTCTTTTGCACATGGAGCTAAATCAAGTGAAGTCAGCTAACACCTTTGGAGACATGACCAGAGCTGGAACATTAGAACATGTTTTATGTTGCAGAGACAATGCTGTTTCATTTAAATTCTTTTCCCCTCCTTTTGCAGTGTCTCATTTAAAAGGAGTTGATGTTTTCTGTTTCAAAGCCTGCTCCAAATTTTCCTAATTTTTTTCTCTCATGTAAAATCACCCCTAAGTCCATGAGGGTTTAATTGGAGAAATTAAAATTGTTCAAGAGAGGTAATTTAAGAACATCCCCACCCATTTACAAAAGCAAAACTGGTATGGGTGAGGTGCTACATAATATATTTAGACACAAGTTTTGGTTTTGGATATTTTGTTGTCTTTGCCCCAGGCTGGACACTCAGGTATCCTGAAGATCTGAAGCAGGTTTTCCCAATATAGTTTGTTGAGCTTTTTGGTTTGGGATTTCCTTCTTTTCTGCAGTGACATGCTCTGGATTTTGCCCACACTTGGCAGTAACATGTTTGTTGCTGATTGACAATGGAGCCAATCTAGAGTAATACTGCAACTCATCTGACGAGCTAAAAGTGAACTGTGCAGCTTTGGGAAACCCCTAAAGTGCTCCTAAGAGGAGCTAGATTTGCTCCAGAGAAGAGTGTGAAATTTCCAATGAGAAATTATGGGAAATATCACCAGGCAGGACCTAACGATACTGAATGAGCTATTCTTCACAGCATAATATTAAAGGTTTACTATTATAACCTGTCCCCTCAGCAGCAGTGATGGCAGACATTTTCATGTCTAGGTATTGTAAGTGGTGTCACTGCCTGTTAGCAGCACATTTGTCACTAGGAATAATGTGCCCTTTTTGCTGCACTGCAGTGTTTGATAATTAAAGGAAAGTATTACAGCTGTTTGACACTTGAAAAAGTGTCCGTGTATGTTGGTACATTTATTTACTTTAGGGTAAGAAAAAAAAGGAAGTTCATTGCATATTAAAGCTTATCCTGGCTCTCTCAGACTGCACCTGAGAACTTGTGCCTGTGCAATACTTGCTCTCCAAAGGCATCCCCCAAATGAAAAGTACAGAAACACAGAGCTCACTGTACTGCTTGGCTCAGCATTCAAAAGCAGTGCCTTGTTTCCCAAATGAATTTGTCTGGCTTCTGTTCCCAGCCATCAGTTCTTCTTGTGTAATTTCTCTTTCTCTGGACAAGAGAGACTCTTAAGTACCCAGTGTTTGCTTTCTCCATGGGAAAGTGCTTTCACGTAAAAAACAGTCACTTCTCAATCTTTTTTTTTTTTTTTTTTTATAAACTAAATGTCCTGAGATTTCTGTAGTCTCACTGTATGGGATTTTTCATATTGTCATTTTCATGTATTCATAATGTGGCCAAGGTTTTGGGGCTGCTTTCTGTATTTTCTCCAGTTTTTCTTCTAAGACAAGACATGAACACACTGTGTACTAACCCAAGGTCTCACACGTTCACTTCCCTGCTTCTTGTTGACCTCTGGTATTCAAATTTAAGGAATAAGTTTCCATTTTCATACAGCTGGGATAATAGTGGGAGCTGGTAGATATGTATAGATATCTGTGTAATGTAGTGCAGATACATTCTGGTATCACAGAGGCACTCCCCCTCCTGCAAGTAGATTTGTATTTCTTATTTCTAAACTCCTTGCACTTGGCTAATTAAAAATTATTTAATTTAACTGGACATAGCTTCCCAGTGGTCCCCATCATTTTAAATGGCTTGTCCTCCTCACGATGTGTCATTCAGCCACAACTTGTTACCTGCAAATGTGTCAGTACACGATCTTGTCTTTGCTTGAAGGTAATGGATGAAAACAGTAGCTGAAGTATTGCTTTTTGCAAGCCCTCCTATGGGGCACCCACACCTCAGCATTCAGGCCCATAGCTGGCATCCTCTTCCCTGTCATTTGTACAGCTCTCTCTACATGTTGTAAACCATTAGAGAGTTCTTTCACAACTAAGTTTTGCTCTTGGCTTTTGCATTTTATGAAAGAAAGGAAATAGGGGAAATCCAGATCTTCACAGCCTCATGTATTTTGGGGAAGAAGTTTTTCACAGTGACATGAGAAGACAGACCTGTGTTGTGGTTTTTGAAGATCTCTTATATTCCTGTTGCAAGAGAATGAGTGAGTGACAGATAAATCAAACAGCTCACCAAACCTGTCATAACATAACAGTTTGTCTAGCAAAAGTTACAGAATTTAGGAATTTTGTTTCACAGCTGGACTGTTAATCTCATTATTATATTCACTTGTCAGAGCATGTTAATATAACCAAGTGAAAAATGCTCCTAGACACATCCTATTGAATATTTAAAATGAAGAATTAAGTGACTTTCAAGACATCTGAAATAAGTGATGCTAAATTATGGTGATCTTTAAGGAAAGGTTGGTTATCCTATATGTGTTCTGAGAGTCCCCCTAAGTATAAATCACAGAAAATTCACTTAGAAGTCAATTGAATAATGAAAAAATATTATGATCTTCTTTTAAATGTTTTTGGTGATGGTGGTGGTATCCTTTTTGTTAGGGGTATTTCTTAAGGATTGAAGTGGAATGGTAATTCTGCACACAAAAAATATGAGCTGAAAATTTGGTCAAGAGAACTATGCAGGCAGGAGGAAATTCAGAGATTAAAAGCTTTGTTGATAAGACTGTGCTGTGTTTCTGTGCTGTGTCCCTGAAGTTAGTATGAACTTTGTAGCTATGTTCTGTAAATGCTCAGACTTAGCACGCTAAGCCCCAACTCACCCATGTGGTCATTTATTTTTCTACATAAATATTCTGCTTTAAATCTTTTTAGATAGCAAGATCCAGGTATTTAATAACCTCTAAAGCCATCTGTAAAGCAAAATACCAGAATGTACAAAGGCTCACTGGAGACTAATTTGTTGTAGTCAGCGCAGTCCTTGCAGATTGCATTGTCTTTGCTTCCAGCTGAGCATCCACAGGCCAGGTCTCGTGTGCCTTATGGATTTCAATGGGGCCACTGCCATGGATGAGCAAGAAGGCTGTGACAGAGCACTTTGAGATGCAGTGTACAGTACTTGGGTTCTGAGACACTGAGAAAATGTTCCTTCCTCCAATGGAGTAATTCAAACGTATGCATCTTCTCTCTGATGGCGAGAGGAGGTAAATAATGACACATTCAGTGCCATTTGTCTGTGTGGCAGGGGAGCTGAGCCTCTCCCTGCTTTTGAGCAGCACAGAGCTGAGGCATCTGGTGAGCCAGCCTGGGGCACTGGGAGACTGCAGTGCCGACGTGAAGAGCCTGGGGAAGTCTGGGGTGGACACAGTGAGTGCTTCTACTGGAGGCAGTGCAGATTTTGGGAAGGTTCATACAGAATTAGAGCTCATAAACCCATCTGGCGGTAAATGATTCTGTTCCATGACAATTCAGGCTTCAAAAGAGCTTCCATCAGTCTGTCCTGCTTTTTTCATCCTTAGGCCATGAGATGCATTGATCATCTTTCTGTGCTTTACTTTTGTCCTTTCTTCAGTTGAAAACTGGAATTGCCAGTATTAGTGCACTGTGACTTTGCCAGATAAAACATATATACACACATATATTTATATATTTGTATCATTTATTCCTACCTTTCATAGGCAAAGCCATTTGAGATAAATCATTTATCACTAATTTAGCTCTCATGATTGAGTTTCCCTTCCTTCACCTGCCCCTTGAGTATCAGTGTGTATCCACATGATCCCTGTTTATGCAGGTACCTCAGCACAATGCAGAGGTACAAAAGTTATAAATTAAAGGAAACATCAACCCTTTACTGCAGTTGCATTTTCCAGGAAAGTAAATGCACTGAAATAAATGGTTAATTAGAGATTTCTTCTAATTGGCAAGATGGTCCTGGGAATATTCATTATAATTTCACTGAAAGTTGCATGTCCAACTTCTGTTTTGAGGTACCCAGGTCCTCTTTTCATCCCATTTAATGTTCTTAGTAATCAGGCATTAATTAAAATGTCATGGCTTACCAGCAATAACGCACAAGTGATTTGGCCCAGCCCCACTCTTGTAGGAAGTGTGCAAGATGGATCAGCCAAGTGTTAGGTTCAGGTCAGTGCTGGCCTGTGCTCGCCCCATCCCAGCGTGTTGGGGGTGGCTGGGAGCAGCATGAATAATTCAGGGCACCACAGGACTGTGACGGGAGCTTTTCCCAATGCTGCCTGGACAGATGGAGAGCAGGGAGCATGCGAGACATCCGTGCCAAGGCTGGGACTTGGTTGCCAAATTTCATGCAAAGTAGGGCTGTGCAGCTGAAATAGAGACATGAATTATAGTTTTTTAATGTTCATTAAAACTTTTGGTGCTTGTAGTCATGCTGAGATGAAAAATTCCAGAGCAAATAGAAATCCCTAAGAACTCACCATGTTTTCTACAAAGGTTGCCTTCAATCTCTGATTTTTACATTTGCCTTTGTTCCCAAAAATGCTTGTCATATGTGTGATGGCTTCAGGCTTCAGACTGTTAGGAAATTGAGACTGAGTCTTTAAGTGTAAACAAACCCCTCATGTCAGGAACAAACCTAGAATTATTTCTACTCATTCCACTTCATAGTGTTACAGCAGTTTTTAGTAGGTACAGTGTAGTTTGACAGATTGTGATAAAAACAGCAATGAATGTACTACTATTTATACTGTAAAACTGACTAGATTAAAAACCTAGAGCATTGTCCTAATCTGACTTTCAATATAGAAATCCTCTGTCCATTAAGCCTCTTTTTTGGGGATTCTGGCTGGGAACAGAGCTCTGCTTCTGCAAAACACACAACCCTCCCTAGGCAGGGACAGGGGGTAATGGGGGATGCTGAAGGACACTTGTGAACTGGTGGTTGGCAGAAGGAACAAAGCTCTCAACAAGGTGGTGCTCAATGGAAAGGCCTCCAATATGTTGAAAGAAATTTTTCCCAATTTGTTTTTTACCTTTGGGCTGTTGGTTGCACAACCTAAAACACACACAGTTTTGCTCAAGGTGGGACTCCAGCGCTCAGCAGTTTGGGGTGCAATCCAGACAGTTCATTCCTTTTAATCTGAATTCCTCAATTTAAGATATTGACAGAAAAAGGCAGGTTGGCCTTGGAGAACATTTAGACCCCAGGAGTGGTGGTCTGATCTCATGCAGATAGATCCAGAAACAGAATAAGTGTTAAGGCTTGTGGAGTTTGTGCAGCTTCACAAAATATGCCCTGTGGTAGGTTTGTGGTGCAGAGGGAAAGTATGGTTTTCATTTTATTGATACTGCTTCAGGTTAATCAACTTCTTTTGGTAGATAGTGATGGAGAAAGTTACCCAGATAACAATTTTGTAAATATACCAGAACGTTTTGCAAGTAAACCACTGAATTTCTTTAGAAGACTGATGCATAATCAGGAGGAATAATTATTGCCCAATTTGATTTGGGAACTCAGATGGAGTTCACTGGAGATCATCTTTAGTGGCAGAGCTGCTTGTACCTTTTAGTAGCTTACAAAGCTAGGTAACCTTTTGGGCCACTGAAATGTGCTGGATTAAGAGAATATTTACACATAAAACCACTTTGGAAACGTGTACCATGTGTGGTGTTAAGGGATAACTTCAGTCCCTTGTTTTTTCTTTATTTGTTGCATATGTTATATGGCAGCAAGTGTAATTTTAAATTGGCTCTGCCTTTTCATCTTAAATGAATGAGGATTTCTTGGCTACTAATGCTGGCATAGTTGTACTTCTTTGCAGCTTGTTCTAAGCACATTTCTGCAAAGTTTTTCCTAAGAAGTAATGTGAGTTTTGGGTTTGTTTTTGAAATCCACACACTGCTTTTCTATTGTGCTTCTGAGCGTTCTTTTTTGTATGATTCAAGACTCAATTTAACAGCAAGGCTTCCCACCAAAGCAACAGAAATGAACAATTATCTAGCTACTGTGAGAAATATTTTACAGAGGCTTGTATGTTCCAAACAGGCATTTCAATCCTCATGGAAATCTACCCAGTAGAGTTCCATTTTCTGAAAATATTACCATTTTTATATAAAATAAGCTATTCTTTTGTATTGCTGCTCTGCAGAATTCCTTGGCAGGGAACAATTTTGTGTTCTGTAGGGATACTACATATTGAAGCTTCAGGCCAGATTTTGAATTACTTTGTGTTTACATTTTATAGAGGAAATGTGTTGACTTTGGGTTTTGACAATATATTGGAAGACCCTCAGATACAGAGATTGCAGTGAAATTTCCTCAAAATGGAAGTTGCACTTTGCTGCTTCAGATTGTTTTACATTCAGTAGTGAAAATACACATAACAACTTGTTTTGATGCTAATTCTGCTGGAATTCACCACTGAAACATCATTACAAATTGCTCTTAAAAATGCTTTATCAACTGCCTCTCTGCCCATTCTAGCCAGCAGGAGAAACCATTGCCCATAGCTGGGTCTGCTAGGAAAAAACCCTGGTGGACATTTTCTATAGTCTATATCAGTCTCTCTAATTCACTGCCCTACTTCTGCCAACAGGATCTCCCAATGGATCAGGCCACAACTTCCTGGGCTCATGAGTGAGAATTAGAGCTCTGTAAGTCATGGGGAGAGGTTTGGTGTTGGTGCTGGGCCACTGAGGCTCTCCAGTGCAGGAGGTAAAGCCAAGGTGGGACAGAACAGCCCATGCACTTCACAGCCTTTATTGTCATAGAGGAGCTGGTGTCAAGTGAAAGTTGTATCCCAGGCTGGAAAATGTGATGGAGAATCACAGACTTGCCACTTGTTCTGCCATCCCTCTTACCAGGGTAGTAGTAGCATCTGCCTGGTGGCCAGGCAAACATTTAGGGAATGCACCCTCCTAAACTGCCAGGGAGCTGGGAATTTCAGGAGGAGAGTTACGATTCTGGCCACAGCAAGATACTAAATTTGTTTCTGCAGTGATGACTTCGTGCCCTTCTGAAATCAATAGCTGATTTCCTGTGGGATTTAATGTGACAAACAGAAACTTCCAGGAGCATGTAAATATACAAATATTTGCCTGTGTGCAAACTGTAAACTGTTTGTTCCAAAGAAGTTCCATTTGTCATTACCTTAGGCTAAACCAAATTGCAGAGGAGAGTAATTTATTACAAACATGATGTTTTATGGCAGTTAAACCCATTTACTAGCAAATATGGTGGGCAAAATTCTGTAATTGCAAATGTCTTGGCATGGAAAATATTAAGAGAAAAACTAGTAAGGATTGAGTAGTACTTGTGAATAAATATGCATGATAAATAATAAGTGAAGTTAAATTAGTGGGATCTCTTTAATTTAATCTCATTTTCCAGTAAAAAAAATACCTAACTATAACTTCAACTACCAGAACAAACTATACTGAGAAAAGACACTTAATACTCATTTAATCTGTGTTCAGATGAAAAGACACTTCCCTTATTATTTTTAATTCCTTCATAAATTTAGAAAGATATTGCTTTCATATTGATAATATTTTATTATATATTATATATATTAATATTAATAAGATACTGCTTTTCAGTCTTGCTATAGTTAGCAGTAGCTGTTTCTTGTTAATCACCTACAAATCTGTATAATTCATCTGACAAGCTGACAGCCTGTCTCATTAACAAGGTTTGACCAGTGTCTGAAGCCTTCTGCAAAAGATTTTCTCCTATGAAATGTTCTCTGAAGTACCATACCAAAAATACACCATATACCAAACACTGTAAATGGTGTCTGCAAAGAGGTTTCAGAATCACTCTGCTGAGAAGTTTGTCTGTAACATTCATCTAAAATAGAGATTGTTACCTACAAATCCTATTTTGCACCACATTTATACTGTGATTAAAACTGACACCACTGGTATTTATTAATCCCTGGCAATCAATATCATTATTTCTACGTGGTTTGCAAAAAATATTTTAAAACAGAAAACAAACACTAGGCCACTCAGCATGAAGAAGCCTCTGGATCCCTCCACTAGTGGAAAATACACTTCTGAAAAAAAGATTGTCTGTTTTCAACAAAAGCTGTACTATCAGCTTTTAGGACCTGATTAGTCAGTCCCCCAGAGTGATCTTTCCTACACTTCAGTGAGATGTGGATCTGGCCCTGGCCCTTCTTAGCTGCACATTGTTACCTAATGTCTCTCTTTCGACTTTTCTGCACCCGTGTAATTAACTGGAATTAGTTTCTCCATTTCTAGAAAGTATTTTTGAATGGCATTAAGACAGGTTCAGAAATGTTCATAAAGATACCCTGTAAAGTTACAGTTGCTCTGTGTGGAGTTATTGATACACGTGGCACTTCACTGTGGAAAGGGCAAAGTCTTTTCAGTTGTCAGTCCAGCCTGATGTGATCATCTGCATAACGTGTGGTAATTTTGTCTGGTCCAGATTCAGCACACACACTTTGCCTCTCAGATGTGCTGTGAAAATTAGACTTTTTTAATTGTTTGTTAAGCCATTAGAAACTAGGGGGATTAACCCTACAGAAAAGAAGAAGAAGTTACAAACTCTGTCATCAGTGTGGTGTTTGAGTGATGTGAACTAAATAAAGCCTGGGACCACACAGTGAACAAAGGGGCAAAACCAAAATCCTGACCAGCTTTTCTTTAGGTGTTCACTTTGTGCCCATGCAATGTATGAGGAAGTGGCTCTGGGGAGCAAAGGTGTGTGTCCGTGTGTCTGGGCTGCTGCTGCTGCTGCAGGGGCACAAGGAGGCTCTGGTAAGGCTGCAGGTTATTCCAGCTCTCAAGCTCTTGACATCACACCTTTTTTTTTTTTTTTTGTGATGCTTTCTGTGACTGTATTTAGGATGTGTTTTGGAAACCACCCCAAAATGTGTCCATAATGAAACAAGAGCCGATCACTAGAGGTGTTGTCCAAATATATAAGAAGATGCTGACCACCACAAGAATTGACCAAATAGTTTTTTTTTTTCAAGGCTAGTAGTCAAAGCAAAAGATAAAGGGAAATAATTTCATCTCAGATTCAGTGTCTGCAATTTTTTTGGAGGTTCATGAAGCAGGGAAAAGAAAACCCTTGGAAAGCTTTGTTTCACAGACAGCCGTATTAAAGCCTAAATGACAGGTCTCATTTTGGTCACTAAGATATTAGTACACAGGGAGGGAAGACAGTCAGTAAACAAGACTGTTACAGAAGTGGCACTGGGGAGAATGTGAGGGTGCAGGCATGACTTCATTGGTGTAGCAGCCAGAATGGATGAGTGCAGCTTCAGGATCATGTGTCCATAAAGGCAACAGAGACCTCTGGGAGCAACCATGGCACACTCCTACAGAGGGTGAATGATGATGTTCTTACTCAGGTGCATTCTTTGCTTTTTGTTAAAAAATGCTTTATTTTCTTCTACAGAATTCCAATAAAAAATGAAGTTTGTTTTATTTAGATTTCAAGTGATGACTAACTGGTACATTCAGGTGGATTTTATGAGTAGTTCCAGCTTTATTTTTCCTTTGGGGAAGATTCATCCATCTTTACCTGCAGTTCAAGGCAAAATTTTCATTCTGGCTATAAGGGAGGAGCTCTCAACTTTCTTACCCTTCTCACTGCTCCTTTGCTTTCTATCTGTCTGTTATGCCATTGTGATACAGAGGAAAACTGTAAAATTCCCTATTGATGTCATCTCTCATTTTTTATTTCTGGAGAAGAAGCTTTTTGACAGACTTTTGATCATGGCACATTCCTTTCTTTGTTAAAGCAGTGACAGGCACTTTTAGCTGCTCAGTTTGCTTTCTCCAGTGAGGAGCTTTCTCACCAGAAAAAGAAATAATGATACTGCTACAACTGGGGGCTGTGCTACTGGGAGAGTGTCCGTGCAAACACCCTCAAGAGCTGATGATGTATTTTACCTCAGTCCAGATCGTTGCAGTGTAGCCCATGCCCAGAAATAATGTGACCACAGTTCCATGCAGTAGTGCAGGTATTCCTGTGTGGTGTCCCCAGTGTCAGGCCTGGCACAGGAGGCTCGATGTAGAGAGAGACCTGTTTCTGCAGTGAGACATAGCCCAAGGCCTCTGCTTAGCAGGACTTGTAGGCATGCAAGTACTTCATTGATGTTGACACTTAAATTTACACACTTCTAAGCACTCTGGTGAGCAGGGGCTTGAGGAGAAGTTGTTCTAGTATGGAACAGAAATCATATGAAACCCTGAAGAGAATGTCTAAGCTAAAACATTTGCAAATTTCAAAGCATTTCTTTTTGGTTTTTTATTGGTTTTGGCTCTAGGAATGTTTTTGGCCCTGCAGAGGAATGTTTGCACTTTTAGACTGAATAGCACTCTGTCCTTGTGCAAACTTGGTGCCATCATTGCTGTCTGATGATGGGTAGCCTTTGTTATGGAGCACTACATCATTTAAAAATTTTACTCCTTAGTGTAGACATAATAAATTGCCTGCATTTCAAGGAAAAGAATGAGGAGCAGCACCTGGGCCAGCAGGGGCTCTCCACAGGTGCCACTTCAGGGCAGCAGTGTGTCCTGTGTCAGGATGCATCCACAGCAGCTGCCAGCCTGCAGAGAGCAGTGGGAGCGTGTTTCGCTGTGGGAGCTGCTCTCTCCTCACTACTCCAGCTCTGACTGCTGCAAATGACGTTCAGATTAACTCAAATACAAGCAGTGCTGCTGATGGAGGGGAGAGGCAGCAAACCTGTCTTTCACTGGTGATTTCTAATAGGTAGAATGTGCTCTTAAAGCACCATCAGGTTATCAGAATATATAGCAGGATAGATGAACTTCCCCTTAGGACAGGGGACAGCATGATGGATGAAAGACTTGCACTGACAGCTACCAGGACACTTCTTGGATAAATATGCCATTTATCTTCTCACAAAGCACGTCTCTTTTCTAGGATATCAGCTGTGTCCATGTTAGGGATAGGACCAAAATCCAGGCAGTAAAATTTCTGAGAGACAGGCAGGCTTTGGTGCTAGTGTGGTTTCCACCTTCAGCTGCACCCGCCTACTTGGGGAGTTATTGTTATTGTATTTGTAAGTAACTCTGTGCGGACAATTTTTATCTTAACCAATGCAGCATATTTTCTTTGTGACAGCTTTAGCACCCTGATTGCAAATAATGTGTTCAGGCTGTACAGCTCCTCTTCTTCTCCCCCCATCACTCACACGTGTCCATCCTGCCTCTCGCCCTCCTCAGAGCAGGAGGCAGGAGGGGAGGCGAGGGGAAGCAGTCCTCACCCTCCTTGTCCATGGCTCCTTAGATTCTTCCCCAGTGCAAGGACAGTCTCTGGGCAGGTACTCTGTGTGGCAGAGCTCCCACCAAGGCATAGTGTCCATCCCAACTATTCCTTCAGAGTGATGGGTTTTTCTAGAGCACTGCTGTCTGTTCAGGCAGGTCACAACCCTTGGCTTTAAAGCTACATTTAGAGAGGATGAGGCCTGAGCAGTTTTTACCCAGCCCCCAGATTCCCACTGAGCCAGAGCTCAGGCAGCTCCAATTCAGCACTGCATGAATTCAGCAGCACCATCAGGGTTATGGTGCAGTGGCTTATCCCCATTTACTGAGTCCAGGAGAGATTAACTGTAATAGCACACAACTCCAGGAGTGTCTGTCCTGCAGAAGGCTTCAAGTAGCCACTTTACAAAATACAGCAAAAATATGAAACAAAACATAATATTCTTTCAGGCAGCAAAACAGTATCAAAGATGCCTGGATTTAAGCTCTAGATAAAGTATGGCTCTTAGTCTCTGCCCAAAGAATTATAGTCTAAGAAATTTTAGCACAATTAAATAGATGATAACAATGGAAATTAGTATATAAATAACCTTTAAACCACAAGGATAAGTTTATTTCTGTCTTGTCACAAGCTGACTATTGTGTATGATAAGACTGGAAATACTTTGGTAATTATTATGCATCAATTATATAAATGGGAAGAATGGTCATCATCAAAATCAGTTTCATTTGTGTGCTAGCATATTGGCATTTCTGTGCAATTGATTAATTTTGTCATCATTTTGACAATATCATGGAGAGGCTCAGCATATCAGAAGGGCTTGGGGCAGAGGCTGACCACAAGCAGTTGTGAAATGTGACTCAACCTGCAGCTCAGGAAGTCCTTCCAATGCTGATTGCTGAAAGGATGAAGTGTGTGTGAGGAGAAGGGGTTGTTTTCCTTTGGCATTCATCCCAGCCACAGTCAGAGAAAAGATAGGAGGCTAGATGGACTTCTGGCCTGATCAACTATGGCCGGTTTTATGTTTCAAGGATATTGTTTAATTATTCAAGAGCCAAGAAGAAAGTCTTTAGTAGGGCATCAGTGAAAAATGGTATTGGACTCAGACAACTGCGCAGGTTTTGACTGAGGTGTTGCTGATTTAATAAGCAGTTGAGACTTGATGGAGTTCACTGTCACTCCAAATGCATTTTCAAAGTGTGGCTTTAATTTTTGGAGGAAGATCTGTCCTGGCTGAGAGCTGTGCACCACATCATTTGTTAGCAAAGTGCCAGGTGTACTAGTAAGTACATCTGTGAGGAAGTTGATGTGGAAGTGAAAGATGGCAAAGACTTTAAAACATTAATGAGTTGGAAACAGGTCAGCAATAGAGTCCTGGCTCGTTAAAGATGTCCTCTTGGTTCAGAATAATTTGCAGAGTAAGTTGGGCTGACATTCTCAGTGCCACAGACTGAGATCAATTGCAGAATTGGAAATTAATCACAAAGTGTCCACTACCTTCTGCTGCTAGGAGGATGGGGAAAATGTCCATTTTTAGCATTACTGGCTAAAATGATGCTTTAATGCTTTCACAGCCTTTTGAAATGTAACCCTCCCCTTTAAGAATTGTTTCATCACTGTGAAACTATATTGGGCTAGACTCTCAGAGAGTGTAAGTCCCAGAGAATTGTCTCTATACAGCAAATGAGAATCTGTCCCATTAATCTTACAGCTCTACTAAGAAAGCAGTCACATCATCTAGACCTTCCTTCAGGCCAAATCTGCCAAGACAACTCAGAAAAAAAAGGCCAATTTACAGATAAGGAAGTTTTCAGTCAAGCCTGGGGACCGTTTTTCTATTTGTTTGCTTTTCCTCTTAACCTAAAACTAATTTAAGGAATTTCATGTTTTGTATTTTGAATAACTTTTTTCTGCAGATAGATTGCTAAAATGACCTTTCCCTAAATTTTGTTTAGTGACCCCTACATTTAAGGGTAATATGTTTTGTTCCTATCTTAAAACAGGAAAAAAAAATCAAACAATGAGTGCAGAGTCATGAGAAAGAAGATTTCATTAGATGTGGGAAATTCTAAAGATGATGAAAAATGTGCTGAGATTAGATTTGTACAACTGCACTTCAGTAGTCAAGTCTGCAGAAAACAAAACAAACCTGAACAACTGAGAAATTCTTTTGGGGAAAAAAACACCACAAAGCTTTTTGTAAAAGTCTTCATAAACCCCCTCAGTTTTACTGTTTCCCTCTAAATTAGGATATAGGTCATCTTGTTTTATTGCGATGGAGTATGTCAAAGAGATGGTATCTGTTGGGAGAAATTTTCATTAGTCATGCAAGCTCTCACTTATTTGGGAATTTTTCACGCAAGTAATCCCATCACCATTAGTCTGTAGACTCTCAGAGCTTCAAGACACCATTTGTTTGTTCACCTGGTTTCATCTTGTATGTGTTATGGGCAATGAAATTTTCAGTCACCACCTGTGCTGAGGCCAGGACAGTGTGTTTTAAAAAGATTATGATATAGTTCAGGGAGACAACTTGCCTTGATCTCAAGGTGTGGAGAGCTGGAGAATTCACTGTTTCTCAAAGTCATAACTTCCAATTCTGTTTAGATTCACTGTTTCAAACTGGTATTTTGTTTGCAATTAAAACTTTTCTGGGTACCCCTTTCAGGTCTTTAAATGCCTCTCCTGCTGTGCTAATAAATCTTCCATTGTCTTGCTTTTCTTTCCAGTGAAATCCTTGCACATTCTGTTGTAGGCACCTTCCAACTCTTACTGACAAACTGAACATGCAAGCCCTTGTATTCTTCCTCTGGCCTCTCCCTGGCCCTCCTAAGGTGTTCTGCCTGTCTGCCTTTCTCAGCTGGTGTCAAGTCCAACATCTCAAGGCTCAGTGGCTGTAACAGAATTAGCTGTATAATTAAGGGAATTTTCACAGAATCGTGACTGAAACTGGTAAATTTTGGATTTGGCTAAGTAGGTATAATATAATTGGCTGTGAGATATCCTGTTGGATATGATGGGAGCTGGACTGTGCCTCTGCATGGGCGTAGCATTAGGAGAAGTGTAGCTCAGCACTGGATGCTGCCAAGTAGTTTAGTTAAATTTGCTGCAGTCAGCCAGTCTGCATTTGGCATACAAAGAAACTGCGCACAACTTGCTAAAATGTAATCACTGAGTCACATCATTGAGCGCTTAATCTCTAGGAAAGTTAACTTTTTCGGCACGGGGTAGATCACATCAGCAGGATTCTTTCTTACTTATTCCCAGGTGCTGCTAATGCCTTCTGCTCCTCTTGAAAGAGAAATTGTGGGCAGTGCTGTGGGAGCTGCTTTGATGTCATTTCATGTTGCTTTTACACACACATCAAAAATGCAAAAGCACAGCTTGTTTACTATAGCCTGACAAAGGGACAAATACACTTAAATCAAAGAACTTGCCAATACCAACATCTGAGTGTGCAGGCTTCATTATTAGACAGATCTTTGGGGACTTTAAAACATGGTGCCATGTAACAAAATCCTCAGACACCACAAATGAGGCGATTGCCCTTACTATACTTGGCAGGAATCTATTAAATGAGAAGCTTTTCCTTTGGCAGCTGTGCCAGGAGGAATAAAATGCAATGAAAAGGGTGTGCCAGTATTTACTGGCTGCACAGCTGCACTCACAGGCAGAGTTACAAAGTCATTTCTTGACATGCCTGCTGTGACAGTCAGGCTCCTGCTCAGCGTTCTAATTTCCTTGATGCCCTCTTCCCAATGTGTGATGTTCCTTTGAAACATCACTATTTATCCAGTTGACAGTTGCAATGTCAATGACAAGGAAAGATAATAACTGTGTTGCTTTACAAAAATAAGTTGCAAGTGAAAAAAAATCAAAGTCCTTGTTGAGTTTTGAATTGTCATGTCTCTGTTCTACTCCAGGAAGGTTTTCTCAAACTGACGACCCCCAGAATGACTTTGTATATTCAGGTCATGTACATTAGATCATCTTCTGTTCTTCAACATTAATGCTTTTCTGACAAATCAGCAAGGAAATGGGAAGACTCTGTAGCCTGTAAGGCAACAGTGGTATTTTTGCTTCAGTCACTTGATTTGACATTTCTTTTTCAGAGACTCTTTCCAAAAAAAGCACCCCCTCTTCTTCCCTTAGCCTCTATTGACTCCAAGCAGAGCTTCCCACCTGTATTTTTGCTTCCTTTCTTTGCTACTTCTGAAGCATCATCCTGAAAGTGAGAATGGGCCTAATGGAGGAGTTTCTTGACTTTGATTCTGCTTTGGGTCTGAAAGGCAATAAAGAAGATTTTCTAAATCCCCTCTTATCTCTGTTACTTCAAGCCACTTTCAAACAAGTAATGCAGAGCACTTGCAATTAAACCCCAGTCAGAATTTCTAACAATCTTCAATGTCCACAGGCACTCAGTATCCTGCAAACCTCTTCCAAATTGTTCAGACTAAAACTGAAGTACTTGGAAGGGAGAGAGGAAATGAAGAGACTGAGCAGGTGTGACACAAGTGTAATTAATCATGGGAGACCTTTCATCTTTTTCTTCACTCTTGGGACCTGTAGAGTTTTAACAACCAAAATGAAACCAGGGGGCTCCAAACATAGTTGGGGGTTCTGTGTACAAGGTTTCTGTTCACCTGCAACTAGACAGTCATTATCTGCTCTCAAAACCCTGGCAGCTTAGCTACCTCATGATTCTCTTTTTTCAGGAGAAGAAAAGGAAATCAAGCTGCATTTTCTGCATTCTTAAATCCTTCTTTTCAAAGTAGTGGCAGTTTTGACAGAGAAAAGCAGTTACTATCTAGCAGGTAGCCAGAAAGAAATACAGATAATTTCATGGACAGCTTTGTGCTTACTCAAACCATTCCTACCAGGGAAGCAACAGAGGTTTAAAATGACATCTGTAAATGATGTGACAAAACAACTATTTTCTTTCCTGTGGGTCGTGATAGGGTTCTGATTACAAAGCTCAGTTCTGAAGGCAATTGAATGAGAAGTACTGTGCTTTCCCAGACTCCTTTATACTTCAGAAGAACTAGTTCAGGACACTAACACAAAGATATTTGATATTATTTTGTGTTTTGGAAAAACAACAATCCAGAATTCTCTCTTTTCTTTTTTTTTTT
>NC_031772.1:8519608-8533778 GCF_001522545.3 Parus major | reverse complement strand
TTTTTGTCTCCTAGTGACTAACCAGCTAAATTTTCTTAATAAATTGTAAAGAAAGCAAGCTGCTGAGTGCTGCTGGTGCACTCCTGTGTGACCCAAGGAGAACATGTACAAGATTATGATGGCACTGAGATAATAATAGTAGTGGTGGGTCGAAATCACAGAAGGGATGAGACTCTGGAGCAGCTGTGCAAGTCAGTGAGAGCATCAAACGTCTGGTGAGGGTATAGATAGCCCATAGGTGTCAGGTGTGTAAACACAGTATGTGTTTCTGTGAGTACATAAATTCCCAGAGAACTGTATACAAGAGTATCAGTGCCTTGCTAACAGCTTGCTAATTGTTTTCTGGTTTCTATTGATCTTTAAATTTCATAAAGTCAAGATCAATTTCCTAAGTAATGCCTCTGACATTCGTAAGTAATACCCAATATAATAATTGATCTTGGGTCATCTTCTCTTGGACTGACAACATTGTAAATGTCCACTGATCAATATATTCCCATATAGTGCTTTAGTGATACTTCTTGGAAGCAGATAGATGTCTCATGGAAGCAATATACAGTGCAGGAGCTGTTCTGAAAGCACAGGAAGAAGGGCCGAGATTTCCTTCCCTGACGCTCAGGTGCCCATTTGGTCCCTGTAGAGTTGTGGTTTTTCCCTGGGCCTGTAAGAAATACTACACCTGTATTTAAGAACTGGAGTCTTTTCAGAAAACAGCTTGGTGGGCATTCTAATAAGTATGTCCAAAAATTCCAGTTTGGATTGGACAGTAAATCAATCAGTAAATCAATAAACTTTAGTGGAGGTGGTTTCCATCATTTTTCCAACCCGTACTGCCTGTGCATGAGTCCTTCTAGGACTTCTCAGCCACCCAGTCTAGCAATGAAGAGAGAGGGATCAGTCATGATGCTTTCCTTAGATTCCTCGTCCTGCATCAAGCTGACAGCACCTGATCTGATTCCCTGCCAACTGTACTTCCTTGAAGGGAACTGAAACATGTGTTACTCTTTTCTGTCACTGACAACCCAAAGAGTTAAAACAGAAGTCAGGCTCCAGAAATGCATGAGAGAGTTTTAATGTATATCTAAATGCCAGAACAGTCTCCAGGCATTGTTGGACACTTCATCGTACTTGAATTAGATCACTGAACTTCAGTTTTCTCCATAACCAACAGGATAAAGCCAGGATTTCTCCTCTAGATCTGTACCAAAAGGAGGCCAAGCATTAGAGCACCAGTCTATGCAAAACATATATTGGGGTCCCATAATGCAATCCCAAGAGCAGGGACTGGCACTTTTCCATCTTCTGAAGCTTCAGCATCATTGGCTTTTCAGCAGAGAATATGATTTAAAGCAAAATTGTTTCTGCCTTTCAGCTGGAGCCTGAAACTCTGGCTGGGTTGGTAGAGTGGGTGAAGGATAAAGGGGCATGTCAGAGGTACCCAAGAGCATCAAGGGAGGATCTAGACATGGTGTTGTCCTAAACTGCCTCTTCCCCCTGTTCCCTGCTTTGGACACAATGATTTGTTTTTCAGCTTTTCAATTTGAGAAGTTCAGTAAGACTTGAAAATGGGAAAAATGACCCCAGCCTGTTCTGTGTGCTCTATGAACTGTACTATAAACCAAATCAGATGCTGTCATTGTAGCATGAAGTTGTTCTGGTTTGAGAGAGAAGCTTCGGAGTACACTGAAGACAGGATCATGACTCTTGGTCTCCACTTGAGATTTTTAGTCCCCTTTGAAGTTCTGCTGTCTTGTGTTTTTTCTTGCAGTAAACAGCAAAAGCCAGCGTGGTTCTGGCTGATATCATTAAGATAAGCAATAAGCAGTTGTGTGCTGAGCAGCTCTTCCTCCCTGAGGTCACAAAGCAACCTTAGCAGCAGCCTGCGCTACCACTGCCTGCCTGCCTGCTGCTATCCCTTTTAATCCCTTCTGTCATTTGGATACCCTTGCTGAAGCCAACAGACTTAATCACATCAAGTTTACCTCAGTGTAACACTTTCACTTTTCCTCTTGGGGCCAGCACTGTGGACATTTGTGTCCAGAATGAGCCCCAGAATATGGATGTTGTTTAAATCTCTATGTGCAAAATGACCCCCACCACCACCAGATGGAGGTTCCTGTTGATAAAAGTCTCTGTGAAAGTTTTGTAGCAGCTAGGACAACAGTGGCACCAATGCTCTGGCTCTCTGCTTAGATGACTGAAGAGGTGAAATAACAGCCCTTTGCTCATGATAGGATGCATGGAAGATAGGAAGACTAAAGCAGGTCAAAACATTGCAATAGCTTGTTTTCCTCAGTCTTGTGAGGAGGATCTCTCAAAGTGGGGGTAGTTGGCACATAGGCCATGCTCTCTCTGAATGTGAATATTTTTGCTGCTTGCTTTTTAAGTTTTAGGTAAGTTTCTGTTAGACTGCACATCAGTACCCAGATACTGAATTGGAGCCTGGCATTCTGACTTCTCACTATGATAAAAGCATTGCTGCCATACATAGCAAAAGGCACAGATGTGTCAAGAAGGACAAAACTAGTTTCCCTGGACTTGAAGACCTCTGCAAGAGGCTAGAGTGACAGAAATTAGACATACTGTAAAAGCAGTAAGATGCTTTTCTTTCTTTCTTGAAACCAAGTAAGTTTTCAGAAAACAAGGATCATTATAACTGGTCACTGGCTGTCAATTTGACTGAACAGCATAACTGCTTGGATTGTTAGCAAGGGCTCTGACAAACAGGGTAAGTGCAGGAAGAATTCCCCCAACAAGAAGTTGATGGATACTAACGATAACTACAAGAAGCAGTATGTCATCTGGTGACGTGCTCTGTGCAGGGTTAGTTTCTCATTACTACAAGCCAAGTCATGTAGAACTTGTAGTTTGCCCTTTACCATAATTTATATCCACTGGGGCTCTAAGCAGATTCATAAAGAATGGCAACCAATCCATATCTATCATGTTTTATGTTTGTGCAAAGAATATGGATATTACTTTTTTTAAGTTTCATGAAATATCTGCTCTTATATTCATAGTGATAGATGACTCTGCCAAAATTTTATTTTAAGGTGGGTTAGGGGCAGCATACAGAAGGGGGGGATTCTAAAGGAGAGAAGGATGTTGAGTGCAATTTTTATTTTACTGAGGACAAAGAAGTCATAAACCCTTCTTGCCTTGGGGAAGTATATGCAAAAGACTCTCTGGCATAGCCAGAGCTATCTATAACAGGATAATATTTTCTACAAGGCTTCTTAAATACATTTTGCCAAAGTAAATTGATCCTGACAGAAGCCTTCCTGTCACCATGATGTTCTCTCTTGATCAGGCCTTCCAGCTGTGCTGAGATTTTCCAGATTTGCAAGTCTCTCCTGGGAACTGGACAGGGTCTTTTGATATTAGATGTCCAAGTATGTAGCTGTAGCTATCTTTCAAAATACATTTACTATCAAATACAGGGACTGCAGATGGCTTATACCTTCCTAACTGCTACTTTAAAAATACTTTGTCACCTAAGTATTTTCTCCAGGAGTAGATAAAATAAGGTAGAAGGTTTCCATTTGCTTACCTTATTAATCTGGTGTTCTCTTTCCTTCTTTAAAAAATTCAGTGTACAAATAACCAGCACTAAAAAAATCTACAAGCCCTGGGGAGGATGGTACAGAAGTGTTGCTTGCAAGCTTCTGAAAATGAGGTGCTGGTCCCTGCTGTGGTGCCAAAGAGTGCACAAGGCTATCAGCCAGCCCACAGAAGAGGAGGGTAGATGGCTGCTGAGGGAACACTGCTCTCTTTGTGTCTTCAGCGTTACACCAGAGCTTTTCTGAGCAGTGGATCAGAGGTCCCAGACCATTTCCCATTCCTAGACTTCCAGACAGTCAGCCTCTTTCCAAATGCACTCTGAGCAAAGCACTAGGTAATGGACACAGGGTAAGGGTCAGTAACACCTTTATGAGCAGGGGTAGGGAGAGATGGCTTTGATGATCTGTTTCTAGCCTTAAAAACCTCTGATGCCTGCAGAGAGCCCAGTGCAGCTATCAAAGGAGCAAACCAGCATTAGACAAGTAAACTCCTTGTTGTTAGTAAAACCACACAGAATTAAATAGCAGGAGAGAGATTCAGCTTTCAGCCTGAATCATATTGGCAGAGAGAGGCAGCATGCTATGTGGTAGACTCCTGCAGATTTCTAAGACCTCTTTTCTTGGATCAACCTGAGCATTATCGTGTTCAATCCTTGTTCTCTATCCATTGTTTAGTTTCACAGACTGTAACTGCTGTTCACATTTTACACCTCAATGTGGTAAATTCAGGTCAGCATCTCATAAAGCACAGCAGTAATAGGGTTGCTCTATCTATAGTTGTTTAAGTAAATAAGCAAGATAATATGCAACACCACTGAGTGTCCTTCCACTGCTGACATGGGGAATGTGCAGAATACCCCAGTGTTGACACAAATAAAGGTCAAATATTTGCTTTCTTGCAAAATACAAGGTGAATAAATAAAAAACACACTAAGTGTTTTTTTCAAAATTGTAGAGTGGTATCATGCCTAGTACCCTAACTTGGGAAATGCATTACTTAGAAGGTAACCTTCGAATCTTCTGAAGCATGTAGCATCTAGTTTGTGAGTATTAGTAGAAGTGAGACTTTTCTCATGTAATTTTATCCTTTCTTTTTAAGAAAATAAAATTCTTCAAGGCATCATTTAAAGGATTGAGGGATTTCCTAGATAAATCTATTATCTGTGTACTGCTCTAGGATAAAAGCATGAGTTTACTTGGGACAAGAAGTAAGGAACAGTGAATTGTTCTGCAAGACTAGGACAAAAGTATAAAACTAGGTCCTCTGAGGCTGGACATCTTGCTCTAAGGAGAAATTGCATTTCACAGGGTAGGTGGATGCTCCTTAGGAAAGACAGTAGCTGCAAATCATCCCACAATGCAGCCAAGCATGCTTTTCCTCACTGCCTCCAAAAGCAGATGCTAGAAGCAGTCTGTGGTACAATGGAACCAGGCAATTGCTTCTGTCCTTGAAGCAAAAAAAAAAAAACTTTGAAGCTTTCCCCTTCATTGCTCTCCTGCATGGATGAATGGTAAGGAGCAGCCTTCTAGCTGTAAAAAACATCAGGTAAAGTCGAGATTCTGTCCCAAAAGAAAACCTGATGGCTATTGTCTTTCTTCTCTGTCCCATAGCCAAATGGCTGCAGGCACGAACCAGGCGCTGTGTGCTTTGGTGCTCTCAGAAGTGCCCTCAAACACAGGCTGTGTCTGTAGACTGACATCCTGAGATGCCATTTTTAACTCACTAAAATTTTAAATACCAGCAATCAGAACAAAATGGAGTTTTGGCTACCAACCCTCAATCCAAAGAGGCAGCAGCCTGATGTGGTCTGCCTGAGTCAGGACTGAGATTCCAAATCTCAGCACTAGCACTACCTTTTAAAATTTAAGCATCACTTGTACTGACAAATTGCTTCTTAAAGTGAAAACCTGGTATGAGAACAGCCTGCTGGAGTTCCAATAGGAACAGGGGAAGAAGGTGCATGTTGTGTGCCTGTAACAGAGCATTGAGGGGATGATTCATGTCTCCTAATCCTTGCTTATTGTAGAACGTATGCTGGGCTCCTGGCAGGGCATGGAGATGTGCCTATAGGTAAACCTGATAAAGATCTTGGGGGCAGAAGCACACTTTTGTGCTGTTCAGGAGAGGGGGGGCTCAGGTTGGCACCTGCCCCAGGGCTTTTCCTCTCTTTGGAAACAGATTGTGCAGGGTTACAAATTCTGGAGGAAATGAAGAATAGCAGCAGCAGGTGAGTCTGTATTTCTGTAAAGCAGCAGATTCAGGTGTTGAACCTAAAGAATCTGGCCAGCCCTGGGAGACTGGTTTCCGTGGTTAATTTTTTCTTTTTTGTGCTACTGGTTTTTCTTCTCTTTGTGTTTGAAATTTTGAACTTTGTTCAACATTACTAGCCAATGGCAATAAGCTGTAGAGATGAGACTTTGCAGAGATATGCAGAGATATGAAGGGCAGGGGGAAAGAAGAGGTCTGAGAAATTGAAATGAGAAGGTTGTATTGGTGACTAGTGATGTGGAGGAAGGAAATTTTTACCTGGTGTGCTTTGATGAGTAGTTAGGAGACTGTAGTAGGCAGAAAAATCTCCAGAGGCTGAGTTTGCACGTCTGGAGCACATCTGGTGTAAAACAAAAGAAAATTGAATAACTTCTATTTTAAGTGAGTCTCTTTGGGAGATTTTCATTATCCTCTTTTTCAAGTTGGAAACATCTGAGCACATTTTTATTTGGGAGGGACCCAATATCAACTGCCAACTACTTCTCTGTGTCTGTGCATGGGAAGTAAGCTACTAATATGACTCACAGTGGTTCCATCTGTCACCTGTGATCACAGCAGGTCTCACTACTCACGTTTTTATGTGAAACTAAATTCACTGAAAGAGTGATCATGTGTTTGAGATCTTACTATTCAAAGTCTGTTTGCAACCAAAAGCTTTATTGTGTCAACTGTCCTCATAAGGCTTCTCTTCCTTTCTGTTCAACTGTGGTTCCAAAGTGCAAACAGTGTATTTTTCTACTTGGGAGTAAAGATATATTTTCATTTTATTAAGAGAATACTTTGCCATCACTGGAAAACTAGACTTTTCTAGAAATCTAGCATATTGAAAATTAAAATATTTGGGGCTGTGGGGGAGTTAAGATACTTTTGATTGAGCTAAAATGGGTCACATCATGCTCTGGAATGACTTATGGTATCTTTGTACATCCAGTGTTTCTCTCATTCACCCCAGCTGATATTTCATAGGTTGAGGGATGTACTGGAACAACTGTGCAAAAAAGTCACCTTCCCTTTCTACAGGGGTAGATGAGGAGAGAGAGACAGAGGGAGAGTCTGTGGATGGATGGATGGATGGATGGATGGATGGATGGATGGATGGATGGATGGATGGATGGATGGATGGATGGATCCAGACTCCAGGTGTCTGCATACAGCCCACCAACCCCTGGCAAAGCTGCTGGCCCAGCAGATAAGTCCTGCTTACACCCTGCCAGACACTCAGGTTTCCCTGCCTTGTGAACTGAGCTGGCTCACACTAAAGGCAAGTGACTGTCAGGGTGGTGACATTATCTGTGAAGTGCCTCAGGGTGGCCAGGAGCAGAGGAAGGAAAAGCACAGACGAAAACAGGGCAGGCAGCAGCATTCTGTTGGACAACTCACACACTTTTGATTGCTTTTGGGTTTGAGGTTACATAAACCTTGTCTTCATGTTGTCCAAATTGAAATTTCTTTCTGTGAAACAGACTTTCCCCAGGCACTGGTGAGGCTCAGGGGCTCAGCTTTGGTGGAAGTGCTACTCAGGCTCTGCGTTTGCTTCTCTGCACAGTCGTGCACGTCAGCCTGGCTTTCACTTCATTTCCATGTGAGCAAGCAAAGAGCACCATCACAGAGGCTCTGAGCAGCTTGCAGATGACTTGACATGACAAAAGCAAAGTGCAGGGTGCCAGCAATCAGTATCTCCCATAAACTGCCTGTCATGTCTCCTCTCTTTTGCATCTAAAGCCAACTAAAAAAGTAGGGCAGGCAGTGTCAGGGGGTGAGGCTGCTTGGGACCTCTTCTCCTGGTGGAGCAGGCCCACTTCAGCAGTGGTTGTGCACAGAAGGGCTGAAGTTTCTTTAACCCATTAAGAAAAGCTGTGTTAGCTCGAGTGGCTGCCCAGCATGGTGGCAGCACAGGTGGCCCAGGGTCCATGGCTTGTAAACAGGGGAGGCAGGGGATGGTGGCTGGATCACCAAGAACCATCCACTACCCCATGCTCTGCTCCAAGCCTGTGGGCAGCAGGGACAAGCAGGCTGCTGCCGTGGCATGGCTAATCCTGCCAGGGAGCAATAATGGGACTCCCCTGGCTGTGCCTCCCCTTGCAAGCCCAGCTCAGAGCAAATTCACTGCCAGTCATGGGCTTGCTGTTCCATTGGCATGTGGGGCAGATTTTCCTTCCTTGTCAAGAGTGACAGCAGCTGAAGAGCAGCCGTCCCCTACCAGCCTCTCTGGAGAAGTGTGGCCTTCAGTAGCAATACCTCTTGCACTGCTGAAACTGAGCTTGAGCTTATTTTGGTGAAGCACAGCCAAGTACCTCCACTGTGGCAGCCTTAGGAGTGGCAGTGCTGCTTTCAGGCAGGGTAGGCATAGTGCCAGGGTGACTGTGCAAGCAGCCCTGCTGGGGTTTAGGGAGGCCACAACATGTCCCTTTTATTCTCACAGTTGGGTGTTTCACTAATCATTGCTCAGGGGTATGAAAGGCACCTGAGCCTTTCTGTGGGTGGGAGCAAGAGCTCTCTGAGAAGGTCAACAGTTCCAGCAGAAAATTTGTAGGTGTCAGTAAATCTAATAGAGCTGAAAAACTAGTACTACAGGAGTCAATATAACAAGTAATTAATGTATTTTCTGTCTGTTGGGAAAATAAGAAACAATCAGCAGCTCACTGGGAAAAAAAAACCCTCAACTTGTTTGCAAACAGAGCTGTGTTTCTGTGTGGAGCTGACTTTTAAAGAGGGTTTCATTAGGGGGACTGAAGCAGAGTGGGAGTGTCTGTGTAGCTCATTTGTTTGGCACTTGGGAATAGTGAGGGTTATTGGGTCTGTTTGGCTGTTAATTACCTGAGGGATCCTGGTTTTCAAAGTACAGTGTTCTGCAGGGGTCTGTGCTCATTCCCTGGGCTCAGCTGTGAGCTTATCCTTAGTGGGGAATGACACAGGTAGAGACAGCACAGAACACAAATCTGTCCTAACCTTCCCAGGGAAGTGCTGCTTTCATGCTCTTGCCCAATACCTGCACAGATCATTGGAGGGAATGGTTTCTGAGAAATACTGGACTGAAATGGAGCAGATGTAACATAGAAGGCAAGATATTAAGAGGCCTTCAGTGAATGCTGAAGTACACAGACCATACCCAAAAGAAGCTTGGGGTCCATTCCCAGCTCAACACAGATGTAGTATTGGGGATTCAAGCTGTAGGAGGCCTGACTGTGGAGTTAAGGGCTATGGGGAAGAGTGTTCAGTCAAGATGATTCCTGACAAATGTAAGTTACAGTATTTTTCTGATCCCTAGCCCAAAGAAGAATGAATCAGCTAAAGAAGGAGTTATGGTTTTGACAGAGAAATAAAAGAAATTGGCTCAGACATATTAGTTCTCAACAAGGCAGCACGGAAGACAATTATCCAAACAGAGAAAATTTTACACAGCCTTTTCTGTCTCTAATACTCAGCAGAGTCAGCAGAAGGCCTAAAGAAAAATCTCTCTGACTTCAAAGAGCAACAGCCCCCCAGGGCAGCTATCAACTGTGCACAGGTATCACCCTGCTCTGGGAGCCCTTTGTCAGTATTCCCCTGGGTGCTGGAGTGGGAAATAACAGCAAAGTGCTGCCATGTTCATGTCACCCTGTGCTGGAGAAATAGTGCCTTTCTGAATTTGAAAATACATTCTGGACTACAGCAGGTTTCTTCTACTGTATTTGTCTCTAGTTGGTATTGCTACATGAGCTTTTGAGGACACAGGCAGCATCCCTCTAAAAATCCTAAAAAGAAACATTGTCAGGACATTGGGGATGGGGTTTGGCTCAGCCTGTTGCCATCTGCAGGTACAGCTTTATTCAGTGCTCTGGAGGGTAGCAGATGCACGTCTCTAAAGGCCAATCCTTTGCTCTCCTCCTGCCCATCTGTGTGCAGTCAGACCATCACACTTCCAGACAATCACAATTACCTGGGTCCTTGCTTCATTTTGAGTGCTAGCAGGAGCTTTTCCAGAGGAGAGAAGATTAAGCCTGTAACCTTCTCTAGTTAATGCAGAGGTGAAGGCCATGTAAAGGTTTCTGGCACTAGAATGAATGCTCAAATAACAATCTTGACACTGAAGTGGCCAAGGTTTCACATTAGACCTTGCAGGGAGTAGTTTAATTTCCTTCTTGGCACTAGCACAGTTAAGAAAAGAGATAAGCAATAAAGAAGAGCAAAGCTTTTTCTCTTGGGATGGCTTTTTAAAGATCTTGCTCTGAGCTCCTAAGATAGTGCCTTATAACCAAACACCACTGTGGGCAAGATAGGGGAGTGGGGGCAAGGGGCATTCTGAGGCCCTAAGACTCTATAAAATCAAAGCTGCTTTCAGTGGGATCCAGCTTTGTTGCCGAGTGCTCCGGCACAGCTGCTTCCAGATCCTGGACTAAAGGACAGGCTTGAATTTTTACCTGAGCCAGACAGGAGGTCACTGCTGTGCATAACAGGGCTGACAGCACTGTCCACATGTGGGCAAAGAGCCCCTGCTTCCTGATTCCCTTTTGGGTTTGAAGAGGAGATGATGTTTTTGAGATCAACCACATAGGTTTACACGAAATTCTCAGGAGATTGCACTGAATAAATATGCTCATAACAAGGCTTTCACAGATGAAAATTCACACTGAGTTCCCCACAGCAGGGTATGTAGTTCCCTCTTCTCAACAGATTTCAGACTTGAATTCATAACATCTTCCTGCAAGTCTAGAGAAGACATGGCAGGCCTCTTCCCAAGAGTTGGTAGGAGGATGTGGGTAGAGATGAAGGACATTTATTTATTTAATAGATTTTGGGGGTTTTATTCTTTCAAAAAAAAGGTTTTTTTAAACCTGCATGTGATTTGCATATCAGATGGAGGTCAAGGATCTCTTGTTCTGAGCCCACTTTCATCTCACAGTATGACCTGTTAGTGCCATTTGCCATAGCCATGGGAGATCCACAACCAAGCAATGTGGCCACCTGAGAAATTGAAGGCAATGGGACCACCTTAGGGTGAATTCCCTGTTTCCCAGTGCAGTTCCACAAGCACACAAGATGTGGACTTTGTCTTATTCCATGCTGGTGGCAAGTAGGACAAGCTGGTGCCACCCAGACAGGTCTGTATTTGTAGTTTGCTCTGGTTTCATTTTCCTCCTCTCAAAGCAGAGCTGGCTCAGTGAGCCAAAGGCACTGCTTTCCTCTTCCTGCTGCCATCAGAAGGCCAATGTTAGTCCTTGCAGAGGCCATCCTTCCTTCTTTGTTTATCCAGCAGAATTGTGCAGGTGTTAAGTAATTTCCCTGCTAAGTCTTGGAATTCCCACTTTTTTCTACAAGCAGGCGGTGTCTCATCACCATGAATTTAAAGAGAGTTCCCCTCTGCAAGAAGTTTGAGCTTGGGCCAAGGAGGGGGGGTGGGAGGTGTTGTTTGTTTGTTTTAATTTTTTGGAGTGTTCTTAATTATTTTATTGTTTGGAGTATTCTGAATAATTCAGAACACTCCAAAAAATGCAATGTTGAGAGTTGGGGTAAATTATAGGGGTAAAATACAGGGAAATTGAAACCATGGGTTTTGTCTTCACTATGTGCAAAGATCCAGGGGGAAAAATAGTGATGGGGCAGAATTTAGGAGTTCTGAGTTACATACTTCATTATTTGGCACTCAGGGAAAAATGAGACAGATGCCTGTGCAACTAAAATTACACTTAATATGTGGTTAATGTGAATACTATCAATTGAATGCAAGAGGCTTTGAGTAAACCTGAGTCCTCACTGCTAATAGGTTTAGGGCAATTAGTGCCATTGACTTCTGTAAATCACATCTGTAACAGAAAAAATAACAAGGTCCTTTTCAATGTGGCACATGGCTGATGTGATAGATTGTGTCTCAAATTACTGAGCACAGGGAGATGTCACTGTATCTCTTTAAAAAGGGGTAGTTTTACCTCTGAGAAGTTGTCTGAATTTAAAACATTTCTTATGACTGTTGCATCCTTAAGTCCCTGTTGCAGGTCTTAAGTCCTGGTTAAAAAATTCTTAACCTAAGATTTTGGGGGAAAAAAGCTCCAAACACCAAAAACCAACCAACCAACCAGGAAAAGCATTACATAAAACTGGGAGTTTTCTGTGTGATTGACATTTTTAAAAATACTGTCTACCTTGATGTTTTTTGTTTGGGTTTTTATCATGACTTCTTTTTTTAAACAATAAGGACTAATAAAAATGTGCCCTTCAGTTTTTAGAAATTGTAAGAGATTGAACTTCCCCGTTAGTTCTTTATTGGACAACTGATGAACAATATTGATTCACTCAATAAGCAAAGTACAGGTTGTATTTATTGAACTGTTTTACTTTCCTAATCTCCCTGAATGTTATTTCAAAATTTAAATAAATGATAAATGGGAATTATTATTTACTGGAGTTAGCTTGGAGAAAACATTGCTCTGTGGCTTTTGTTTTTAAGTTTTTTTTGTAAATACAGTCTTTCTTTAGAATTCACTGTTGCCCTTACTCAGCATGGCGCTTTAATATATGCTTAAATTTAATCACTAGGAAGCCCTCTCCCTATTCAGTGAAATGTTTAGGCATTTGCTGAGTTTTCAGCACATCAGTCAGTTGTAGATTTTCATTTAGGTATAAGCTAATCTGGGTGGCTGTGTCCCTGTTGGTCCCATTGTGCAGGGAAATGGGAACTTGGGTCACCTTATCACGAGCCATGGCACATCCTGTCCTCTGTGGATGAGAGGCCACCTGCACAACAGAGGCCAAGTGAGGTGGCAGAAGTGATTAATTCATTATCAGAGGGATTGGCATCTGTCTCTCATCCCCCTGACCAGGACTCAGCACTGCATTTGATTTATGTTAGGAAGGCTGGGAAAGCTGGAGAAATAAGAAGTTTGCAGCAGTTGCTGCCTTTATGTCTGCACCCTTTTCTTAGCCCTCCCATCCCTTTCTCTTGCACTATCAGGACCGTGGAAGCAGAGAGAGGAAAGGAGTTGGCTAAAATCAAAATACCTGCATCAAGATGATATTCTGTTAACCACACTGATTTTTCTGGCCCTACATGCCTACTGCAGGGCACTACAGAGATATTAGTAAGCTAATCAGGGAGAACTCATTTTTTTATCAATATAGTTATACAAAACTGATGTCACAGTCTGTTCAGACCTTCCAAATTTACAGAGCAACATACTCTATGATTTAAACTTTATCTTATAGTCTAATAAGGAAATATAATAAACAAAAATGACAAAAGGGCTCAATCCCCTTTTTTCCCCAGACAATTTTATTACGTAAATCCACTTACACAGAACTTGCGATGTTCCATAACTTGCAATGTCATGCACCTACCCGGCCTGACAGTGAGAGCGCTCATTCTTCTTCCTCTGTCAAGTTGTGGATGTCCCCTGTGTACTCCTTGCAGGAAGTATGGAAGTGTCAGCAGTCTAGTTGCACTTGGATCATCTTCAAAAGCTGTTTGGGCAAACTGATGTTTCATACCCTCCAGTTTTGGTCTATACCATTTCTGTAAGTCAGTGGATTCAGAGGAAATTTCCAGACAAAGGATAGTGGCAAAACAGAGACAGCAATTTGAGGTGATAATAGTACATGAGATGGTAACAATACATGGTAGCCTCTGTCTGGCCACCTCTCCTGCTGTCTTTGACCTCATGGTGCTGCTCCCACCATATATCACGCCTTAGCATGAGCTGTGGTAGCCAAAACCTAAGCAGGAGTTGAGTGAACAGTCACAAACTGTGTATGGAAATACCCGAGCTGACTCTTTAGATTCAGGCACACTGAAGTGTCACTTTTGTTATTAAGACAGGACATCGATAGCATGAAGCAGAAGCCTGCATTTGCTTTGTTCTTTCTCAGTAAAGAATTATCCATTTATAGTCAATGTCTTGGGGGTGTTTATCATTGTTTTAAGTCAACACAGAAGTTGGAAGAGGTTTAGTGTGATTTCTTCAGTCTGCTGCTGCCTGCTGCTGGTTTCCTTGGCAACCTTGATTGTACCCTCCTAAGTGGGGACTCACCCAGATGTGTGGCCGGATACACCGTACATACTCATGTGAGTTCAGATTTTGGCTACATTGGTGGTGTAGTGGTTTAGATTCGCCAATTTGAGTTTCCTAGCTAATGCACCAAATAATGTGGTGGGTTTTAGCTCTAGCTAAAATCACCAGGGTACTTACTCATTTCTTGCTATGAGACATGGATTAGGAGAAGGGCAAAACAGGCCTAAAACTTAAAAGGAATAAAGAAACTTTATTAACAGGACTACAAGAATAAGAAACCAGAATAAAACCTACAGTCCCCCTGCCCAACTTTTATCTTTCCCAACTGACAACATGGAGACAAAACCTGGGATGTTAAG
>NC_031772.1:8511265-8519113 GCF_001522545.3 Parus major | reverse complement strand
ACTCCTTTTACTGACATTGATGTTTTCATGTTGTTTTTCTGTGTGTCACTTTGTCCTTTTCTTTCCCTGGAGAGAGGGACAAGGTCTGCAGGTCTCATCTGTGTAGTGAAAGGTTTAAATCTTGCCCAGGTCATGGCAGTCATGGTGTTGGATTTCAGGCTGGGCTGGGCACCTCCCTCAGCCCTGCAGCCGCTGGTGAGGCGGGTGGTCCTCGGCCTGGAGCTTGGGGGTGTCAGCGAGTGTCAGCAGCCATGGTCCACCAGGAGCACAGGCCGCGGGGGAACGGGGCCAGCCCCATCAGAGCTCTGATACCTTTCCAGGCTGGAAAGAAGGAGTTCCCAAGCTTGTGGTTTTTAAAAGGTGGTATTCACAGAGGTGGACCTAATTTTCAATGGTGCAAAATGCTGTCATTTCTCAGAACTGGCCAGCTATTGGCCTAACTCAGGCGCAGAAGAAGCTTCCAGCAGCTTCTCTCAAAGAAATCACTTCCATACGTGGTTCTTACTGCTTTCCCTAAATGTCAAACCACAGGTGGCAATAGTACTCAGTTAGGATGGCCCTTCCATGTACTTTCTTTACTTCGAAGCAAGGTTAATCTCTAGAAAGAGATGCTGGATTTCATCTTTTTTCTCCCCAGGAAGATCAAGATGTACTTGCTCAGGAAACTGAAATGATTCTGAAATGAAAATCCTAACACAAGAATGTCTATAGAAAATTCAGTTCAAGGGCAAGCTGAATTGGAGAGCTGGAAACTCCTGAAGCTGGCGAGAAACAGCAATGTGAGGGGCAGGATCCACCTCCCCCTCTAGCCAGGAGATTGATGTGAGGAGGTGGGGAGCATCTCTTTGTGGTCCATCCCTTTGTAGCTCAAAGAAAGAGTTGGCTGTTCCTCCTTACCACTGTGGGACAGTAATCTAAGGAAACAAGTGTTCCCTGAATAATTCCTGCTCTTCTCTCAGAGCAGTGGGAGAAATTATGTCTGTGAGGGCATGAGGCCATGCCTGGGCCAGAGAGAAATTATTTTTTCCATTGCACTGTCTGCTTATTTCACCTTATTCTGGATGTCACTGCTCTGCTGCCATCAGGCTGCCCCAGCCCTTGGAACTCCTCCACCAAGGGGACATTTTCCAAGTACCTGCAGGGCATTTCTCTTAAATAATGTTTCTGTTCCTCAAAATGCACAGAAATGAGATTTTCAGAAGGACCTCAGCATTGAGCACAAGTTAAAGCCAACACAAGGCGGCTGTCAAGCTGCTTCTGGAAATCCCACTAAGCATCTGTCTTCATTGTAGGTGTGTAACTGAAAAGCTAAAATCCTTGACTTTTCGTTACACCTGAGCTCTCAATGACTAAGATTTTAAGTTCTGACCCCAAGGCAGTTTTGAAAATAAGATAAAGGTTTTTACAGGATTTAGGTGAGGTTAACTTTTGGAGGGGGTGAGGGGGGGAAGGTAGCAGTTGGGATGTTTCTCTGGATGTTATTTTTTTTTAAGAAAGCTGCTCTAGGTGATTTTGCTTTGATTGATTCATTTTTGGAACATCTGATAAATTTTTATCAGCAACATTTCAGCCTTGTGTGTGTTTCTTAGTTTTGTTTTTCTCTGTGGGAGCTACAGTCAATAGCCAAGCCTACAAGCAGCCCTTGCAGTGGGTCATGATGGTGTGATTTAAATTAGCAACAGTTGGGGCTCTATGGAATGACAGCAAATGCATTGACTTGTGTTCTTGGCAACAAACTGTCTAGAGGCTCAGTTGCTTTGTTTCATGTTTGGAATTCTGCTTGCTGTTAGTGTTATTTTTATCCTACTTTTTATATATGCTATTTGCTCACTTGAGTGAGACAGAAAAGCACAAATATCTCATGGCTGTGTGTTTTGTGATGTCTCAGGGCATAAGAAATAAAAGCAGAGAAAGAAAGAAAGTTAAAATTAAGACCATAAACTACAGAGGACAAAAAAAAAAAAAGACCTAAAGATCTCTTGCATTTTTCTTGTCAAGTTTTTGCCAGTCTCTTTCTTTTTATTGCCAAAGACTTGCCTTTGTTAAAAAGTTCATATGAGTGAAGAGCCAGCTTACTCTAAGTTATGCACTACTGCCATTTATTTTTCCTACACATCATTACAGCTGCCAGAATATTACTGTAGTGGCTGCATGTGCAGCTCATAGCACAGAGCCTTGCTTAGGGGAAGAGCACCTCCTTTAGTCTTATTTTAGGCTTCTTTTAAAAACCTGGAGATTATATCTAATAAAATATATATATTATATGGGTGTGCTTTCACATGCTCTTAAATTGTTATGAAGTGAATATCTGGAGGCTAGTTAGGTTTGATTTCACTATAAATGTATCTTATTAAGAAAATTATTATCACTATCCAAGCAGGTTTCTTAATTTTCTTTAAAATGCTTTCAGTTCATTAATTCCTGGCTGAGCTTTAATTATGCAAATGTTTGGAAGGCTCATATGCAGTCATGAATCTACTGGCTGCTGGAATAGAATTTTGAAATATTATAGGATTTTCTGTAATTACGTTTTTTTTAATGAGGGAAAATTATTTGGTATGAGTATGTTTTATTTTCATTGGATCCAGTAATTCTCAAAGTAGTCACTGAACTTAATGAGACCTTTACCTAAATGGGATAACATGGTTTAGCACACAGCTAGCCCTGTGAGGTAAAAGAAGAGGGAAGAGAAGCCCTGGTACAGTAATTAGCACTGTCTTTATTGATCTTGTTGAGCAAAACAAAGCATGGAACCTCTGATCAAGTAGTGCTGGGATATGGCCCAGGGAAAATAAGTGATAATGTATCTGTGGTTTTTGTGGGGGTTTGCCTAAATTCAGTAGTGGGTGAATCTGTGAAGAATTTCAGTGCCACCTAAGCAGATGAGAGGAATAGAGGCTGAAGCCTCTGATGTGTGAGTGGTACTGCAGGGCTGTATTGAGAAGGGACTGGGAAACAGCTGATCAGCTCTGCTGGGTGGCACAAACAAAGCCCAAGCACAGCCTCAGCTGCCCCTGCCAAATACTCCTGACTGCTCTAGGACAGTGGTGAGCCCTGTGCAGAGTTTTTGTGCTTAGCGGCTCAGCCACAGAGCTGGGCTCTGATTCCAGGAGTGGGCAATGCTGTGGGTACCATTTGCTGCTGGGCCACCCTCATGTGCCCAGCAGCATCTCAGCCTGGTGTCAGCATCAGCCAGCCAAGCCAGGGCCATGGTTGGGGCTGGGCTGCACCTCTTCCATCTGCTGCTGGCTCTGCTGTCACTGCCCAGCACAGAGAGCAGCTCAGAGGATGTCTTTGCAAGGCACTTGGAGACAATTGACATTCTCTGCTAACTGCATAGAAACTACCACACACAGAGATTGTTTTTCATGAGTCAAGGTCTGTGTTGCCCCCGGTATTTGTTTTGTGCATAAATTGCAGGCATAAGCTCTGTCTCCCATATCTTCTTATCGAGGATGTCCTTCTGAAAGAAAAGGAAATGTGTTCTTTACTCCAGGGTTGTATACAACCCAGCCTGCCTTGCCAGGGGAATTTAAATCACTCTGCTGCTCTTTGGCCACTTTCTAGCACTTGTACAGCACATTAGAACAATAATGTTCTTGTCAGTGACATGGTGATTTGCCTTGCAAACCTCACTGCCTGGAAAGTCAACTTCAATTCTACAGACAGCCTGCAGAACACACTTACTGAGAAGTGATAAGTAACCTGCCTTTCTTGTCCTCTGTCTCAGCAAATGAAAGAAACAAAGCCCATGAAGTGCCTGCAAAACATCTGCATGTGTTGAAGCTGCTCCTTTGGCAGCACTCAGAGTTCTCTCCTAGTCTTACAGGGAAAGAGACACAAGCACCATTATCAGAGAGGAGCTCCAATACACAAACATCGATAACAGGGACTTGGAGTGATGGAATGATCTTCTGGTGGCAGCACTGCACACTCCTCTGCCCTTCCATGTGTGTGCAGCACACAGCCCTGCCGTAGATGAGAGCAGTGGATTAGCACTGGAGTTAGCGTTGAAGTGGAAGATGCAAATCCAGCTAGCAACGTGTGCAGGTCTGACTTTTGGTATTGTTTAGGACAGAAGGAGGCCTTTGCCACTCTCAGTCAGTTCTGCCACTAGTTGGGAAGGTTCATCTGCTTCAGTTCAGGCTTGTTGAGAGCCGTATTTTATCTGGCACAAAAATTCAAGAGGAAAAACAATTCATATTTCAAGCCGTAGGAAAAAACATAGCACCCAGGGATACACAGATGACTTTGGTTGCTTGATGGGGTTGCCCTGAGATGGTATGCTCCCTGAGTGAAGGTCTGATCTGCTGGAAGCATATTCTCTGATGTGGGCTTCAAAGCCACAAAATACACCTGCCTGTGCAAAACAAGTGAAAAAGAACAAACTATCAATCTGCATTTAAAAAAAAAAAAGAAATCCTGAAAATGTCTTGGCATAATCCAGATGTGAAGAGCCTTTGTCTTCCATACTGGTCAGTCATCAAGGGATTGATGGCATTTAAGTTTTCAAAAGACAGGACAACTTTTCGGTATATTAAGCTTCAATTATTTTATGCTTAAAGCATGTCTCATTCAAGAGAAACTGCTGCAGAATTTGTGATTCTCTGTCGAAGCATGTTGGCCCTGCATTCTGAACCATTCCTGACTAAATTCTTTTGCAGACCCTTTTTCCATTATTAGCCAGTACTCGTACCACCATCAGGCTCTTTTGCTTGAATAATTGCATTTAATGTGGAATTCTCTTTACCAGAAAAAAAAAGTTGTTTGAATGTGTGTTAGAGTTCACACAGATTTACTGTGAAAATGACTGGTGAACACTGTACTCTAAGATTCAGCAATATTTTTTTTACTGCCAGTGGTTGTGTCTTATCAGCTAGGAGCTTGCAACAAGCCTGCTCAACTGACAAGGCAGGGAGAAAAGCTAAAGCAGAGACTTCTGCTGAACTCCTTCACTATATCAAGGTGACTCCAGCAAAGCAGAAGACTCAGTGATGTCTGCAAACAAGCTTTTCTACTTTCTTTCCTTGTTTCTTCAAACACTCTTTTAAATGTTGATTCATTAGTAATTCATTAATAATTTTTTCTGTTCCTCAGAAAATGTTTTTATTACTTAATTATTTTATTAAGTAAAAAGGCATCTGAAATGTCTATCTGATCTAAACAGAATCCATCTGTAAATGGAAAACTTTTAGGATACTATTCATTCTAGGAGTTTTGATGTTGTTAATTAAATGGTGCAAGGGAATATTTCTTAATAAGACCATTAGTAGTGGAACTACTGAAGGTCATGCAGAATAGCAGTAATGATGTGGAAAAGTTTAGGCCTTACCCAGGATGAATTGTTGGAGTTACTCATTGCCTGCTAGTCCCTTGTGCCTGGAACTGTGGCTCACTGTGATACTGCATGGCTTGAAGCCAGCCCTAAAACCAGGACCTGCAAAGGGGCACTTTCTGTGCTCAGTGCCTGTTTCTCCACATATTCAAGGATACATTTAGGGACCAAAGAATTCAGCCTCATTTTTAGTATTGTGGTATTTGGGGGAGAATGTAGTGAAACATGCCATTTTCCTTTCTGGATGGGAATTGGCTGCAGTTCCCTGAAAACCAGTAGTAACAGGTTACTGCTGTAGCTGTGTGGTGATACAGCAGGAGAGGAGAAATCGCCCTTACTTTTCCATATGGAGGCTTATTTTGGGACATGATGTGGTTCTGCAATGAAGTCAGGGTTACCTTTCTGATGGTGTCCCACTTCCAGAGACAAAAGGAGTGATAAGAGTTATAAACCAGAAGCTATTTCAGACAGCTACAGTAGAGTGAGATATCCTTACCAGCTTGAGGAGTATCAGCACTGCAGGTGAGAGTCTGAATTAGAACAGGTCCTTGAAGTATCGTCAAGCCCCAAATTCTTTCCACTCCAGGACAGATCAGGCCAATCCAGACCTGCATCATTCTGCTACTGAGATAAAAATTAGTTGTTCCCTGAGAAAAAGCTGTTTATGCCACCCTCTGATCAGTGATGGGTTTGCAGAGGAGATGGACTACGGGGTTTTTCAAGTGTTGCCAGTACCAAACTTTGAGCTGAGAATATGAACTCACTCCAGATTTTCCTGTTCATGTATTAGTTTATTTTGCTTGTTTCCCTGGTGGCAAAGCTAGGAAATAGATCTGCCCAGGCACATTCAGAGCATGCGGGTTGTCATGGTAAAGGTTCCTGATGCTTTATATTTGGTTTATTTATTACAGAAGCTGTCTACCAACAGCTGGGGTTTTTAAGTTTTCCTATCTGTGTAGAAAACTTCTTATTTCTTCAAACCAGACATTGTTACCTCAGGGTATTTGCTCTGCATGTATAGAAATCTTAGTCTCACCTTGGAATATTTTCATTTCTCGGGGCTTGTTTTTTAAGTGAAAATCTGCTGGTTTGAGGAAAAGCAAAAATTCTGTAAGGTATTTTGCCTGTAACACTTAATGTCCAGCATGGTGTGCCAGGAAAAGGGCAAATACTGTCAAAGCTGATAGGCCTTGTCTATCCTTTTTCTTTTTCACATTGCTACAATGTCTATTTCCATTAATATCAAGCATGGACTGAGCAGCCACATGCTAGGAATCGCCAAGTGGTATTTAAAAAGATGTGTATCATGACTCCAAGGCAAGCAGCACAAAAGACCTCACACCATGCAGGCATTCAGCATGTTGGGAAAAGGTGAGGTAGATATAGCCAGAGGTTCCAGTTGTCCCCTCTCCCCATGGAGGACACACAGCACCTCACAGGGTTGGGTGAGCTTGCAGTGGAATTAAATGTCTGCCTAGAAGTGTTTCTGACTCTTTATTAGTTAGTGAAGTTTTGAACTTTCTCTGATGGTTATCAGTGTTGTGGGATGTGCAGATAATGAATACCCACCCCTTCTTCTCCCCTATATGTCTGGGCTAGTTGTGTAATCTGCCAGCATCTCCATGTGTTCGGGGGCCAGCTGTGGTGCCGGAGTTCATTGTGAATATGGAGATAATGAAAGAGTCTGGAAAACATTTTCAGGATAAACATTTTCCATTTTTGTCTTTTGCTATTTGAGAAACAGAGACTCAAGTACAGCCTGTAAATCTTTTCTTGCTGTATCCTAATGTTTCAAAAGGACTTGTAATTTTGGATCTTGACTTGGAAACAATTTAAAGGCGACTGTTTTTCCGTGACTGGGAGTGCTGTGCTTCCTGACTAATCAGACTCTTTAGACATGTCTTAAATTGGGCACTGAAATAATAGATAGACAAGTGCAAGTAGTTGACTCAGCTCTATGGGGGTTTAGGCAAAGGCACTTGAAGACACAGCTCTGATATGCTCTGAGTGTGCACACAGCAAGTTACCACTCCTGGGCAGTCAAGAGGTGAATGATTAAGGCACAGTAAGTCAATCATGGGAAACCATTAACCCATGCTCAACCAAGTGGTGTGCTCCAAATGATTAGCCCCTCCTTGTAGACCTGTTCTGTTTCAGCCAAGAGAGTCTCCTGTTGACACGGAGAACACCTGACATAATAAAATATTTCTTTTGAATACAGTAAAATTCATTATTGAGGTTTTCCATGCTTGATCGAAGCCCTGAAAAATTCAGCAGGAGTCTCCACTGACATTAAATGAGGTCTGTTTCCCAGCTAAGGTGCTGATGCTACACCTGCTCCGTAACCTGGAGCACTGATGTGAAGTAAAACAGGCAAAGAAAAGTGGATGCAGCAGCTGTATGTGAATACTGAGGGAATGGGCACACTTCTTCAAAAGTTCTAGAGTTGTTGGAGGTTTTTCTGAGGGTTTTGTCTGTTTATGCCTTCCCTTCCCCTTCCCCTTCCCCTTCCC
>NC_031772.1:8465796-8511095 GCF_001522545.3 Parus major | reverse complement strand
TCTTTTGTTTTCATTTTCCTCTGCAGGCAAGCAACCATCTGTCCTGGCTGTGTAAGCACAGTCCTGGGCTACCTCTAACAGTTAAAACTGTAACCAAAGTCCCAGTTAAATGCTGAATTCTTGAAGAGAAAAGAAATTTGACTAATTTCCAAGATTTATTTTCTTTTTTATGGAAGTATCTGCAGAGGTGAAAGAAAGAATTCTTTACTCTATTGCTTGAATAATGCTTTGAAGTTTGCTCCTTAGCCAAAAGCCTGTTGACAGTAACATCAGTGTTGGGCTGACTGGGATCACGTATTTCTTAGGAATCTTTAAAAGCTCTCTGAGCAGCTCACCAAGGTTTGATTAACATTTGATTTCTATCTAAGTGAGGAAGGAATTATTGCTCTGTCTTTTTATGGGAGCAATCATTCAGTGATTTACCTGCCTTTTAGGGACAAATCTCTAGTCCTGGTAGAGATCCCAGGAGTTTGACAGGGAAGTCACTCCTTTCTTTTTAGAACCATTCTGGTGTCACCTTATGTTGCCACCATTTCCATACCTTCTCATTGTTCACATACTATTTTTCTCAGAAAATCTAAATGATGGATAACATCAGAGTTTTATTTTACAGCTATTTCCAGTAGATGCAAATCAACATTACTCTTTTTTTCATGGTTTATAGTTATTCTTTCTATTTTTCCCCCCTCCAAATTTTAATAAGGAGGTTTATTTGAGGTGTTGATATTTCTTATAATAATTTTCTCACTAGTAGCTGTGACATAGTCTCTAATCTTCTCTCTTCCTTTTGTCCTCAGGAAATCCACTGACTGTGGCCTGCAAAGCTTTCTTTGGATTCAGTGGAGAATCAGGCCCCATGATCTACTGGATGAAAGGGGAAAAATTCATAGAAGAATTAGAAGGTCACATTAGAGAGGGCGAAGTCAGGTACTTTTTGGATTATTTACTATTAAAAATACTGTATGTCCCACAAGCCTGTTGGGTTGACAAGTTTTTAATTGAAAGTGGAAATCATTTTCTGTTTGATAAGTGATGGATGACTTGGAGCCAGGGCTGTGTGAGTTCTTCCCTCTCCTTTGTAGTGAGTACACTATAAATATACACAGAGTATATACACAGAGTACCTTGTGTATATGCCTGAAAATCTGTTAGCAAATTCCCCTGATAGTTGGTAGCTGAACATCTCCTGGGTGTTCCAGGGGTGGATTTTAGCCCTGTGTGGGAATGGTGCTGTCCACTGCAGCCATCCTGTGGGACCCGCCTTGGCAAGACAACATCCATTTCAGCACCACTGTTAATCCTGAAGATAAATGGTCTCCTGTCAAAGTCACCACACTTTTTCTCTTCTCCTGAACATGTTGTGTGTGTGTGATACAACTGTCAGTGTGCCTTAACCAGAGCCTTCAAGAAGCAGCTTTTGTTCCTCCCAGCTTAACACATAAGGGAGAGAAAGTGGCTGTGTCCAATATCCAACTTGTGCTTGGCTTTTTCTCAGGTGCTGGTTATCACTTGATGTAAGCTGTAAAGAAAACACACTTGTATCCCCATGAACTTCCATGGAATTTACACCTGACAGTGCCTCATTCTCTTCCTCAGTAATTACCTGATAATTCTTTGAGCAAAGACTAAGTTATGGTTATACTACGGGCACGATGGTCCCAGCTCCTGTAGATACAATGAATATGGATTATAATACAATGAATATGGATTATAAAGAAAGCCAAGGTCTTTTCACTTTCCAGCACACATTTTTTTAATCTTATGTCTGAGTTTTCTGTTTCTTGTAAAGGTGATTTTGGAGAGCAAGCAGAAAGAGGTCCCTTTGCTTTATTACTTGATCAATAATGTGAAGTTCAGCCATTTAGCCACAAGTTATTAAGATATACTTAATTGCACACAGATTAGATTTATCTTATATTGCCATTGTATAGTCCTCTTTTGTGCTTCTGACAAATCACAAGAAGCAATTATTGGAAACTTTTGCCATTGTAAGTAATCAGCACTTAATGACGTGCTGTCTCTGGTGTGTATATATATGAACAGAGTGATTTTGGTCACGTTCTTCCTCTGCATCAGGACAATTTCAGGTTTGTATTTAAAGAGTGCTCCCATGCAGTTCAAAACTTTTCCTTTATGTACATTTATTAGTGAAACTGAGTTTGAAAAGGCTGTTACTTGTCCTTTGTTATGCCATCTCATTGCATATTCATGTTTCAAATTAATTTGTGACAAGTCACTTTTTTCGTTTCACCAAAGTGCTTTGACTCAGTTTACAGACCCTTCACAAGTCAGTGAATCTTCTCTTCAGTGAAGCTACTTACCACATACCTAATCTGTGATCACTGCCTGCATTTAAAACAGCATTTTCCAAAACATACTGCATCGTTACCAGCAGTGCCCCAGTCCACCCCTTTTTTTAATTTAGAAGTAGCTATGGCAACTGAAGTGGTAACTTTTTGCAAATGATTTTTTGCCCTTAACAGCTCTTGTTTTTGTGTTCCATTACAGGTATGCTGCTTCAGGGGAACCTAAGCAGCACTGATTGTTCTGTCAGTGCCCTGAGGCAGCCCACATCTTCCACCCAGTTGTATTTATTGATGTATTTAAAAATTGTCATTTGTGTTTCAAATTTGATGAGCCATGGTGAACTTGCTGGTTAGATGCCTTTTTAATCAGTTTGCTTCTCTATGGTATTACCAGGATATTTCATTTTCAAAAGCTAGGAGTAGTACAGAATTGTTAGAACCAGAACAAGATACTCCATGGGCTGTTCCTTTGGTACATTTTAACTCTGCATTCCCCATCTTGAATTAGTTCACAAATTTAGTAGCACTCTGAATTTATGGTGCTGTCCTTACCCTGGACTGTGCCTGTCCATTGCTGGATTTTTGTGTATGATGAGAGTTCAGGTTTGCAAATGAATGACATGTGGGAGCAAAAACCCAGTGTGCAAGGTTAGCATTCACTGTGCTGTCATGAAAGCACTAAAATAAGGATGCATGTGACAGAGCATTCCTGTTCAAATCAAATCCATGGGCTTTGGTAAGCACCCTTCACCAAGAGTAATTGTGTAACTCTGGGATTTTCAGTATCTATTAGACCTTTTTAACAAAGCCTCACAGTAAAATGTAACTCATCAGCATTGCAGAACTTGGAGTCAGTGATGCCCTGTCTGAGCTGCCCCCTTGCCTTCCCTTGAATTAAGATCCCCAGGTGTTAGACGTGTGGGGGGAAAGGAGGAAGAGACTTTGCTTGCCAGGTGGGTTTTTCACAGAAGTAATAAAAATGTCATATAAATTGAACCAGAGTTATTAAAAAAGCAATCAGAGTCTTTAAGCATGTCTGCAGAGTTGTCAGTTGTACCTAATTATTAAAGCAGCCCACAGCAAATTTCAGCACCGGCTCTCTGCCGTGGCAAATTATTTTCATACATAAATATTGCTCTCTAAGTCACCTATGAGTTGCTTTTTTTTCCTCTTCAGGCAACAGAATAGTCATAATACTCATCTTGTAAAGTATGTTTGTCCTTGTTTTGTCTCTCTTGTCCATTTTTAAAGTAGAAAAGTTTAACTCATCCTAGAGGCACAAAAAGAGGTGAATGGAGACATTTTGAATGGCAGCCTTATTTCTTCTGCATGATTTACCACCCACAGCAGTCAACGGATGGTTATGAAACACTCAAACAAGATGAGGATGTTGTTTTCTGTTAGGAGGGGGTGCTGGGGGCAGGAGGCAGAACTCCCACAGCTGCCTGGCTGATGTGCTGGGTACTTTGCAGAGAAGTACAGAAGCAACAGCCCTCTCTTGAAAAGCTTATACTGCTCAAGTAGACAAATTCAGGGCAGAGAATAAGAAACACAATGCAAGAAAGCGAGAGGGAAGGTCACTGTCATGCTGCCGGTTGAACGACCTTGCTTTGGAGAGGTGCTTGTGTACACACAGATCTGTCCTTTCATCTACAGCCTGTTGTTAAGGAGTAGAAGGGAGGGAGTCAGCTTCATAACACTGTTTACTGTCCAGATCCTCAGCTTTATAAAGAATGAAAGTTTCCTTTTTGCTACGTCCCAACTCTCAGGAGAATTAAGGTTTGCAAAATTAATGCCTCGGTCTTGCAGAGAGACCCAAGTGAACCTTTCTTATGGCCTTTCTATCTGTGGTCGTATAAAAACTAAAAATTTTAGGAAAATATGGTCTCAAAGTAAAAGTGTTTTAAATTCAGGTTCTACTTAGTGCATACAGGCACTGGGAAAATATGACCAAGGATTTGAAAAATCCAAACCATTGCATAATTTTCAAATAAAGCATTTCTATTCTGTAATGACACTTCCTTTTTAAAAATCATATTCTTACCTGAAAATTATTCACTAGACAAAATGTTTTGTTTCAGATCAAATAAAATGCTTCAGCCTGAAGAAAAATAAGGCACTGAGTCTTGTTTTTACATCACTCACCTTTTATTCCTCTCTTTCCATCCTGTTTGTTGTGAGTTGTCAAGCACCATTGATTTAACTATGCATTAAATGTTGTAATTACTCTTACAGTTTTTTCAGCAGCCTAGAAAGAGTGAGTTATTCTTTTCTCAACTTGTGGGAGCTGGCATGTATTGACAGATGATGCTGGTCAACTTTCCCCCAACTCAGATAGGGACAGAGCTTCATCTTCTGGGTGTGCAGCAAATGCTGTTGCACTTTCAAGATCTTACTTGTTGATATTGTATTCCTTTTCTAGCCCAAAAATATTGTGTTGTCACCCTGAAAATTGAGCCTTATGACAATGTTTTCATAGTTTTAGTTACTTTCCCATGAAAGTCCTGTAAACATAAGTTGTTTATCACATTCCTTCTGAGAAACACCTTTTGATGGACCTTTCACATGACCAATGTGCTTGCGAAGGTGGTAACTTAATTATCCAATCCAAACTTAGTTAGTTTTCAAATGCAAAACACACATACACACACCCACACACACACTCTACCCTGCTTTTAAACTGTTTTTCCACTTGCTTTTTTGCAAGTTATGCTGCCACAATGAAAGAGGCTGACTTGTTGTGGATGTTCTGGTGCCTCTTCTGAGTTACTGCTGAGATGTGTTTATAGCAGTCAGGCTTGCATTTTTTATTGTCTAGTGCAATGCCCTCAAACTTCTCTTTTGATTTGTTTTCGATTTGTTTGGAGTTCCATGGATGCCACGTGACATCATGTACATAAGGAAATGTGTGTACACAAAATGTCTTTAGTTTATAATAGAGAAGCTTGGGGTTTGCCATTACTGACAGCTGTGAATGTCTCCAGCAGCAGTTTCCATCCAGAGCAGGCAGCACTCTGGTTCATTATTTCCTGTCCAGTTTCCTCCTTTCGGTCTTGGGAGAAAATATTTCATCATTGGTGAACCTGTGTTTTATTTATGCCTTTACCTCACAGTGCTGCACACACTCTTTTCAGAGAACAGACTCACTGAAGTGCCATTTACAGTGGTGAGTTCACAGATACCCCACATTTTCTTTTTACCCTCTCATGCAGCATTTACACAAACAGGGTCAAATTAACCTGGCGGATTTTACTTGACATTTCCTGTTTAAAGGAAAAGCAACTTTTTCTTGAGCAAGTGATAAGCCTTTTGAGAGAATAGGGTATTGTATTTTTAGACTTGATGTCAGCAACAGAAAACTTGCATTTACTTTGCATTCTTTTTATGTTCACCTGAGAACAAGGACATAAAAAGGCTGTACCTCTGGCCTAAAAGTCTGCTAGCACTTTTATTCAATTTGTGGGGATTTTGCATGTCTCCTCTTTCCTCTCAAAGGAGCAGAGAGTTCTTGTTCTAGATACTGTTCCTCTTAAAAGCCAGAAAACAGAGGAAAATTCCAGAGAGTAGCACAGCTCCTTTTGTTGATTTTCCAGACTGAATTAAAATGTATCACAATACCCAGCCTTTAAATTGCCCTGTAATTTGTTCACTGATGGTTTAGTAGCACATCCTGCTTCTGGAAAATGGATATTTGTTGCTTCTTTTAAAAGAAACATTGTTTTCTGCATTTAATTCTGATGGAGCCAATGTAAAGAAGCCACACATAACCATTGTGCTCAAGGCTACTCTTCCTGTGCTTGGTTCAGCTCCTCACTAGACATGGCAGGAGAAAAAGCCTCCTGGTGGTCATGAAAAATGCCTCTGTGAAGCCTCTTTCAGGCAACATGAGTCTCTTTTAAGTCCTTCTCCAGGAGTGAAGGAGGCCAAGGAACACTGTCTTGTGCTGAGAAATCATAGTGCTTTTGGGCATCTGCCATCTGTTTTAATTCAGTTAAAGCAAAGGCTGTATCCTTCCTTTCAGACTCCTCAGAGAACATCTTGGAGAAAAAGAAGTTGAGTTGACATTGATCTTTGATGCTGTAGAGGAGGCAGACCTGGCTAACTACACGTGTCACGTGGAGAACAGAAATGGACGGAAACACGCCAGTGTTCTTCTGCGCAAAAAAGGTAATTTTCCCTTTTTGCTTATCTGTGATTTCACCTGCCTCAGCAGCAGCACATCAGAGGTCCTGCTGACCTCCCTGAGCCAGGCTGGATTCCTGTGTGCCTGCTTGGAGCTGAAGTGTGCTTGTGTACAGCTTCAGTTTACCATTTGTGGGAAAAAATTGTGGATTGTTCTTCTTTGTCTAGCAAATCGGCCTTGCAGGTGATGCACTTGCCTGGAATACAGTGCAATAAGGCACCAATAATCAGGAGAAGTATTTTGGACTAAACAACCTATGAATTTGACCCAGAGTTGTCTGACTAGGCCAGTTAAAACATACATTCCTTAGAACAGGTGCCCTGGCAGTGATGTCAGATGTTCTCATGTTTCTCCACTTCCTGGCTTTGTGTTTTAAATTGAAAACTTCAAGCTGTCTCCAAGCATTTTGCATCAGGAAGGAAAACATGCAGTGGCAGCTACAAATACGTGGAGAGTTACTCTATCATGATCATCTTGCTTGATACTGTTCCTGAATGGGGAACACCACTAGTGACAAAATATCTGTAGCAGAAGGGAATCCATTTGGACTTGAATGTGCCAAATTTAAAAGTGCTATTGTGCTCTGTGTTGAAAAAGTCGTTATCAAAGGAGTGTAACAGTATCTCATGGCAATTCTTCTGTTGTTTGTTCAATCAGCTCTCCTATTCATAACTAAGCTGACACTTAGATTGGATGGTGATCTCTCTGAGATTCAGCATATTAGGAAATACAAAAGCTGTAAGATAGTAATTGTTGGGAAAGCAAAGGAAGATTCCACCCTTGGGGCAAGGCTGTTATGTGAAACCACAGATCAGCATAGGAGATTGACTAAACAGTTGATACATCGTCCAAACCTCTGACATCATTCTTAGATGTAGATTATTTTGCCAAAACAGAAGAATTATTTTCATTAGGCAAACCTGAAAGGTCAGTTCCAGTCCTTTGTGTACTTTCACTGTGGCAAAGTTGGAATAAAGGAATGTTGTTCTAGCAAATCATTCTACTGTCTACTACAAACTTACATACAGGAGGGCAGGAAGGCTCTGCAGAGGGATGTGGACAGGCTGGATCCATGGGCTGAGAGCAATTGTATGAGGTTCCACAAGGCCAAGTGCTTGATCCTACTCTTGGGTCACAGGAAGCTCTAGGCTGGAGCAGAGGGGCTGGAATGCTGCCAGGTGGAAAAGGATTTGGGGATGCTGGAGTCACCCTCCCTGCAGGGATTTGAAAGCCATGTAGGTGTGGACACGGTTCAGTGGAGGGCTTGGCAGCTGCGTTAATGGTTGGACTCAATCATCTGGGAGGTATTTTCCAACCAAAACAATTCTAGAATTCTGTGATCTTTATATCACAGACAGGTTGTCACAGCTTTAATTAGGGAATCTGGTCATCATGACGAAGTCTCTCTAGTGCAAAAAGCGTTCTACCTTTCCTTCCTGAACCTCATAAATATACAACTGATAGTAAGTATATCTCTGTTGGCAGTGGTAAATGTTCTGATGTGTGCATATAGTAGAATAACAAGCTTGGTTTATTTATAACAAAAAAATGCAGATATTTCAGAGCTCTGCTGGAATTATGGAAGAAGCACTGCTGAATACAGAATTTGGAGGTGGAAAGGATCACTTTGCAGCTACTATTTCATTTCTCTCTGCACTGTGGCTGTAGAAAACTTATATTCCCCTCAGGCACTCTCAGTAGTTGATTTTCAAGCTATTAAAGTGTCATTTAAAATAACCACTATATTTTACTGTGTCCTTTGACTGCCTGTCCCATTGTCCTGTTTGTTATTTATTAAGTTTTCACAAATACTTGACCGAACTTTTCCTTTCTGCAACTTGATTTAATTATTTCTTATCCTAACTTTCTCCAGCTTAGATTTTACTGTAGATATTCATGAGACAGGAAATACTACTGTATTTACTGAGCTGGGACAAGATTTAGGGCAGGACTTGCAGAAAGCTGTTGACCAGCATCCTTTGTGTGTGTCAAAGAAGGGATTTCTACTGCAAACTGCTGCAGCACAGATCTCTCAGTCAGAGAAATCCCCCTCCCTCCAAAGTCCTAGGTGTTAAGAGCTGCATTATCCATATTTGACAAGAGTCACTTGTAGTTCTGTTCTGTCTCCATACCTGCCCTCTTCTGGTTTTTTTCTGGTTTGGATGAAAAATAGGAATAAACCCAAAATCTAAGTTGTAGATGTTATATAAGATTTTCTAGTTCTTGTTTTGGCATCAGATGGTTATTTTTAGCACATCATTTGTTTGGAAAAAAAAAGAAAAATTAGTTGTTCAAATGTTTCAGGGAAAATTCATTAAGGTCTTTTTCAGTATTAGTAGTACAGTCCCCACAAACCTTCAGGAGAATACAGGAGATCAGTAGCCCCAGATCATGTGCCATCATTTAGGATTATTTTTATTGTTTGGGGTTTTCACCTGAAAAAGAACCAAATCAAGTTTCAAACCCAAAGCTACCAATGCAAAGGCAGAATCAGACATGCTCCTAAGACCTGAACACAACTGTCTGCTGTCACATTCTTCTTTACTGACTTAATTCAAGACCACATTGTTACTTGCTTTGAAGCAGTTCAGAAATAAGTTCTGGACAATCCTGGGTTTGGTTTGCTTTTTTTTTTTTTTCCCTCTGTGCTGTCCTAGCATATTTGGTGCTCAAATAACATGGAAATGCAATATACACCCAGTCATCCCTTAGTTGTGGGAATAGTTCAGGATTCCCTTGGAAAGAGTTTGAAAGCAGTCCAGCGTTTCAGTGACTGAAGTCTACATAGTCTATAATATAACTGTTTTGAAAGATAAATAACTTGTCAGAAACCACAGAATAAAGTCAGACCATGCTTTTAGTGGCAAGAAGTAGTGAATTGAGATAAAAGTAAATATTATGATGACTTTTTCTTGTGATTTTTTTCAAGGAGGCTGTCTTTAATCAAGACATGCAAGGAACTAATTTTAGGGGGGGAGGTATGATACTGATACATCACTAAATTTTGAAGAACTTCTAAAATGTATTTGTCTGTCATTTATTGGATATTTATGAGACTTTTGCTATTTTAAAGATCATAATCTGTAATATGAGAAATATGTTGTGGCAAGGTCCTTCTACATTATTTTACATTAGAAACTATAAATATTATTACTTGTTATTTTTCAGTCACTCTTATAGCACTGAGACCAGATTCAACTTCTTTTCTAGTGTTTGATATGCTGCTTCCTTATTTATCTCAGTGAGAACCACTTAAGGAGGAAGGAATTAATCAGATGCCAAGACTATGTAGAGTAGGCAAGAAAATTGAACATCCTGGGTTCCTCTCATTGCCTCCACTTTGGAATGGAAATAAAGTCAGCTCAGAAGCCTTGGCTTTCTGTCTCCTTATATCTGTCCTCTAGGAAAGTCAATGGGGCAGAAGGAGAGACACTGGACGTGCAAAAGCTGATCAGTTTTGCCTTTTGAGCTGGATTTTGTGGGTTTGCCTAATACCCTGCTATTCCCCCCAATGAAAGTGTACACAATTCTGTGCTCCTGTGTCAGCTGCAAGGCTCAGCATTTTCTTTCATTCCAAGCTGGCAGCTTTGCCATCATCTCAGTTTCCTAGCAAAAAAAGATTCAGTACAATTAAAATAAAATTCCCCTCAAAAGTGATTTTAACCAACTCTGTTCTCCATTTGCCTAGATTTATCCCCCAGAGCACATGCAGCTTTATCACGCAGTGTAGTAAAAGTCCCATGAATTCCCTGTGTTCTCAGAGAGATTAAATAGCTATTATAATAGACTTTTTCCATCTATTAGTCCATGACTTCTTGCCAGACAGACATCAGAGATACTGTAAACTGGGAATAGCTTGACATCTGATGTTAATTATTGAAATATAAAGCACAGCGAGGCAAGAATAACCCCCAAAGATACGCAGCTAATTTCCTTTTTATCTTGAAAGTGACACAAATGACATACAAGTAATTCTTTCTGACCTAAGTTTTACAAGTGTAAAGATCACAAAAACTTTGTCCCACCTGTATTAGTTTGGCAAGTTCTCACTGTTTGTCACAGCAGAAAATATCTTCATGACGTCTTATCTGAACTAATACAGGCTGTGAGAGTCAAATTGTCATCCCGTGTCTTTTATGGATAAGTAATATACCAGGTGGTGTTAGGAGCAATATTACTTCCAGAGGACATTTCAGGATAAAGAGCAATGCTGTTCAAGTTAGTCTCCTGTATCAGATGGAGCTCTGGACTGGCATCCAAGGGGTTTTATCCCACTTTGTCATTGGTTTGCTGACTGACCTTGAACATGCTGCTTCTCTTTTCTAAGCCTGTTTCCCCAGCTGTAAAAGATGGATCATTGTGTCTGGGTGCATTTGTGAAGTTCTTTGAGCTCTTGTGGTGTTTCCTAACAAAAGCATTTGAGTAGAAAATTTTAACTAACACTAGGTCCCATTAAAGTATGTGAACTCCACAAATATGTGAGAAGTCTGTTAGCAGCCATGACAAACAAAGTGGCTCTTTGCAGCCTCATGTGGGCTCCAGGCTTCTTGTGTTATCTTGGGCTTCTGCAAGCTCAACTCATTTTCCAGTGATCCAGCTGAAGCCCTGGCTTGGCAGCTCACATCAGCTTGTCCACAGGCTTCACAAATATAAAACCAAAGCTGTCTAATTTGGCGGGGGAGGGACCAGATCCTTCCCAATCTGTTCTCATATGCTATACATACAGCATTTGATGCACTCTGCCAGTGCAGAAATTTCAAACTCTACCAGCTCATTAAAAGTTGGTTACTCTTCTGTGTAAAATCACTACATAGTTCCTGTGTAGGAGATTTACATGTATAGCTTCAAATGCATTCTGGATTTCAGATGGTTATTTCAGATGGGCAGTAGGTGGAGTAAATTAGAAAAATTAAGTCATAGATAATGGACAAAATTATTAGACATTTTTAATGTTATGGTGGTTGTAATTGGAAGCTGCACAATTTTATGTGGAATTTTACAGTGGATTAGAGAAAATATAGCTTGGAAAGATCATAACATTTTTGCCTTTCCTTGCTAATTTTAGATTTGATCTACAAAATAGAACTTGCTGGAGGACTGGGAGCCATCCTTCTTCTGCTTATTTTGCTCGTGACCATCTATAAGTGCTACAACATAGAGTTAATGCTGTTCTACAGACAGAACTTTGGAGGAGATGAAGCAGCTGATGGTAAGCAGTTGCACAGGAAACTCAATATGTGCAATGGAAATATTTCAGAGACCCAAAGTAGCGAGATCTAAATGCATCCTTAAAGATACCTGCTGCTAGTTCAAACTACTGAGCACCCAACAGTGCAAAGCCCTAAGACTTTCTCCCAAAGCCCCCTGAGATCAATGTGTCTTTCCACAGAAATATCACTGCTCATGGCTCTGTCATGAGCAAAAGGAAGCCAGAAGAATTGTTCATGAGTCTGGTACAGAGGCTCACATGTCATTTGTGAACTCTTCATGTGTCGAGGGTCTCTTCTCCTGAGATCCACACTGTATACCTGAGCAGTCTTTCACCAGGTGTTCTTCATGAAGCATTTTCATTGAATTGCCACCAGGCTACTAGTGACCTCCTCTGACTAGTGAGAGGTGATTGTTATGGGGCTAGCTGGTTACCCCAGTTATTTGGGAGACTGTAAACAACTTGGTGGGAATGTACAGCTTGCCTGAGGAATATCTTTAGGAATAAACTAGACTGTTTTCCGTTTTTCTTCCCCCACCTTCTCTCTCACTAGCATATATTCTGTTTGGTGCCTAAAGCTAAACTTTTATTTTTAAATTAAAGCTTCAGTTCTCCTGAATATAGAACATTCCTTCTCCTATGAAGCTGGAGTAAGTCTGGTAAACTAAATCCCAGTCTTTAAATCCTATTATTATGTTCTTAACACTTAGTTCATAATTTATATGCTATTAATATGCATCTAAGTAGTATCTGCTAAAGAAAGAAAGTGCAGTATTTGAGTACAGGCACTTGCCATAGCCCACTGCAACACTTAGCAGTCACACAGGCTCTGGAATGGTACATCTACAAACTCGAATGTTTCTAGATATAAAAGAGAGCAGGGAACACATTTTCCATAGTGCCAAAACAATGTGCAGCTGCATAGACATGTTGCTTTCTGCAATTGTCATTTCTGTTATCACAGTAATGAATGTTTCTGTTTCACAATGGGTAGATACAGTGTGAAAAGGTTCCAGTACAATGAAATCCATATGAGTTTTGGAGAATGGATGGAATGACATCTAGGGGATTTTAGAAGGAGGAAGGATGATCCTTGTGGGTCCCTTCCAGCTCAGAATACTTTGTGATTCTGTGATAAATAGCAGGAATAGAGATCAGGAAACTTGATCTTTCTCAATCCTCATGTGTGACTGAGAAAAAAACTAAAATGATACTTCTTTTCATACTACACAATATTTATACTGGTACCTAGGACAAAGGGAAAGGTGATATTATGGGGTTTGAGAAGTACTTTACCTCAAACACCTTGGTATTATACCAACATAATATCTCTGCTTCACACCAACCAAAAGTGGTAACTTCCTCCAGCCTGCTTCAATTTGTTTATCCTGTGTTTTCAGTGTGAAAACTACTGCATTTTTACTCATGTAATTTCCTTGGTTCCATCACTTTTTAATTTATGAAACAATATTGTTTTCTGGTTGTTTAGAGGAAACCCCATGAGTACATTGGGGATTTTGTGTGCCTGTAAATTTTGAAAACAACCTTTTATTTTTCCAGTGCATAATTGTAGACCTTCCACAGCTTTGTGTCTCATTCTGATCCTGCAGGATGAAAGATGGAGGCAGAATGTCACAGAAGTCAAAGCATATATGGGAATGTTTGTTTCTTCTCATGTAGGCAGTAGTGGGAGCATACAGTGCTCCCGTGAGCACTCAGCTGTATAGATTCAATCACGGGGTCATTTTCCACTTATATGTGTATTTCTTTAAAAAAGAAGATTTGGAACTCAACAGATCTGCTTCATTCCTATTTCTAAAAATATCCCACATAAGCAATGTTGGACACACTCACTTCCTGTGTTGTGTGTAGCATTGCTTTTAGAGAAAATGACAATGAAGATTAAAGGATCCATTTAGGAAATGGCTCCAAACAGTGCTGCTCCCAGAGCCAGCAGTGGGTGAATGCAGGCAGCTCCTTCTTCCCTGTCCTGGTACATGAAGCTTGTGAGGAGCGAGCTGAGGCCATGGAGCTGAAACAGCAGCACACGAGCTCCCAGGAGCCCGAGGGAGCTGCCTCTGTCAACATCCTGCTCACTGGCACTGTGAGGTGACTGGGGAGGGCAGCTGTGCCCCCGCGGGGGCAGGAGGCTCAGGGAGCTCTCATGGTGCTCTGCAGTCAGGGATGTCAGGGCTCTGCTGCCCTCGCACAGCTCTCAGACCTTTGCAGGGATGCTGCCTCCGGGATCACTGGCATCTCTTAAAAGGTTCTGGCAGGCTTCCTTATGGACAGGGTGGCAGCTTTTGGATAGGCCTCCAAAGCTGGCTGGCCTGTTGACTTCAGAGGAACGTCAGCAAGCCAGGTGGACATCTTCCATCCTCCCCTACAGCCGTGGTGACACCAGGAAAATTGCCTTTTACAAATATGTAATTATTCACATGCTTTGACTACAGCTCTGACCCTCATGGGTCTGGCTTTGTGTCAGGAATTGTAAGTAACCATCAGTTCAAGGTCATCAAGAGATCATTTTTATTATTATTATTATTATTATTATTAGGTATTTGTTCTTTTTATCAGAATATATTGAGGAATTTTAACTGCTTTAATTATCTTTCACATGCACAATTATTTACAGATAATTGGTACTCAGAAACCCTTCATTCATGCAGTTTTCTTCACACAATATTAACTATTTGATTTTCCATTTTCTGTAAATAATGGCAGCTGTGCTCTTCCCTGGAGGCCAAATTGCTGAAGGTTGACTTTTTCAATATACTGTTTTTCATTACTGCAGAGGAATACAAAGAGAAATGTCACTAAGGCAGTCTGATCCCAGCATGGATCTCCAGCTCTGTGGTGGCACCACTTCTGCTCCTGGCACACTCATGAGCTCTTAGCAGAAGCAGAGCTGGAGACAAGCCCCAGTGCTGGGCAGGAGGAGGAGAGGAGGAAGAGGAGGAGGAGTGTTGCCCCTTATGGGAGTTATTTGTCTCTCTTATAATGTGATCCCCAAGTATTTCAAATCTCCTGGATCAAATGGATTGTGATCTAAAATTATGATATTGATTTTTAAAACTATGGGTTTCTCTGAAAAAAAATACTTTGAACTGTTTGTATTTGGCATTGTTTTCTGAATAGTCAGTATTCATTTGAATTAAGTCATGTCTTTTCTCACAATTACATATGGAAGGAAATCTTCCTTTCTCAAAACTTTCCAGGCTCAAAACTTTTCCAAGCTCAAAACTTTAGCATACTCCTAGAACTCTTGAGGAATAGAATTTGAAAGAATTGCATTACAAATATGTAAAGGCTTAAAATAAAAGTTTCCACTTTCATATTTGGATGAAAATTTTCCCCACGATCTTTTCAACACATATCTGACCACATGGAGCAGAGTTACTGCTCAGCATGCAGAAGAAAACTGAAAGGATTCATGTGATTTCTGCCTGGAACCCAGATGATATGTTCCTGTGAAAAGTCCCCATTTTGTTGGGAAATACTTTGTGGTTTCAAGGAATAAAACAATTTCCCAGTACTCTCCTGTGTTCCTTGTAGTGTTCTTGCAAACAGCAGGCTGAACATGATTTGTTTTCTTGCAGACAACAAAGAATATGATGCTTATCTTTCATATACCAAAGTGGATCCTGATGCATTAGATCGTGATAATAATGAAGAGGAGCAGTTTGCACTTGAAATTCTGCCAGATGTTCTAGAAAAGCACTATGGATATAAGCTCTTCATTCCGGATAGGGACCTGATCCCTAGTGGAAGTAAGTATTTCTGACCTTAGAGTTTTATTTCTGCTTGATGTGTCACAAAGGCCTGGACTGTGTGATAAGTACTAGATATGGAAAACCTAGGGAAGTGGTTGCAAAGAATGGAAAAATTTCCTCAGCGCTGCAAATTTGAGTTCTCTGTTAGAGCTTGTACCTGAACCACTGAAATCAGAGGGAGCTGCCATTGATTTCAGTGGGAACAGGAGCTGGACCTTCCTACAGGGAAGGCTGCAGCACTGCAAGCAATACCAAATGCAAAATGTCTACATCAAACACAGGTAACTATGCAGGAAACTTTCTAAAAGGATTTTATCATCTTTGTTACTTGATTGAAAATGGGATTATTATTTATTTTCAGTGATTAGCATTTTCTCTACAGCAGCATTACAGGTAAAAGTCATCTTTTCTGTAGTCTTTTGGTTTTTTCCTTAACTTGGAAGTCTCATAAGATTCAGCAGCACCTTTGGATGTCTCTACCAAAGGTCATTGCTTTCCTAGTGGTAGTTATGGCATTTCTTCTACCAGACTAATTTTTGAGCAAGTCAAAAAGACCACAAATTGTATCCATTGTGTTAATGAATTTTGAATGCACAGAATGTTTGCTGTAATATCACATTTATTTGAAGTGCTACACTTGTGAAAAATCAGCTTTTTTCTTTTTTGTTATGAATTCCATCTCCAAATTGCTTTCATAAAAACAACAGAGGAGAACATGAGCTTCTCTCTGTATGTGCTACTGTGTAGGAAATATGAACAAGAGAACAAAGCAATGGCTGTAGTGGAGCAGATGTCCCCAAACACGGAACAGCTCGAGCATAGCTGCATTACAACCTGCCTGCCAAAAGACTTGAAACTGCTGCCTCACTGTGCCAATCGCCAGTGCCTGACCCAGAAGGCAGAGTCTGTTTCTTCTCTGACCTCTGAGAGTACTGGAAAGAGAACTCTGAACCCTTTACCACTGAGAAAAAGGAGTCAGAGTCTCAACAGAGATCATGAAAGGCCTGTGCAGGGGGCTTGAATTTATCCCATGCATTTTCAGCTCCTAGTTTAGAGCTGATTCACTTCTTCTTTTTGCCCCTGTAAGGTGTAAGTTTTCCTCCCATAGTGACAAATTACAGAAAGGGAACTTGGTTCATGGCTTTCTTATTTCTTACAGTACAAGAAAATTATATCAATTTTTTAGATATTATTAAGAGAAAATAAGTCTTTTTTTTCTGGTAAAAACCACTGAATTGTTTTAACTACTTGTTTCATATCCAACAATATAGCAGAGTTATACATAGCGATTATGCAAGTGAACTAAGAAGGTTAAAGTTAACCCTTCAATGATAACTATGCTGAAGCACAGATTAATCTGAAATGAGATTCTTTTTTTCCAATTGTTGTTCCAGCCAGCCTGGTATTTTATTTTTGTCTATTTTTGTCAGCAAGGCACTCAGCAAATACTTGCCATCACTTTGGGTATTCATTAAACCTCTCCTGAAAATGTAGGGTACCTGAAAATGTCAGTTCTCATTTATGAACATTCACAGATTTAATCCTTCTTCTTTCCTCTCAAACTCACTTCTTCAGTATTATGAAAAGGCCTGATTCTAACACATGGAGCTTCAAGAACGCCTAATCAGACATAATGACAAGGCAGAATAAAATGTGGAGCTGAAATGAGTGTGATTTGCATGCTTTAGCTTTGAAAAAGATATGGGGGGAAACACTTCATTTCAAGAGGGGCTAGAGGGAGTGTGGGGGGATGGGGAACGAGGGAAGACTTGGCCTCCTGCATTTGTGAGCTCTCCATGTGCCCTGGAGTAGTGGAAAGTGGCTGTGTTCTGCCTAAAACTCACCACTCTCACAAAAACTTGCAGTGCTTAGTGAAGGCAGTGTGATGTGGAATGGGCCTGCTAGAAACTTCAGAGGAAAACATAGCATATTTCAGAGTGACTGTCTCAAAAATTGGCAGATGTAACAAAATGTATAGCTCTCCAGGGTAGATTTCTACAGAAAAACAGGGGGTTGATCACAGTCATTGTTTTATTTTAGGAAATATCTCTTCTCACGTTTCACTTCCTCATCTTTCCGTGTAAATTACTTTCATCAACGTAATCATTTCCCACTCCCTGTTCTGATGTGTGTCCTCTATCGTGTGTACCTTGGTGTGTGTCACCCCAGCAGTGCAGCCAGGAGCTGTGCAGGGCTGGTGCTTCCTGCAGTCCCTGCAGTTGTGAGGAGCTGCCACGGGAGGGTGTGCACCATTCGCTTCCTTCTTGGCATCCTGCAGCTGCTCCCTGCATTTGAGAGCAGGCAAAAAATAGATTTGTTAAATAATATTTCATTAATTTTCTTTCGCAGTTCTGCAAACAACCTAAAAAGCTGACTTGGGGAAAATTTAGGGACAAGTTTGATTATGTTTCTGTCCAGCTGGCTCATGGCTAACCTCTGGGGACAGCTGTGGTGGGCTCTGCATGTCCCTGTGCAGCCGAGGGAGAGATGACAGTCACATGTGCTGTGCTGGGACACACCCACAGCCACCTCCTCCCCAGGGCACATCCAAGCTCTGATTTCAGCTCTGACCCAGGGATGTCCATGGAGCGACTGCTGCTGTCCCCAGGAGGACAGAGGTGCTGGCTGTGGGGACTGAGGCCACCTCTTCACCATTGGGAAACACATCCCAGGGTTCAGGTCAGATGGGGCTGAGTCGTGTTTTGCAGTAGGTGTTGGTTTCTGAGCCCTGATGGAATACAAATTTTATCCCACTGGAGCATTTTGTCCTCGTGGGAGGGAGAACCACCATGAAGGATGCCATGGCCTCAGTGATGCCCATCACACAGTGGCCAGCAAGGACCTTTGTGATCAGACTCCTGGTGCTGCCTGAGAGCAGCATGGATGGATCCAAGTCCCTGAACTGGCAACATGGAAAATACTCCCACACAGCCATGCCGGCTGGGAGGCAAGACTGGCGACCCAGCAGGGAGACATGGCAATGTAGACAGAGTTTGTAACCCAGGAACTGAGTTGCATGTTATGGGAAGTACTGTAGCAGCTAGTTTTTCTTAAAGAATACACTTTGTTCTTAACACAATGAGTGTTCTTCATTCTGTCACAGCTGACAGCACACACACCTCTCTGCCTAGGTAACTTAGGTGTAACTGGGCAAGTTGACCTGAATAAGAGACTGCGATCCCTGAGATGCTCTTGCAGTTGTTACTGAATTCCTTAGCAGTTCTCATTATTTTCACCCTATTCATTTTCAGGGCTCTTTTAACAAACCCTTTCCCACAACAAGCATCTCAAGCTCTGTGAGTTTTTTCAATTCGATGTTAGGACACCTGAGGAGATAGAGTAGTTGGTGGAGGGTTAACAAGGTGAGTTATGTTTTCACCTGAGCCATTTTTATCTTGCTAAGGATGATGTCTGCAGAGAAAAATACCTATTTGCACTTCACTCTTCTAAAATCAGGACTAAAATCAGAGGAAGCTACTTTTATCCATGGTTTCTGCAAATTATTTTAAAACCTGAAATTGAAGAGGTAAAAATTGTCAAGTTAGACTTTTACAGCATTACATATCTATTAGAGCATAATCTAGTTGTTCTCTAAGCATATGTCCATTTGGTCTTGACAGGATTGAAAAAACACCAACAATTCATTCCAGCTCAGACCAGGGTATGAGATCAGACAGTGAAAAGAACAACAGTGATGGAATAAAAATATTTGTTTACCTGAAAAATGAGAAGCTCTCAGCACAGGGGGAGAGTGTCTAAGGCACGTGATAAAAGCACACAGCAGTCAGTATTGTAGTTCTGGCACTTTGTAGTTTTGTCTGCCCATCTGTGTGGTTTTTGCCTGGTGATTTTCAGCTTCCTGGGTTCCTGCATGAGGAAAACCCAGTTGGACCAAGTGTCTGGGGTTTCCAAGGAGCCTTAGTTTGGCTACCATTTCTTCTTCTGCCCAGCAAGGATACAGTTTCTTTGGAAATATCCAGCTCCACAAACTCCTTTCAGAAGTCCCTGGTTGTCTGCTCTGTATGAATCTTACTTTTAATGTCAGGCATGGATGAGGGCAGCAGGGATACACACGGATGTCAGCTGAGAGAGGAATAAATATGAACAAAAGGCAGAAGGGCTGGCTGTCCTACAGTGCACTAATCTGCATTATTTGTTTCTTCATGTTCAACTCATCAGCTGTCCCTCAGTTCATCCTGGGATTGGGCTCTCTTTGGGAAGGGGCCATTACTGTGCTCTGTGTTTCAGCTGTTCTGGTCCAAGCTAAGAGAAGCAAAACATATTTAATAAATAGGAAAAGCAAGACACAAAATCATTGGTGTTATAATAAAGTAATCAGACTCAGGGTTTGGGAACTATTCAGCTAGGAAACCAGAACTGAATTACTCTTCTATAAATAACTTCCTTAAGTGATGGTCACAGTGCCAAACACAGAAAGGCTGGTTATTTTCAGAGTGCCATGGGTTTGATGGTAGATACTCTTTGGTTCTTGTAGTGCTGCAAACTATGTTTCCCAAAAATATCCATAGGATTTTATATGATTTCTAGTGTTTTTTCCTACTCCCTCAACTCCGGCAAATCATCTGAATCTGGTTAGACAGTCATTTCTTTGTGTAAGCAACTCTGTGCCCACAGTGTTCATTAATTTCCTTGCTCCTTGTCTGCTTGCATATCAGGTTTCCTTCCAGCATGTGGTTAATGTAGCTCTTTAAGGGTTCCATAGGCAGTTACAGATGATTTAATTGCAAACAGGATGCATCTCTTGGAATTCTCTTCTTCAGTGTGCCAAACTACAGTTCAGCATTGTTACATGTAGATGGTGTTTGGTGAGCACATATTTGCTGTCAAGTGATCTCTCTTCATTACTCAAGGGAGCCACCCAAAAAACAACGTTTGGGTTTGAGTATAACACTTCTTGCTGTCTGTTCCTCCTTGGGCATTGCATTGAATGTGATGCAAGTGAGTTACTGATAGAGCCATATATAATGTAAATTTTTTTTATTTATTTTTTTTTTTTACCTATGAGAATTGCTAATATTTTGAGAACAGTTTTGTACCATGTTGCAAAATGGTGTTTCAGGGAAGGGGGAAAACAGTCAAAATTTAAAATGTGTTTTTTCAGTAAAAACAGGTGGGTTTAATCTAACGCTGACATCTTATTTTTACATTCTAATTTATGACAAAATACAATCCCTGGGAATTAAAAGTGAATAATTCCATACTGACTTTGTCAAGACAATTTTTTTTTCTCCCCTTACAATGAAATATCATTGAAGTTGACACCTCCTGCAGCAAAAGTGAAGTTACAGCAAAGTTATATTTATCTGATGGAAATATGTTACTCTGGAAATTTACACTTGATACTCGTTGGTGACATTATTCCTGAAGTTCCTATTCAGTTTTTTTCTTGTAAATGAAACAGAGCCATTGCCTGACAATAATTTCTTAGCTCACTGGAAAGGTGAAAGCAGCCCTTTCTCCATCCCACATTGCAATACAGATTGCTTGGATTTAGGACCTTCTAATGGACTGAACACTTGGGACAGACAACTGAACCTGCAGTATTTTGGGAAGTCTCCAATTCTGAAGTAAAAGGAGAGCGGATGATTTAGTGACTCAGAGGTTTATGCAGTCAGGTTGGTACCACTGGGAAAAATAAATCTGGAATTTCCAGAGACAGGAATCTCTCTCCCCATGCCTTTCTTCACAGAAATGTTCAAGTTGTGCAAATTTGACATGTTGTAGAGTGCACCCAAATGGAACCACAGGCTCCAGGAAAATTGTCATTTGCCTTCAGTAGTAGTCCTAAGCTGGAGTTAGTGGGAGTACTAAGTACTTCTGGACCAGAAGGCTGGAAATTTGGGGTTCCAGTTTCTTATAACTCAGTGTACTTCATCCTCAGTGCATCAACAAATCCCCTGTTCGTTGGCCACATCTACTAATGACCAGCTCCAAGCGTGGAATCTGAGGGATCACCTCATGACCATTTGTGAAGATGTTCATTAGTCAGCTGAGGACAGAGCTCTAATGTGTAGGAAGGTGGGCATCCAAAAGAGATGTGAGAAGCACAGAGGAGAGAAATGTCCACCTAAGAAAACAGGAAATTTCTTCCAGCTTCTTTCCACCCTTTTTGCCCAAGGCAAAGGCTGACAACTTTTTGATTGCGATGGTGTGATGGATTATTGCTGGGGCGTTGCTGTTGAAATGGTTGGTGCTGGATATTTGAAGAGATGAAAGTGGAGTGATTTTTTTTGTTTGTTTTGTTGGTTTGTGTTTTTTCTCAATTGGATGCATTTGGATATGCATGGCCATGCTCAGACTGCCCTGGACATATGATACTGCCCAGTATTGTGTCCTGCAGAGAATTGTCTTGTGCCTAGCAGTGTTCTGAGTTGTTTGGAGGAGGGATGAATATGTCTCAGGAAAGATGCATGATAGTTTGTTGTTTTACTGTATCTTGCAGATTCAACCTCTAATGATGAAGCTTCCCACCTAAATTCTTTCTTTTTGGGAGCAGAAAGAAAGGAAGAAAATGAAGAGTCTGAGCTGTTGATACATTGGGATAATATCTTTCCATTGTATTGAACATTTCTACCTTTCCTTAAGTTTTGTTTCACCAGTTCTGCTTATCATTTTCTCATTGTTGCTGATGCTCTCCCCGCTCCACTGCCTCTCCCATGGATTTTAATGTTGAATTTTTTTCATTAATGAGTAACTATTTTACGCAGAACAATGGGGGGCTTTCCTCATAAAGTATTTTAAGGAAAAAAAAACTGTAAATGCTGCATGATTAAAAAGTCATTAACCATTAACTAAAAGTCAGGATTGTTGCATAGACATTTGTAATGTATGTGTATGTCTTAAATTTTTGTGTGTCTGTGGGATGTTTGCAATTGCCTTTTTTCCATTTGTGAAAGAAATTCTTCTTGCTGCTAAGTGGTGAAATAAAACATTGGTAAAGGCAGATTTGATGCTAACTATGCCTTCAGTCTCATGAAAATAAGCTATTTTAGAACGTTCCTGTTGGCCTATTTTGTAGCCATTTACTTTACTGGAAGTGGTGTGAATAAGCATGCTGTGGTATGGTGCCTGGGACTATAAAATGAGTCTTGCAGTAACAGATGTTGATTAATAATGTTATTTGTAATTATTGTTCCTGCTAGAGGGCAGATGTGTAAGAGAGGTCCTGCCCTGTGCTGAGTAAAGATCTGTTCTGTGCAGCTCTTGTGTCCAAGTCTTCATTTCTAACACGTGCTTCTCCTGTGTTGTCAGGCAGCACATTCCCAGTAGCATGGTCAAGAGGTTCATGTAGTTTAAAAACACAAAGATATCCTGTCTCAAAGCTTGCAGTTGTAATGCTGTGCGACCAATGAACATTTTCTGCCCTTAGTGGTTTTGTTCAAGGGATTTAATTTTTCTGGTCTTGACCTAAAACCCATTGAAGTTTGTTGAATGAAGTCTGTTCATTTGAATGGGTTTTGGATCAGGTCTGTAAGTAGATCTCTTTCCCATCCCGTTCCATGTCAGACCAGTGTATTTGGCTTCTCTTCCCTACCATCCCTGGGATAAATGAAACTCAGGGATCAAAGTCCAACTTCACGAATATTTTGAAGTTCAGTAAACTGGTATCATGGAGCTGCTGATGGTGCTGGCATTTCTGCTTACACTGATCGTCTGCAACTACTTGGCATGCATGAATAAAATAATTCTACTATTTTCTTTGTCACTGATGTCTCAACAAATAAATACTTCCAATATGTTTAAATTTTCCATTTGTTCCTGTCACTTGTGAAGTCTCTGTTAATACCTTGGGGTACATAGAAGCACAGGTTTGTGATATTAAAACAGACCACTGGGCCACAAAGAATGTTCTTGTGCTTTTGTGGTCAATACCTAAAGAAGAAAAAGCTACCATGATGCTTCTATGCAATAGCACAATTTCTGCATGTGATGAGGGTTCATTTCTTTTTGAGCTTTGGCAAGCTATGGTTCATACACAGCACCCTCATGTCTTTGCATCTGGAACATGGGAACCGCTTCCCAGAGCGTGCTTCCCTCAGCACAGTGTTAATCATAACCAATGTTAATGTTAGAATTCACACAAACATTACATTGATCTTGACCTATATTTTTTTCACTAAGTGAACTGTGTGTTTTTATTCACTAATGCACCTACACAGCAAGGGTGTTATGTAAATGTCATTCTGCTGCAATGAACAGGAAGAAATAGAAAGGATGGAGGGTGTTATTAAGGAGTTTACTATGTGTACTCCATAAATAGAAATATATTGTGATACACAATCCTATTTTTGTTGGAGTATATTGAAATGCCCGTTGTTTTAAATGGTGCGGATCAGTAAAATGCAGGATTTTGTTATACTTGATTGCAAGCCTGATGTTTTAATACGATAGACTTCTTTATTCTTTACTCTTTCTCTCTTTCTATAATTTGTAGCCTACATTGAAGATCTCACAAGATGTGTTGAGCAAAGCAGAAGACTCATTATCGTGTTAACTCCAGACTATGTTCTCAGGAGAGGATGGAGTATTTTTGAGATGGAAAACAGACTCCATAACATGCTAGTCAGTGGAGAAATCAAAGTTATTTTGATTGAGTGTACTGAATTAAAAGGGAAAGTGAATTATCATGAAGTGGAATCATTAAAGCACACCATCAAACTTCTCTCAGTGGTCAAGTGGAAAGGACCAAAAAGCAGCAAACTGAATTCTAAGTTTTGGAAGCGCCTAGTCTTTGAAATGCCAGGGAAGAAAAAGGAGGTGGTGTCTCGGCATCAGGTCCTGGATTCTGCAGAGCAGGGCCTCTTTGGAGACCTCCAGACTGTGCCCTCTCTTGCCGTCACAGGCACTTCTGCCACGCTGGTGGAGTCGCGGGCGGATTTAGGCGATTTCCAGCAGGCAGACTCGGTGCACATGCGGCACTACTGCAGAGGCTACGAGTACGACGTGTCTGCAGCCACGCTGCCCATGGCCTCCATCAGCAACCACCACACGTACTGTAACATCCCCCTGACTCTCCTCAACGGACAGCTACCTCTCAACAACGCCGTCAAGGACCCCCAGGAGTTCCACAGGAACAACCCCTTGCTACCCTTATCGGCCAAGGAGCTCAGCTTCACCAGTGACATCTGGTAGTGAACATCAGGGAGATGTTCAGAGAGGCTTCATGGCCACCGTGATGTTTGTAAAGAACTTTGCCCTACCCGCGTGGGGTGAGAAAAGCTATTCAAAGCAGCAGCACACTTGTTTGCTTTTCTACTTGAACTTTTTTGTTTACATTTACAAATTATTGACGAAGGGGGCATTCTTTTGTAACTCAGTAATGTCCTTCCTGTCTTTTAATGTACAGTTTTATTGCTTCTTTAAAAAGGAGGGGGGAGAGAAAAAAAACTCATCCTGTCACTTCACAGTAGGTTTACAATCTGGGATGGATAAAAGGTCACTGTATGCGATCTCCAACATCCATACATATTTAAGTAACAGTATTTGGAATACACAGAAGTTGTTGGGTTTTTCATATAGACTACAGTAGAGTTTGAAATTCTAATCATGCTACAAAAATTATTATCTCCTGCACAGACCACGAGGGGTGAATCCTCTTGAAAAGGAAGGAGAAGGAAACCTTCCTGGTAACATTATCTTGCAAATACTTCTTAGAAGATGCCCAGCTGAAACAATGCAGATGAAGCTTTATCAATAAAGTGCATATTAACAGTTGCTACAAAATAAATCACCTGCTCCCATCAGCATCTCTTCATTTTATTGGGGCATGTTGTATTCCTAGTCAATGGTTAGCAATGTGATTTTATTAAACAACTTACTAGAATACTGGAAGATGTTTAGGAGGATTTTAAACAATTTTTCTGTCAACTATAGATGATTTCACAATTTTTTGCAGATTTTTAATGACTTTTTCCAAATAATTTAAGTATAAATTTAGCTGTCTATTGGCCAATTCATTAATCTGGAATTTCTTAAGGTCTAAGATTTGTAGTAAAATAATTTTATGTAGGATTTTTTTTTCCAAAACCAGTAGTTACAATTTGAAATTAACCTTTTTTGTGAGAACATCAGCAATAGAAAAGAAGTACTACAGCAATATTCAGAGATTAAGTGCTAAATTATTCAGATTTACTAGTAAGTCTGACTTCCATTGCAGTGATAATCACCTGAAAGAGTTTTCTCTCGTTTATCTACCTGCCAATTTATGTACCTTTTAAATATGGCAGAAGCAGGAATATTTCTGCTGTCTGTGCAACTAGTGAAAAGCGATGTTTTTAAGCAACTAGCAAGGTCTTGCATTTCACCCTTGTGTGAGTGATCCCATCAGTCAAATAGGATCCTGTCATTTAGCTGTCATGAATGGCATTCCTGCTGCTGGTGGATGAGAATTGTTACACAGGTGCTCAGCATCAGGCGTTGCTGCTCAGCGAGCACCAGTGTGTTCCATGGAGATTTCCACACTCAGCTGGTTAAGGCAGAGTCAGGCTATGGAGACAACCGTATTAAAGGGAAAAAAAGCTCTAAATAATGAAGGCAAAAGCCAGTTTTGCAGGTTTTGGCATGGCTTTAAGGAAAACACAGCAGACATGAGAGTTGTGTCTCAATAAGATCTGCTGGAGCAAGTTCCCAAAAATATTTTTAAGGCAGGCAACCATGCCTGTGCTTCAGTATGTCTTTAGCATTGTTCTCTTTGATTGCATGAATAAAAGTTAGCACTCTGCACTCAGCTGCCTGTGGTTTCATCAGCCAACAAGTTCAGTAAATCCTTGACATTTTGCAGTGGTTCCTAAATTGTACCCTACAGTCAAATGGAAACAAACACTGACCTAAGACTTAAAAGTATCCAGAATTGGCCCAAAGGCCATGAAAATGATCTCAAATGTGCAATAATTCGTGGAGGTCAGTATTTTTCCATTGCTTCTTTCCCCAGTTCTTTATTCTGTGCCCTCCTTCACTAGTCATTGTCTGTATGATTTTTCATTAAGTTCTAAATAATACGTGTTTCTCAAATTTTTTGCTAAAATTATCATGCATTTGACACTAACACTAAAAATGGAAATCTAGAAAAGCTATTAATTTATTACACAGTATAGAACTATAACTTGCTCTTTTGTGAAGTTAAGTTCCAAACATAGGTGTTTAATAGATGTATTTTTCTACTGAGAAAGCAATTTTACCTCCATTATAAATATATGTATTTCAACTTCTTCCCAAAAACTTACAAAATTTGCACTGTTTTATAAGTGTTACAGACTGTGTTTACACTGGCTGTGTTCTTTAATGCAAAGTGTAATTTAAAAAAGAAAAAAAAACAGAAAAAAATCCTAAATGAAAACCCTGCATGAAAAGAGCTGCATATGTTTAAATGAAAAGCTGTACTTTTCATTATTTTCCTTCCCACATTACTCTAGAATCTGATTAATTCACATAGAATGTTCAGTGAGATTTTAAACCTGCTAGTTCTGTATTAAGCATGCAAACTCAAAAAAAAAAAAAAGAAAAAAAAAAGAAAAGAAAAAAACATATGCAGGTTGGTCTGCTTCTTTTATTTACAAGGATTTACTACAGGTAACAAATTCATTTACCCCATGATAATATGTCTCAGAGCAGAGGTTACTCTAAAGCAAAATGCAGTCATGTTTGTGTTGAGGAAACATGAAAAGAACAGGTTTTCAGTCATTTTGCAAAAGCACATTGAGTGTCTGTGTGTCAATATCTTTTAGTTATAGATGCCAAGTCACAATCTGCTTTAAGATTTCTGAGTGTGTATTGAGTACTACAACAATATATACATGAATCAGACCTGCCTGTACCCCTCTGCTTTTAGTGTGGGAGTGGGGAGCTGAGCTCGGGGGGCCTCTTGTTGGCTCACTTTTGTGTGATACCAGTACAGAATCATAGAATTGTTTAGGTTGGAAAAGATCTCTAAAATTATCAACTCCAACCATTAACCCAGCTCTGCCAGCCCACCACTGACCCCTGTCCCCAAGTGCCACATGTTTTTTATACAGCTCCAGGGATGGTGACTCCACCACTTGCCTGGGCAGCCTGTGCCAGTGCTTGACAACCCTTTCAGTGAATAATCTTTTTTCTAATCCAATCTAAGCCTCCCGTGGTACAACTAGAGGCCATTTCTTCGTGTCTTGTTGTTTGTTACTTGGGAGAAGAGTGAGCCACACCTGGCTACACCCTCCTTTCATGGAGCTGTAGAGTGAGAGGGTCCCCTCTGAGCTTCCTTTTGTCCAGGCTGAGCACCCCCAGCTCCCACAGCTGATCCTCATTAGACTTGTGCTCCACAATCCTCCACAGCTCTGTGTCCTTCTCTGGACACGCTCGAGCCCCCTGTGCCACACCAGAGGCCAAGTGTTTCCATAGGTGGCACTTAAGGGTGTGGAAGATCCCTGTCCAACAGGGAGATAATCTGTCCGTGGGACTTGGGTGCCACAGGAGCCATGAGCCTGTCCCATGGGGAATCACCTCCACAGCAGCCCTCCAGTGTGGCAGCAGTGACAGCTGGGTCAGGGCCTTGGTGGCAAAAATGTCCCAGCTCTTTCATGTGAAATTCATCAGCTGAAATAGAAGGGAATATGGGATTTAGTGTTGCCCTATCTCACCAAAGCCACGGTGGATTTATCAGCTGGATTTATCAGGGGAGAGGCCAGGACACCACCCTGACTGTACAGCCCCAGCACCCCCAGCTTGTCAGGCTGAAATCTCAGTGACAGAAATCTCCAACAGCAAACATCCTTATTGCAACCATGGGGACTTCTGGTTTGGGGCACATTCATCTTAAAGATGGTTTATGATAATGTTTGGAAGCTACTTTTTAACCTTTGTGTGTGATGTACTTCAGACACAATTGTGGTTTAAAGATTGTCTATAAAATGAGCCAGAGGTTGGAAGCCTATCCAGTGCTACAGATTTGATGCTCCTAAAGAATGTTCAGCAAGAAAACAGGGTAATGTTAAATTAAGGAACACAGTGAATATTGACAGTTCTTGGGACTTGTGTGCTGGGCTGGTATTTTAATAATACTCCTTTATCTAGACAGTACATAAGAAGCCTCTATAAAGATATTGCCATACTTTGCCACCAGGTCTGCTCCAAAACTCACTCAAGCCAACAGAAAGAGTTCCATCAAGTCCAGCAGAGTTTGGATAAGGCCATAATACCTTATGCTTACTGTGTACAGAGGAATAAATATTAAAAAAAAAAAAAGAGAGATAGAAGGCAAGAGACTAAGAAGCATTTGCTTATTTATTCTGTCTAAAACGAAGCTTATTTTTGTCCCTGTTTGATGTGGATATGCTCCAGGATCATCCAGCCTTGGGAAAGGAATTTTGTTCATTCTTTGTTATAAACAAGATAAGAACTTGGGAATAAATAACAGATACTTTTACAGGGAAAAAAAAAATCATTATTTTTAAGGGCCTCTGCTCTCAGTAGTTCCTTTGATTCAGCAGGCTCTCTCTGTTCATCAAAATGCATAAGCACATACTCAAATTCCCTTAATTCAGTGAGAAATGGTTTGCTGAGCAGGGGCCTGGAAGGGCAGCTCAGTCCCAGAAATCAGCATTCAGCAGCCTTTAGAACTGAGCCTGGTGGAGAGCTCCAAGCAGCTTTCCCAGTGCCTGTCTGAACAGAGGAGAGAGGAGCTGCTGGGTCTCAGTGCTGCTCACAGGGGGGAAGCCTTCAGTGCCCATTAGCCTGGCATGACACCACCCTGGCAGCTCCTCATGGGTGGGAGAACAGTGGGGTTTTGCACTGGGTCCCAACTGGGAGCTCATCCCATGGGTTAGAAATTCTGTTCACAGGCCACCTCCATATCCATGCAGCAGCTTGTGCACCCTCTCTTGTGCACCCTTTGAGGTTCATGTTGGGGCTGCAGAGTTTCTGGGACCCTAAGAAAAAAAAGTGGATGATGTGATGAAGGGAGAGGAAGAAGAGAACAGTCAGAATCCAAGGGTTTTTCCAGGCAGAAACACTGAGTGAAGAAGGGGAATGGCAGTTCTTGTGTGAATGCATCATGTTTGTCCACTCTTCAGTGGGTGCTGTGCAAAGTTCCCCAGAAAGATTTCATTTCTTGCCAGCCCACTTGCTTCAGAACCCTTGTCTTGATAATTTTAAAAATAAAATTTCAGTTTTTGGTTGGATGGGAATTTCTTGGTTTCATCCACAGGAAAAAAGAAAAAAAAAAACAAAACTGCTTCTTGATGTGGGGGAAAATTCCCCACAAAATAAAACCTCACACTTTCTGCAGTCCCACAAGTTTTCAACTTGCATGTAATGCCAGAAGTGTTTCCTTGCCCTAGCCTAAAGGAAAATGGGTACATGAACAATGCAATAATATTGATTTAATATCATCAATATTGTTCTATTTGTTTATAAAATAATGAAAAGTAGAGAAATGTACCTTCCTCTACTGTCTAGAAAGTATTCAAGGTTTTGAAATTTCATAAATAGCATTGATTGAAACAGTTCCAATTTAGAAGTTGGTAGCCCAGCAAATGTTAAAAATATGACATTTTGGAATATTTTGCTATAGGAAGCAAGCAGAACTAGAAAATTGGAAGTAATGGCATGATACATTCATGCAAACACAAAGAACAGTTCTGAAATATATTTTGCTTCCCTAAAGAAAGGACCTGCAGTGTTTGTGGTGCTGAGGGAATGACAGCTTTGCAGTGTCTACAACAACCCTTTTGATCATTTCAGTGCCACTGGAGAAATTCAGAGGTTAATAAGGCTGCTCCAAAGAGTTATAAAACAATGTCTAAAAAATGGAAACAAAGTAAAAGTTACCAAGCTTTGCCAGGATATTTGTCATACAAATATAAAACATCAGCACTGCCAATGGAAGCAGAACATGATCTGTCAGCATTTTCTCTTCTTTGCAATATTATTGTATAGTTACACACTAAGCAGTAAAGCAAATAAATAATAATAATAACAATAATAAAAATATAGTTTGTCAAGCTGAGCCAGATTCTCACAGTAGGTATTCTATAAACTCCTCTAATTATTTTTGATAGGGTGTAATTGGCTTTACAAGGTTTTAAGGGCTTTTTTCTCTTCAGGACAAACACAAAGACAGAACAACGTATTTGATATTAGATGAGTTTTGCAATTTCTAAGACTGTAAAGTAATTCCTTTGTACACAGCAGTGGGTGGCAAATGTTTGCCTGGCTGTGAGCATCCTCTGTGGATATTCAAAGTGGTTTGCTGGAGTGGGAGCACCAACAACTACTGCTGGACCTGCCGGAGCTGGTGGAGCAGCAGGGCTAAATTTGAGGGCAGTGGGGTACCCACCATGCTCAGCATGGCAAGGTGGGCTCAAGAATTTGGCTGGAGAATAGAGCACCAGCTGAGACTGTGCTCACACTAGATAAAGGGATTTGCAAATCTCTGGAGCTCTCTTTTAATGGAGAAATACAGTCAAACCAAGGCAGGAATGAAAATTGTCAAAGGAAGAATGTGCACCTAATTTCTTTGTAAATCAAACTTATTTGGGATTCAGAGCATGCCTTGGGATTTATGATGTGGAGGAGAGAATTAGGGATTCTTATGCAGAGAGCACAAGAGGTTTTGCTTTTGCTACCAAGACGTATTTCCATGAGAAATCCAGACCCTAACGTAGCTTAGACTTTATGTAAATCAGCCTCTTACGAGGTGACTCAGAAGAGAGGGTCTAATGAGAACTGAAGAAGCTTTCAAAGCACACTATACTCTAATCAGCTTGTGTGTGAGGCTGAAAGGTAACTTCTGTCAGCATCTTGAAGGGAGCGTTTAATACTTAGTTCCCAAATAACATTAGAGGCTCCATGTTCTGTATAGGCTGCACACAGAGAATTAACTTCTCTTCCACAGATTATAACAACCTTTAAAACCCTTAACAACTCTTTGATTAAAGGATATCAAAGGCTTTGTGATCATGAAACACTCAATCTAACACCTAACTCCTCTGGGGAAACATTTTCATCCAACCTTTAGCAAATGAAAAATAGGGTTTAGAACCATTTTACCCAAGATCCTACCTAAAAACCAAAGGCAGAGTTTGGGCTGTGCTCACAGTCTCCCAGTCTGGAGTTCTGAGCAGTAGATATTTCCTGGACTGGACTGGTAACTCCAGGGCAAATTGCCTCATCCTGGCTCTGTGGCCACATCATCCCAACCAACAGGAAAGGTTTGTTCCAGCCTGTGTGAACAACCTGTGGGTGCACCCCAAGGGGGTCACAGCAGGGCTCTTCTGGGGGTACAGCAGAGCTCTCCCAGAGAGAATCCTGATGCTTCTGTGTGGGATCAGCAGCTCCCTGCAGAGAGGGGGAAACACAGAAGCTGATCACAGGCACTGAAGTGACTTTGGAAGGACACAGGATGATGGGATGACAGGAATTCTGTGTGCTGTAGCAAATTATTGGCAAGAGAAGACAGCGAGGGAAAACACTGAACTGACACATAATTTGTACCTAAAAACCAGCCTGAAGCCATATTAGAGCTCTGCCTCTTATGCTGCCAAGCTCAGGGAAAATTTGAACAAAGTTCAAACTTCACTGCTTTCACCCATCAACACCATGAACAGAAGAAACATCTATGATGTGACAGTGGCAATCTGCCAGGAAGACTTCAACCCAGGGCCAAAAATTTCAGTTACCTCTGCACAAACTGCCCAGACCAATGCAGGTACAGGTTAGTACAGAGATAATTAATTCTTCTTTATTGTGGAACAAAATGTGAGCAGCCTGAGACAACAAAACAAGGGAGGATGTTCAAGAACTTGCTCGACCTGGCCTGTCCTTGGCAGACTCTCCAGATGTGAAATACAAGCAGGAGAGCTGTGTGAGAAGAGTGACATGGCAGAAGCAGTCAGGCTGGGTGAGTGTGTCTAAGAGATGCTGCAGAACAGCAATTCAGGGCAGAGAGGGGCAGGAGCCAATGCACAAGGTGAAGGATCCCACCACCACTGTCCCACAGACCCTCCCGTGCTGGCAGCTGCTGGGGATGTGTAGGGCATGGGGTCTGCTTGGACACAATGGCAGCAGCATCTTGTGATCATTGCAGCCTGCTCTAAAAACCACAAAAGAGTTTCTAAAGCTATTTATACCAAATTTCTGAGATCATCAGGGTCCAAAGAGAGGTAAATCCTATCCAAACAGCTCTGCTCTCAGGAAACAGGCTAATAAGGGGCTAATAAAGGAAACAATAGTCATTAATTTGGCAATTTGTTTTAAATGCCTTTCTTAAGCCATTGTCTATATATTAAAAATGGATCATCTTACTTGTTTTTAACATGTTGAAGTCTGGGGAGAGGGTGTGGAAATAGCAATGCACAGAGCAGGAAGTGGTTTATATGCCATATAAAGCTGGGCACACTCATTCAGATTAAGTGGGAGATGAGACATTAGGTCTGGGGTACCACTTGCAAGGTCTGGGTTCACTTGTGATGTCTGGGTGCTGCTGCCCATGGGACGAAGAGAGGAGAATCAGGCCCTGCAGGGCAGCAGTGCAGAGCTCCCACATGGCACCACAGGCATGGGATGGGACAGGGAGCTGGGGCAGCACAGCCCAGTGGGCAGAGAACCCCAGTGCCCTGTGGGCAGCTGAGCATCACAGCTCACATCCACAGTCAGCAAAAGAGAGACAGCCCATGACAAGGACTTCTCTTGCAAAATACAGCAATGTAACCTTTGAGCTGCTAATCATTTTTCCTTTCTGGCAGCCAAACAAATGTTACGAAAGAGTAATTCTCAGCATCTATTGTACCCTGAGGGTTAAACATGTGTAAGAAGAGATCCAGATAGAGAGCTGGCAGGAGATCTGCTTCTCGTTTACTGTGTGGAGAGCTCTTCTGAGACTTGAGGGATGATGGGAGTTGTCTTTTTTTCTTTCTTTCTTTTTTTTTTCTTTTTTTTTTTTCTTTTTGTGAGAAATAAGGTCATGGAAATTGTCAGAGGAGCATATGGAGCGATTATAGCAAAAGCACAGAAGTCTCTTAGAGAAACTTCCTCATTTTAAAAGCCTGGTTCTTGTTATTTTACAGTAAGACTGTAAAGCACAAATTCTCTCCAAGAGAGCCAGGCCAAGTGCAGTGGTTTGTGCAGGGCAGTGACAGAAGCTGAGGTGGGAGTGTGCAGAAGGGCACAGTGTGTGAGGGGTGGCACAGGGCTTCAGGAGCTGTCACTGTCCCTTCCATGGAAGAAGATGCAACTGCATTTCAGTTAACATTGTGTGAGAATCTGATCTCTAGCACTCAATCCCCCTAAGCCAGCAAAAAGCCACAGGAACAGCACTGGAGGCAAAGTTACAATGGAAGAGTGGCCAAACCAGGTAACCTCACCAGGGTCAGTTTAATGTGCAGCAAGATTTTACCTGCTTTAATAGTACTTAAAAACTGTGGTGTGAAAGCAGAGATTTCCCAAAGTAGCTGAAGCAGAACAACCTCACATGATCATCAGCCTCAGTGTGTCTTCATGGCTTTGCCTGGCACCACTGGGAATGAGACTTGCCCCTGCCCCAGCCCACTGTGCTTTTTCCCAGGTTTGCCACGTGCTGGTGTATTCCTGCTGATCCCCTCAAAAACCCTGCACTGACACCATTTCCCTGACAAAACATTTTCCTGTTTAACTAGTACTTTACACTGAGCCACATGAGCAATTCCCTGGCAAGGGAAGGGAAAAGTTCCTCGTGGGCAGCTTGAAGTGCAGCACTTGGGCAGTGAGGCTGATGTGACATTTAGAAATTACATTTTATGGTACTTGGTCGATTCAGAAGCTTACCAGGTAACATCAAGAACTCAGTCTTTAATGATCAGCCCCTGGCCTCAGCCTGGGTGTTTTCCTGATGGAATAAAATTAGTTCAGTGTACATTTGAGCAGAGAGACACCAACTGTAAGCTTTGTTAGAACTGAGCATTTCTTTAACTTTGCTGTCTTCCCTACAGGCTGTGGAGGAAGTGACTAACTCCTGAGCAGGCAGCCATGGACCTGGTGAGAGATTTCAGGTATGTGTTGGAAGGTAAAAAATGTGCTGGTGCCTGTTAGTCAAGCACTAATCAGCACCACATCTAAGAAAGACTTCCCCAGGGAAATCATAGACTGCTAATTTGGAGGGAGAAAACACTGCAGATTTTTTCCACTAAAATGATAAAATAAAGGTCTCCAACTTGGGGAGATGAATGATAATTTGCCAGGACAGGGGACAGCTGAAATTAATAATGATATTCTGCTGTAATTTATACTGCTCAAAAGCCAGAGTCAAATCAGTGTAGTCACTAGGGATCTGTACCTGATTTCTCTGAATGAGAATTTGTTCCATTAATCTGGGTGGCTTAAAGGAAGACTGTAATAACTCTGAGCACTGGGCATCAGTTGGTCCAATGGTTTCTATCAGGACAAAAAAAAAAAGACCTGTGAGTTACAGGGTCTGTGTTTCTGTAACCAGATTAGTTAATGTGATGTGGCTTGGCAGAACTTGTGATTCCCTTTAACGTGGAGGGAAGTTACCAGAAGTATTTTCAGTTTGCCAGCTGCAGTACAAAACCACACTCACCCCCTTCCCCAGTTTTACATGGATAGGACATCGAGTATTGCACCAAATTTTAAGAAGTGAACTTCCCACTCAAACCAACCAAATCTTCCCAGAGTCAGCTGGGCTGTAAAAGACCACAAAAGTCACAGAGGCCAGAATTTTCCCCTCTGACTTTAAGGGGAACCAGGTCTCACTTACCTTTCTCTTAGCTTGTGCCTCTGAAAAAAACCTCAGCACATCTGACTGCAGAGTCACCCCAGAGCTGGCCCCTCCCTGCCTCCCTCAGGTTCCTATCTGAGCTGGGAAGGCAAAACTGCTCTCAAAAGGTTAAAAATAAAAATGCAATAGAAATTCTGGCCAAGGAAGAATCAGCCCTGGAAGCTTTCTTATTCTCAGTTTGAGCTTGGACATGTGGAACAAATAATAGTCATGAAAGAACTCACAGGCTCTCCGAGTACAGATGAACAATAAACAATACAAAGGCAACGAGAAAAATAATAGATAAATTTTTATTATCCTCTGAGCAGTTGTAACATGGAAATTAGGACAGGATAACAGGCAATTTAATGCCAGCATATGCATTGGAAAATTGGAGGTGGCCACGAAGGGGATTAAATATGACTGGAGAAACAGCCAGCATTGGTATGGGAGAATAATCAAAATAAGCAAAAAGGAGAAAGGGAATGAGGATAAACACTACCAACCTTCACTACACTGTTCACAGAAATGTCAAGGGAAAACCCAAACCCATACAGCCACACACAAGTAAAGCAAATTATCAGCCTGAGCAGGAAGACATGCCTGGACAAGAAAGAAAACAATTGATCTCTGCAGGGTGACCTAAATCCACAAAAAAGAACAAAAGGGTTCAAGTATTGTAGAGTTAAACTGAAAGTTCTCTGGTTGTTTTTTTTTTTTCTGTAGCTTTTGATTTATTTTTTTTAAATATTGATCAGAGACAAAAACCTAGGGAAAAGAATGGAAGTGGTACTGCTGCTTCAAAGCAAGAGATGGTACAAATCATGTGGCTCAGAGGAGGTGTGTGAGCACCCACAGCGTGTGCATGTCTGCTCACAGCCAGCCTGAGACTCTGGTCGGACAGAACAGATTAAAGAGGAGAAAGTGCCGAGCACATGGGTGTTAATCCACACCAGGGAAGCCCACAGGACAGCCAGGCTGGGGAGACAGCCCCCACTGTGTCCCAGAGCAGCTCAGCACAGCCAGGGCCAGGACCAAGGGGAGCAGTGCTGGGGTGGCTAAAACCACCCCAAAAGCACCGAGTTACAGCCAAGGTGCCCAAAACTGGGGGTTGGAAAGCTCTGGAGGAAGTGTGAGGGACTGTGGTGGAGGGCATCACTCCTGCTTGCTGCTGCACAGCAGGCTGTTGCAAAATGCAAGTGCCAGCTGGAGGTCACCAAGTTGCACAAAGGCATTGATGAGTAATGATGGCACATTACTGGGACAGGGGTCACCCTGGACAGCCCATTCCAGCACCCTCACATCTGCTCCAGGGTCCAGGGGCTGCACCTCAGTGCCACATCCTTCTTGGCTGAACCTGGTGGAGAGGGCACTACCTGGGTGCTGAGCAGATGGAGCTTTCTGGGATGATTTGTCACTGGTTTAGAGGAAACAGAGAAACCCAGAGCTATGGGTTTGCCCTTCACAAAACACTCATGCAAATGTTCCTTTTCAGCCATAAGCACGTCTGACCTCAAGTATGTGGGCAAACTGTATATTTATTGCTATAAAATGACAGCAAGTTCACTGACAAAAGCAGATTGGGCAGCTGGTGGGGATTTTTAATCACAGAGAAGATTCAGTGGTCACTGAATGTTAATCCACAACTGCTTACAGAATCACATTGTTACTGCAGCACGTTGCTTTTACTTTGAAGGAGTTAAAACTGTATTCTGACAACATAATGGAATATGGTTATTAACTGACTTAAAAAGAGCATTTAGGAGATATACAATGATTTTTTAAAAGTATATATAATCTATGTACTTTATATTTAAATATATCTAGCTATGCAGGATATGTCTTACAGGAAACAAAGGGGGCTGGTGATATCTTCTCATATAAAGACATGAAATTTTATGTTGTGGTTTTGTGGCTTTGGAGATGTTGCTGATTTATCCATTTAAAAACAAACAGAAAGAAAACCTAAGAGAAAAGCCTAGAACAGTACTTCAGAGACTTGGTTCTAAGCTTTCATATTAAAATATCAAATGACTGTATTACTGTTCTCCTACTTAGAGTGTTAACTAATCCAAAGGAAAAAAGACAGGAAGGAGAGATAAGGCTCTGGGATGGGACCCGAGGGGATGACACCAGTTATGTCTGCCTACACTTCCTCAGTGGATGTGTAAATGAGGATAATAACTGCTTTACTCCCACTCTCAGTGTGTAAAGTTTATGAGCACATGGGGCCATTCATTACTTTATAACCTAGAGCTGGGGCTTCTGGAAAGCAAAGGAATAAAGGTGGAGTTGGCCTTTTCCAAACCTGCAAGAATTTGCTGTCAGGATGGAGGCCACAGAGTGCAGCACTCTGAGCCTGGTCTGCAGAGGATTCCAGACTTGCCGACTCTGCCTGGGATTGCTTGGCCTGTGACCTCATAAAATGCTCAGGTCCTGGCTGGATGAAATCAGCTTTCAGCCTGTAAAGCCATGTAAGCATGCAAACTGCTCAGGGAAGGTAGGAGAGCTCAAGGACTTAAAGATGTTTAATTGGCTTATGGAGCTAAACTCCTTAAAGAACTTAAGCTGCTGTGAAAAGGGAAGCTGGTTTAAATCCCCAAATTTCCCTGCTGGAAGGAGAAGCTCAAGTGTGCTCTAGGGTGGCAGTGCAGGGCCTGGCTGTGACTTGGCTCCTGCACAGCAGCCACCAGCCCTCCAGAGGGGACAGGTTTCCTGGCTGGCACAGAAGCTGCTGTGGCCAGGACATCTGGCTCCCCAATAACTTTGGGCTAGTGAAGCTGTCAGAGAGGCTGCTGAAAGCTCCAATTTGGGGTGCTCTGAGCACTCTATCACACCCTAGGAACCAGAAAGTGAGAGGCCCATGAGAAATGGAAACCAGGAGGTCTGTGGACATGCAGTGCCTTTGTTTCTACTTTGCTGAAGTTTTTTTTTAGTTGGGGGGGGGGAGGGTGGGGTGTATTTTTGTTATTGTTTGGTTGTGCTTCAGCTACTGGCTTTCATTATGTCTCATGTGATTAAAATGCCACTATTTTCTCCTTAGGAGAAAATATAAAAGTCACTTCTCTTTTTAATAAGGTTAAAGCTTTAGCTATTCCAAGTGGGCACATTAAACCATTTTGTCCTCAGAATAAATTTTTGCACCCTCTCCTTTCACTGAATCCAAGTCTTCATTTCTGCTCTGTGCATTACTAGAAAGATGCTGGGGTTGCTGTCTTGGCAAAGCAGTGTTGGAGGAAAAGTCCCTTCCCTTGTCTTTCCTTGTTTATGCAGCTGGTCCCATCAGCCCTTGTCCTACAGTTTTGCACTGAGGTGTCCCCAGACTGGACATGGTTTGGGGCTCTGGGCAGTGTCCAGGCAGTGGGAGGAGGGTCTGTGCCACAGCCCTTCACCCCACTGTGTGCAGGCTGGGCTTGCACGAAACCTGGCACGAGCTGCTGCTCAGGATATTGTTTCCATGGGTTTATTTAGCAGTTGTTTCCAAGTTATCAATAAAAACAGTGAATACACTCAGTCTCAGACCTGTGCAAACACATTTCTTTCCCACAAAACTTCCATGACTAAATATCAGTGAATGACTGGCAGATGTACGGAGCCTTCCCGTTCTTCCCAAACCGCTAAACAACTTGTCAGATTTAATTTTTAACATGTTTACAGTCTCAGCTGACAGCTGCACTGTGCAGCAGCAACATCAAGGTGACTGCACCTCCTCGGTGCTCTGCCCAAAACACTGTGAAGTGCAGAGAGAAGCTGACAGAGCCCCACAGGAGCTGCCTCTTTCCAGGCTGAGCCTGGTGTTACAGGCACAAATGAAACTTGGCTGGAAGTTATATGCAGGTTATTAATACACAAAGATAAAGAATGTTTAGATAGGACTGGCACAGATCTACAGGAAAAGACCCAGACTTATTCATCAGTTAGTGTTGGAAGAGGGCACTGTTGCTCAGTGCCTACATGAGCTTCCCTTTGCCTTCCCCATCCAGAAGACACACACACAATAATTAGGCAGCCTCCCAAACACAGGATACATTTCCCTTGAGGAAAAGAGGAGAATTTAAAAGACCCAGGTGCTGCACTGGGGCACCCAAGTGTGTTTGAAATGGTTGGAGTTGGCAAAATACTGAGATGAAAAGCAGCTTGGAACTAAATGGAAGTTGCAGCAAGAATAGAGGAGACTTCCCCAGTGATGTTTAGTAGGTCACAGAGAGCAGGTTTTGTTCCAGAGGGCTGGATGGAGCTTTATAAATTACAGTTCCTCCTTTGCCTTTTTTTAACTCCTCTAAGGAAAGGAGAAGCAGAGGGCCTGGGAAATGCAGATGTGTAAGAGGGACTTGAGCAACAAGTTGGGCTTTTTTTGTAGCTAAGGCAAGGTTAAAATTGTACAATTTTGTGAGGCACAGGTTAGGCTTGCAACAGGACTGAAAACATCTGTTTAATTTACTGAAAATGTGCCCAGATTGACACACAACATAGAGAAGGTTAAAAAGACAGGATAAAGTTAATTTTTTTTAATTTTTTTTTTTTTTTGTGTAAGAAAGGTGTCCTCACATTTAAAGTTGTTGATCTTTGTTTTCTTTCCTTTAGGAAAGAAGGGAACAGAAACCAAACCAACACCCTGCCACCAAAACCCCATGCCCAAGACTTTAATCTGACAATTCCTCCCAAGCAAGGGTGATTCAGATACCAGCTCCTTTTTAGCTAACCACCAAACTTCAGTGGTTTGGATAAAAGGGAACCGTGGTCTGACTCATCCTGAGTTACTATTTGGTTGGCAAAGCCATGCATGCAGGATTTTCTGAAGTCAAAAAATCCCTGCTTGTCTGCCAGAATTACCACAACTTGTCCTGCTTTCAGAAAAAGACCGTCTGCCATGTGATATTTTGACTGATAAATTTAATGTGGTAGTGATTAAACTGTGCATTGTCAGTTTTCTTTGTGTTTAGTTGTTGTTTTTTTTTTTTTTTTACTGAGAGATCTGCCTGTGAAGAGGCAGCAGCTATTTTTTTCCATAATTGCATCTGTTTCAGAGAGCAGACAGATGTTGGACTGAAATTCATTATGGTATTCATAAACCCCATTGGGATCTGATGACCTAGTAACATATAGCTACTGTTCCTTGCAAAGTGCTTCAAAGTGTTCTTACTTTGAATGAAGAAATAAATTTGCAGAAGATGGGAGGAAAGGGAAAAACCTCTAGCAAGGCAGATGGCTGCACAATAGCAAGATACAATAGTTATAAAAAACGTGAGAGTTCAATTTATTTCAACAAATTATCTTTATTTTGCAAAATTGCCAGCCAGCCTTTGTGCACTGGTATCCTTGTAGCAGGCAGACACTGACTTGTAATTCTGATGTAAGGCAGAGTCACAGTGAAACACTCAGTGAGACAGGAAAGAAAAGAAAATCAGAGTAGGAAAAATTCTAATGGAGAGACAAAATAATAGAAATAGCTTTCACACAGGGAAGCAGTTATCTATATAATTCATGCACAAAATCACCACTGAGGATTCAGCTGCTGCTGGAACAGAGTCCAAAGACAGGAGGGCAAAGTAGCATCATTGCAGAGGACATGTAATGTACCCTGAAGTGTTGGTGTGGCTGTTTTCAGGGAGAGCAGGGCTGTGTGCTGGGCTGATGGGAAACTGGAAACTTCCAGTGGCAGCATTTGTTTCCTTGAGAAACTCTGAAGGGCTGAGCTAAAGCACTGCTGTGAAGTCCTGGGTCAGGCAGCCACGGAGGGTGATCGGTGCTGCAGGGAGAGGGCTCCTCGTGCTCCCCGTGCTGTGTGAGGGAACAGCCTGGCATGGGCTTGTCTGGCTACCACTGGAAAGAAAATAAATTCCTGAAGAAGTCCCAGTGAGTGGCATTTGGAGTAATTCATGTTTTGTGAGAGACCTATATATTAAGTTTTAGCCTTGGGAAATGAGGTGGACATCCTGGCTGGGATTACAGTAGTCAGAGGCACTTTTTCCAGCTTGCCTGTCCACTCAGGAATCCTTTGGGAAGGAAGCTGTTTGGTCTCATTTTGGATATCCTGTGAAACTGAACTACCATGGTTGTCAGGAACTGAAAAAAGTTATTTAATTTTTAAAGAGCTGAAAACTGCTGTATGTGCTACTGAGTACTGTACGGGAAATCACTGTTTTGGTTTGTTTGTCTGAGTTTCTGGAATTTCCAGTTTACTCAGCATAGCAACCCTGTCTCTTGATCCTAATGCAGCAGTCTCTGCAAAGTGGAAATCTGAAAACAGATTCAGGTTTAAATAGGACTTTCTGGCCCAGCCTTAATGTGTTTGGAATGAAGTGGGAATTTTCTTTAGTTCAAATAGGGGAAAGCATGAGAAATATTCAGAGCACAATCCAACAATGCACTGAAAACAACGACATTTTACTGTGATTTCCAAGCACTGTAGGGATGGGTCCCAGGAATGCTGAAGATATAAAGTGGATTGTGTTGGTAGTTCATTTTCTTGCATCTCTTAACTAAATTGGAAGGTAAGTGGACGTTCATGGACTGAAACTTAAATCTTCCCTTCGCAGTCCAAAAACATTTTGCAGCAGCTGCACTAAGTTATCCTGCTATTTTCCAAGGTGTGACCTGATAAAAATATTCTCTGCTTTTCTCTGGTCTTGAAATAGTGGTCCTGGCATTGTGTGACTGCTACCAAGCTAGCATCCAGACATCCAGGCTGTATACAAGCCTATACAGACTTAAAATGTGTAGCCAGCCAAGGGCTGTCCCCTAAAGAAACACTGAGGAGATGTCTAAAATATCTAGTTCATATAAAAGCCAAAAGTAATGGAGAATTTTGTGAAGTATTTTTTATATATAGGAGAAAAGTGCTGATGTTGGAGCGTCAGCGTCAAACTGATCAGGTGCCCCAGGCAAGGGCATAATGCAGGTTCCTTACAAAGGTAAGAAAACTTCCAGCAAAATAAATCTCTCTAGTGGTGTGTCAGTGCTAAGGAAAGCTGGTGTTCCTAGAGATCCTAACGCTGCTGCACGTGCTGGGGAGCTGCTGCAGAGAGGAGTCCTGGCTGGCTCTCCACCATGAAGCTGGGAGCAGGGGAACCCAGAAGCTTGAAGAGGAATTTGTCTCCTACCTGTATAGCAGGGAGCCTAACTTGAGCTTTGAGCACGTTGGATTTGTATCCTGAAAATGCTGGGGAATGCATGCAGAGGGTTGGCTCTGGAGTCACAGATGTGGCATGAGCTGCTGAGCCTGGCTGTTCCCACAGGCATGGGAGTGGCAGGGATGTCCATTCCCTGAGCATCATCTGGGTGATTATTTCAATAAAACGATCATGTGTGTTGGAGTTTTTCTGAGTGAAAATTTTTCTGAATTTACAGCTCAGAGAAATGCTGAAAATAGTTTGTTCTTTTCAGGCTAAGCCCCCAGTTTAAGAAACTGTTTATCTCCTGTAGACCTGAAGTCTTGTTCTCTTATGAGTTATCTTCTTGTTTATTTCTCTGCCAGCTTCACACCTGTAGCTGAGACCCAATGTCAACAAAGCTAGAGGAAACAAGCCAGCATGTCAATTTGAGCCTCAGTTTTAAACACTCTCCTCCTTTACTGAGTGTCACATCTGGCAGGGGCAATTACTCTTGGTAGGATTATTATGGACCTAAATCTGTGTAAGGATGATGACAAAAGAGCTCAGAATTAGCCCAGTACTTCTGGGGTACAATGGCATTTCCTTTGCTGAAACAAAGGAAGTTCTTTCCCCTTCATTCTTGCACTTCCCTTTTAATACAAAACATCCTTTGCATACACACAGACATTTGAAAGGTTTTTATGTTTGGGTCTGTGGTTGCAGAATTTGGCTTCAGGGTTTTGACTATGGCTGTTGGAGAGAAAAGCTGTACAGATAACATTTAATTGTCTCTTGTGTTTGTTCTGCTTTGGTTGTTTAGTATTTTTAAAATCAAATTTATTATTAAGGGAACCTGTTCACTTTTTATTATTGGTAAGGCAAATGTGGGTTTATTAACAATTGCACTAATGCATTGAATTTCTGATTCCTGGGAGTGACTCTGCCACACAGCTTCATGCAGAAGAGTGAGGTGGGAGAGCCTGCTCCAGGTCAGCAATAGCACAAGCACCCTGCTTGGTCAAGGCTTTGGGAAGGATTTACCAGGAGCAGAGCACGAGGCTGTGGGGGACACCTGGAGCACCTTCTGTGTCTGTAGAACCAGTCAGCAAGCTGGTGAAGAACTCAGGCCTTGTAAATCTGGTTCTATGTAAAGCAGCCTTGTCCTTGTGGCATTTGTAGCCTCAACAGATCTGCTGTGAATATTGGTGACAAAAGCAGCTGTTGCTTCTGTTATATCTGCAAGGGCTTTATGGGGAAATGATGCTCTGCCTTCCTCAGCAGCAAGGGAAGAACTGCTCAGAGCCCTGCCTGCAGTGGTGTGAGTGGGCCTGGAGTACCCACAGAAACTCCCAGCAGGGTGCAGGGGAAAGGCAAGGAAATGTGGTGGTAAAAGCACATAGCAGGGATAGTGAGACCTGCCTGCAAAAATACTACAAACCATGTTATACTTCTAAACACTTTTATACTTGTCATTTTTGGGTAGAGCTTTCCCTCAGGCGGAAATTAATCCTCAAGTTGGAGCACTCACCAGAGGTGAGCAAGGCAGGCAGGATTAATTTCAGTGAAGGATCTTAGAGATGGAGAGGGAGAGAGGGCATTGGGTAGAAAACAGTTGGGAGTTTCACACCAGTTCTCACCAGGGAGGCAGGAAGGAAGTGGAAAGTGGCAGGAGACAAAGGACAGCCTGAAGGTTAGAGACAAGAGATAAATAGGGATTGTGAGAAATAACACAAGCAAAAAGGCTAATGATGTATTTATGTGAGGCAGGAAGGCTCAAATGGGGAGCAAAGCTCTGGCTTAGCTTTGACAAAGGTGACACGAGGGCCAGAATTTTCTAATTGCTGCCGAGGGGAGAGCAGGGGGCTGGGCTGTTGCTGTGTGTGGATTTCTGCTGCATTGCACATCACTGCATTACACGTTTAGTTCTTCAACAAACTTACACTTCAATGCAGCGATTGGCCTCAACTCTTTAGCAGTGCGTCCGCATGCTGGCCCGCAGGCAGGCAGAGAGCACAAATTCAGGGTCACATTAGCGATAATGCACCCAACGTGGGCTATTGTACAAGAATACCTTGAAGCTGAGCGATACATCAGCACTTCTTTCAAGGAAATTGCCAAATGCCTTTATTACAACACTGCCCCTCGCTGCTGGCATTGCAGCCGTCCTGGTGTGCGAATAGGCACCAAACACACTTCAACCACTTTGTCTTGAATTTATGTCTGCAACCGTGAAAGTACTGATTGAGAATTTCGGTCCCTTTGCTTGCTCTCTGCGAGGGGACAAGGCCCTGAGCATTCTTTGAGAATGCTGGAGGACTTTGTCTGAGAAATGTTCATTTCCACTGATATTTGTCTCTAAATACGAGGCCCGCGAATACCCACAAGTCCTTCCAGCCTGCTAAGCTATGGTCGCACGGTGCGTTCTCCCCGCGGTCCCGGTTCCCGGGCTGCGGGGCTGCGAGGGGCCGCGGTGGAGCCGCTGCTGCCAGCTCGGCCCCCCGGCACGGCCGTGTCCTCGTTCATCGTGGGGCCGGGGGGCCGAGCCGACTCCGGGAGCATCGCTGGGAGCATCGCTGGAGCCGGGAGCATCGCTGGGAGCATCGCTGGAGCCGGGAGCATCGCTGGAGCCCGGCGCTGGGAGCATCGCTGGAGCCCGGCGCTGGGAGCATCGCTGCCGTCAGCCCCTGGGCTCATGTTCGCAGCGCCCATCACCCGAGGGGAAGGGGCTGGCAGTGTCTCAGCTGTGTGTAGTATATATAATTTATGTATAAAATCCTGCTCTTTGGACACTGTCACTGCGATTTTGGGGGTTTCGGGGGTTTGGTATGGGGCAGGTGCATTGCCCCGTACGCCGTGCGGGAGCGGAGCGGGGTCCCCGCTCTCGGCCCGGCCCTTCCCGGCCCCGCGTGGGGCGGTGCGTGCGGGGGAACTCCCATATCCCACATGCCGTATTCCCGAGGCGATCCCCCCCTTCCCGCCCCGCGTGGGGC
>NC_031772.1:8403429-8465496 GCF_001522545.3 Parus major | reverse complement strand
GGGGGGGGACGCCCTGCCCCGGGCTCGGGGCTGCCGAACCCGCTCCTCGCCCCGCGGCGTGTGCGAGGCTTCACCCCCCGCGTTCCGCCGGCCGGAGGGGGCTCGGCTGTGCCGCGCCCGGGAAGGAGCGCCCACGCCGGGGACGGCAGTGCGGGGACCGCGGGACATCCGTGGCGGCGGCGGGGACAGCGGCGCGATGTCCCTCGGGCTCGGGGTGCAGCCTCGGAGCTCCCCGGTCCCGCAGCCCTCGGGCTCCACAGGTCGCGCTCCCTTGGCTGGAGCGGGGTCCCGCGGGAGCGCTGCCCTGCCCGGCTGCCGGCGCTTCCCCTGCCAGGGTAATAAATAATGCCCAGCGGCATCCCGAAAGGTGTTGTACATGCTGTGGAGAGAAAACAAAAGGGAAACTATGATCTTCTGGAAGAAAATACGTGTGGGGGGGATGTTGGCTTTTGTGACCTTTTTGTTGTTACTGGAGTTTGGGATTTTTTTATCCCCCTCCCTCTCCTTTGCCCAAGCTAAGAAAGTCAGCATTCACCTGGGTTGCTGTGAATTTTTTATTGTTACCTTCTTATGTTTTTAATGTAAGCCGAACTTTGGCCACGTTAAAACCTGTGCTGTCAGTGTTTCACATCCACAAAGCGGTAACAGGGCTGTGTGTGATGCCCCCGAGTTCCACTTGCCCTTCTCACAGGAGCTCACCACCGAGCAGCCCATCCAACCCAGGCAGGTCTTTTGTGGAGCACTCTCGACGGAACAGGAGGGAAGAATTCCATTGTGGCAAGAAGCAGTCATCCCCAGGCAGTGATAGCAAAGCAATATTTCTAAAAATATCAGGGAAAATAGAAAGAGGGCTGGGAGAAGCCTTTGCGATATTCACGTGGCAAGGAGGGTGTTCCAGACTGGAGGCAGAAAGAGGAAAAGCAGCAGGGACAGTAAAGTTAGGAAGGATGGCAAAAGGCTACTGACTAAGCAAGCAGAAGTTTAATCTGGCTCTGTATGGGGTGTAAGGCAAAATAATGTTCATTATTTTTAATTCTTTAGAGCTTTAGCAGATGAATCTCGTCTCCTTAAATAAATAAGGAAATAGTGTGAGTTTGAAAAGGAGTCGTTCTGCAATGCAGACAGCAGGCTTTGTGACAGAACCAAGTGATTCACAGCCTCCAAAGCCTGAGAGCACTGTGAGTGTCAGCCTCGACAGGGGAAGGGATAAATGTCTTGTTTTGGAAAAAACCCCTTTGAACTTGTCAGCAGTCAGCACCCCATAGTTTGGGGTTTGTGCTAAGTAGGAAATGGGAGGTAGCTGAGCTGTGGAAATTATTTAAAGACAAGTGCCTTGCCTTTGTCATGTCTGAGGTGTTCCTGGGGCCAGTGGGAGCTGCCTGGTGCTGTGCTCCAGCCTCCCACAGTTGTGAGCAGGGTCATTTTTAAACTGAGATTGCCCTCCTCCCCTCTAAATGGGTGTTCAGCAGGGCTCTCCCCTTTCCCTGGAAAACAAGGGCCCAGGTTTCCTGCTGTTGCTGGGTTCACCAGGGCAGTCAGAGGCTAAAAAGCCCCTGAGCTCTGCATTAGGTGCTGAGGCACAGAGGCTCTGCAGAACTTGTGCTTCAGACACCTTTATCTTCTTTAGCTGCAGGGATGTGAAAAGTGCATTTTGGTCACGCTCTTGCTGCATGTGTTGCTTTTCATTCTGCCTTCAGAGGAGATGGATGTGGCCTGGGTACCTCTGGGTCAGCAGTCTTGCTCTTGCTTTCTGAGTGCACTGCAGATGACTGAGGGAAGCCAAGGTGGTCACCATATGGTGCTGTGTGTGATGGTAATTAACCTTAGAGTGATGAATGTTCAGGCCAGTATTTTGGCATCTTTCAAAGGGAATTAGCAATTTAGCAGGTGCTGGCTGGTGAAGGGTTAGCTGGACCATGGGCTTAAGAGGTAGCTGAGAAGGAACACTACATCAACAATGATATCTAACTCCAGGATAATTACGAAGGTGGCCCATTGTGAAGAATGCCAGCAAACAACTCAGTGCCGATATCCAAGCAAACAAGGGCAATCCAAGGACCAGAGCCCAGATTAATATCCTTTATGACTCTTTACAAGGCTTGGTTCACTGTGGTGTCCTGATTAAAAGAGGAGAGATGGCCAAGTATTTGGCTGCACTCAGACCTGTGGAGTGTTGAGATGTTAATGCTCAATTTTCTAGCAAGGACAGGATAGGATATGCACTATATCAACTTTAATGCTACTGTTTATTTAGATAATTGTTAGGGTCTTTCCTAGAGTGTCAGAAGCCTTTAGAAGGAAAGTATTAGGGTGCTAAATCAGAATTAAATTTATTGAAAGACAAAAGAGAAGCTAATTTTGAGGCACTTAAATTAGTATATTTGCATAATGAGCTTAAAGAAGAAGTGTGAAGACAGCACACATTTAAGTGAGAGAGGCAGTTGCAAAGTCCAAGTTGAAAATGCAATTTAGGTTCCTCTGGGTTTCTGTGCACTGTGGGCACTTCTTAATTCAGCAATGCTGCTTTCTGCAGGAGAGCTGGGGAATTAGCTCGTGCTTCCCAGGGAGTGCAGTAGATATTATAGATGGAAGCTCTTTACTGGGAGGGTTCCTCAGAGAGCTCTGAGTTTCACTGCCTGGACCATGAGCTGCCTACAGCACAGTTCTCTGTACCAGGTTTTGTACCACCCACCAGTTGCTTTAGCAGTAGCAATGGTTTATTTGCTGACTTCAGTCCCACTGAAGTAAAGCATTTGTTTATATGCAGATGAGTCAAAATGTAAAATGAGGAAATGAGAAGAAAGCAAACTTCAGTGAGATCCAGTCTTGTAGGCATTCTTATGCCTGTGCTTCAGTCCATATGTGAGAGTTCCCAACGATTCCCTTTTAACTGAGGGCTTTTGGAATTGGGGTTTTAGTCTAGGACATTTACTGACTTGTTTTAAAATAAGAGACAGAGAAAAAAAGACGCAGACTGACCTGCATGGGTCAAAAGTAAGTCATCTTGATCTGATTTATGCATTTTCTTTTTTAAAAAAAGAAAAATGGCTTGTAAGGTTGACAGTTCAGGAAGTTTAAGATTAAAACTCATTTAACTTACAGCAAATGAACTCACTAGTACTTTCAGTTATGGAAGTCTGGGCTGTGTTGCTCTGAAAGCTCTTGGCATTTATCATGACAGTTGTGCCAATAAAGGTAGAATCTGCTCAGAAAAAAAACTGTGTGGTTCCACTGGGATTTTGCCAAGGTAAACATTTCTGTATCAGATATGAAGAAAGAATTACTTATATTAAAAGATTAACATGTAAGTGGAGTGGGGAGAGTAGCTTGATACCTCCAAAAAAAGGATGTTTTGCAACCGGGAAAACCAATAGAATTTGTATCTCTGAGATAATGTTTTTCTGTATCACATCCCTCAGCAGTACCAATAGGCATTAACTGACATGACAGATTGCTGAAACAGATGTGGTAAAACTGACACATGGAGTTAATAATATTTTATATAAATCTCTTAGTGATACCATGGCAAGAAATGAGCAGAGTGATAAATGGCTTAGTCAGAAACCAAGAAACTGTTCTCTTGAGTTCTTAATGGTTTTAAATAAATCGCTCAAGTGAGTTTTAACTGATTTTTTTATGTACTCATTCATTCAGGAAGGAGCACTGCCTGTGCCTTGCAGCAAGATGAGCTGCCTGTACCTGAGGGGTTGCAGCAATGTTGCAGGAGAACCTCAGTGGTTGGTTTTAGAGCAACTGGTGCTATTGCACGAGGACAGAAGTTCATTCATGTGGAATGGTAGACTGATCACCTGACTCATTAATCTTTTATGTAAATTAACAGCAATCTAGTTTGGGTTCAAAGCCAAGAGTTCAATACCTCAGTCAAATTCACTTTGTTATGTTTGCAGAATAGGAGAGTTGAGTGTTCTCAGCTTGCCTCTAAGTTAATGTTGCCTGGTTTGGTACATTTCCCCTCACTGAGGTAACTGGGCTCAGGTGCTTTATATTGTAATTTTTTTCTATTCTGCTCTTTGGGTTTTTTCCTTTGTTGTACTGCTCATACCAAGTGTTTCACAGCAGAGGACAGCAGCTCAGTCTCCAGGCTAGCTCAGGGTGGTAAGGCTCAGGAACCTGCAGTTTTTCCTTATTCTGCCAGCAGTTGAATTCTAGTATTTTTAATACACACATCCATTTATTTATTGTATCTGCTGTAGTACCTGCCAATCTTCACAGAGTTGTTTTGTATATAGAGTTTTGTGAAACTTGACTGAAAACTTAAATATTAATGCATTTCTTACCCTGTGGTTTGGCAGTTTCCCCTTTAGTGTGTAATGCAGATCGTTAGGAGATGTGCCTGATTTCCTTTTGATGGTGTACAGTTAGTTTATGTTATGAATTGGTTGCTGGAATCCAGATGATGTTATTTCTTCTGCTTTTTGCAGGACCCTGCAGGAATATTTGAACTGGTGCAAGTTGTTGGAAATGGGACATATGGACAAGTCTATAAGGTTTGGATGCCTCTTTAATTTAGGATTCTGTTCTTGATAAAGCTGTATTACCTAAGGTAGAAGCAAGCACCATTCAAGAAGGCAGACAATTGTTCCCGTAATAGCCTGGTTTATCTTGCTCTCTTTTCTGCATACTGCAAAATGTACTTCCTGTGAAATTCCATGGCCCTTCCTTCTGTCCTGTTTTCATGTTTTCCCTTTGCTGCCACAAGTCACATGAACAGTTTTTGTACTGACTTGCCTCTCCTCTGTGCTTACTTTCTCCTTTTCAATTTTATTTAAAAGGTGTCTGGCAGAAATTTACATCAGTGATGGCTGAATCTGGCCTGGAATGGGTGAAGTTCAAAACTCAGACAGCAGTGCTCTTCAACACAGAGGTGTCAATTAACCCTGCTCTGCAGGCAGGCAATGAAGTTTTTGATTTCTGTCGTTACCTTTGTCACTGTGGTATCAAAGCAGAACCACCAGACAAGAAACTACAGCAATTAGCATTGTTTGCCACAACACAGCACTCTGTACACTATGCAGTGCACAGCTTACTTTAGTTATAACAACAAGCCTAGAAAAGTGTTCTTTCACTGTGAAGCCTTCCCTAAAAGTGATTTAAGAAGAGGAAATAGTTGTGATTAAATAGAGAACCAAGTTCCATTTCAAGAACGAAGGCAGAGGAAGGAGAAGGCCATGCTGCTGAGCCCTTGAAGGTACATCAGAGGAACAGTGGCATTGGAATAAGTCTGGTGTTGCTTCTCCCTCAGGTCCCACTTCTGACAAGCCCCTGCTTGGCAAGTCCTTGTGTGTGAGCAGGTTCTTTGTGCATTGATCCCTCTGAGGGAAAATGCAGAAAGGTCCTGGTGCAGCAATGCAGGATTGTTCTTTCTCCTGTGCACTGGATACATGCTACATTTTGGTGGCTATCCTCTGGTGGCAGATCTGCTCTAATCACATTTTACTTTCCCTTTGAAGCTATAGGTTCTGGAAAATGCTTCACAGGAGCAATTCTGAGAAGTCTCTCTTTTCCCATGCTACCATTTTATTATTATTATTATTATTATTATTATTATTATTATTATTATTATTTTATTATTTTTTTTTTGTCAGAAGCAGGATCTTTCTCATGTAACTCTTTGTGGTGGTAAAGTCTGTGTTGTTTCAGAGATTGTCATTCAGATACTTCTCAGAATACTACTGAACTAAAAGTACATGCTAGGGGTTCACATGGACAGATTAGAAGCCAGGAGAGATTTAGAGGTGCTGTTGTTTTTTACCTGCAAAAAGATCCCAAAACCTCTCGAATGTTCTGTTCAATAGTTGACTTGCTTTTTGTGTCTGGATTTATTTTATATTGGGAGAGAAAAATTTCAATCTAGTAATCTTTTATGAGTGTTGAGTTTGAATCAGCTGCTTAGTCATGGCAGAAGCAGGAAGGAACAACGTAGTTTGCTTCTGTGCTGCAAAAGAAAATGTTTTGAGCTGTCATGTAGCTCACTAGAATGTTAGTTGCCAAAATGTGCAAGAAATATTGACAGTGACAATTTAAAATTGTACCCAAAGGCTTCTCTCCACTGAGCATGCAGGAAAGCAGGGTCTGACAGCTCTGGGAATGGGCTGATCTGAGTCTCTGCTCATTCTGCACTTGCTCCGGCTGGAACTTCTGTGTAGCATGTCCTCTAATCTATAAAATGCTAGGACTGGTAGCGTGAATGAATGGAATTCTGAAATCATTTTGCAGTTTGTCTGCTATAGGCATGTGATTATAAATATTTAAGTTGTAATGTAGTCTCTGTTATCCATATACTTTACTCATATCATTAGAGCATGTTTTTATTCTCCTGAGGTGTTAGATTCTTCCTTATGATCAGAAACTACACATAATCAAAGAAAAACTTATTTCAGGCTAAATAAATTATATTCAGGATTACTAAATTCCTTTGTTGTCTGTGAAGAGGATTCATATTTTAATATATGCAACTCTATAAAAACGAAAATAAGATTTTGAGGATTCATCATTACGATTTGGAAAACGGTGTTTAACAGATTTATTGAAGGAGAGTATTATTCATACTGAATTATTCCAGTTCCAGCTCAGGGTTTTCTAAAATGAAATGGAAGAGGTATGAATTTTACACATAACAATGCTAGAGCTGAGTAGAAATGTTACAAAGATTTGTGTATAATAGCTGACTAAAAGCCAGCAGATTTTTTTTGACAGCTTATGAAGTAGTAGGACATAAATACTCCAGTACTGGCAACTTCAGCCTTTGGGAAGCATGAATTGGATGTGGAAAAAATTCCAGTGGTAGCCAGAACTCTTGAGACTTAGTCTTTATTACCTCTTGAAATGACAGGTGAGTTTTTCAGTTAATTCCTGGTTTCCATGTGCTGGAATCCAAAGAGCAATCCTATGTAAGAGGTGATTCAGAATAATGCCATGGGAGGTGGTAGCACAGAGTCTTCCCTGACAGTAAGGGAAAACTGAAAGTAGTTGGAAATAGTGCTTTTGGTGTTGGTTGGCAGGTAGGAGTATTGACTCTTCCATGCCTTTGTCTCCTCAGTGCTGAGGAGCTGAAGGTCAGATAGTGTCCAGTCTCTGCACCATCTCCATTGGATGCACATGGGAAAGATCAGTTTCTGAGCATCCCATGCACCACTTCTGGCAAGGTCTGTCCATCCTCCTGCATACTCTTGAGGCCAGGGATGAAAATGAGTGTGCAGGGCATGAGCAGTTGCTCTCCAAAGTATGAGGGCCAGCACTTCTGAGGGTTTCTAGAGCTGCTGATCATTAAGGACCTTTGGACAGCAGAGAAATGTTTTGTATCACGTAACTGTTGGTGTCATCTGGAGGAAGTGAGAAGACTGAAGGTGTCACTTCGGAAGTCCTTGGGATCTGTTGAGACATTGCACTGTTGTGAGTTCTTTGCCTATTCCCATTGTCTCCAGGAGTTTATCTGCATGGACTCCTCTGAAGTGCTGGGCAGTGATGGGCCATCACCCAGCCTTGATGCAGAACACTTGTGTGCTGGTCTGTGCTTGTGTGTAATAACTAATAACTGTTGTTTAGTAATAACTAAACTCTAAGTTTGGGGGAAGTGAAATATTTTTGTCAAAGATTTCTGCTGTTAGTTTCATAATCTTTGATGAGAGGTGTTTCTTCCATAGAAGCCTGTTAATGCATTTTCTATGCTCCCATTTTCAGTGCAGGGTCATTTTTATGTTGAGTGAATGGGGAAGGGGAGATACAGAGGCAGCTGAAGGGGTTTCTGTTTTTGAAGTGTTTGGGTCACACAATTCTTCCTGAGCTCTGGAAGAGGCTGTGAGACCCTGAGTTTATGGCTGCTCTGTTTTTTCAGTTGTCAAGGTGAAGAGGAATTGTTCCTAATCCTCCTCTTTCAGCCATGCTCTGACAGTCCTCATCTTTCTGAAGTTTTCATAGACCAAATGAGGTTAGCAATGGTGTTTTCTGATGTCAAGAGGCACCTGACTGGGGCTTTTGTCTTCCTTATTTTTAGTGATGTGGATTAGCCTTCTCCTGGGCTTGCCATTTTTCAGTGGCCTAGGGAAAGAGAGGCCAGTGTCTTTGCCTAGTTCCAGGGGCTGATGTTTTTTGGCACAGGAACTTGGAGGCTGGTGATAAACCCTGACAGATTTGCAGCTGCTGTGTGTGCAAAATGGTTGTATCTTTAATGGAGCTTGAGGGACAGGGAGCTTGGGAGAGGTGCCCTGGTTTGGAGCTGTGACAGTCAAGAGGGAAGATGTGGTTTCCCAGTGATGCAGCTGATGAAGAAGCAGGAGGGCTGTTGCTGGGGCCTTGCAGGTGTGGAAGCAACCCTGCCTTCCTGTAGTGATTCTGCATAGCTAATATTTTTATTCCTCTGTGGTCACATAGGACTCAGGGGACAAAAAGGAAGCAGCTCTGAGTAAGGAAGTGTATGGGGTTTTGTTTGGTTGGTTTTGGTTTTTTTTTTAACACAGTTGCTTCTTGGCACTGAATTGAGCTTCAGTTGCTGGCATGAATCATGAGTTACTTTGCTGTTGATGTAGAGTGGCAGGAGTGCAGCAAAACATAAATACAATGTTTCAGTTTATCTTAATTTGAAAGTCTGTTAAGGTCGTCATATTCCATTCCACTGAATAACTGGCTGCTGTCATTGAGTTTGGAGTGATGGAGGGGAAGGAACCTGGGTTTTTTGTGACTGGGTAATGTGGGGAAAGAATCACCTAACCATGCTGTTATGGAGTGTTATAATCTGTGGACTGTGTTGAAACCTTAATTCATGGTAGTACCTGGAAGGTTAAATTTAAGAAACATTACAGTTATGTTCAGTATAATCCAAATGGTGAATGTGTATAAACTGAAAACTTTAAAACCATCCCTTCTGTGGGTGGGTCAGAAATAGCCACTTTCCAAAGATTGTGTCTTGGGGCTGAAATGCAATTTTAGAGTCTCCAAAGTGCTGCAGAGATGTTAAAAATGACACGTAATCTGAGGTTGTTTTGTTGTCATTTGTGGTGAGTTACAGTCTTCAAACTAATCTTAATCTTCAGGGCACTGAGATTTTGATGAGTCAAGAAGGGAAATCAGTTGTACTCTGTAGAAATGGCAAAATGCTGCTCTATTTCACTAGCAGTTGGTAAAAGTGCTTGTTTGTCTATCCATTTGCTTTATTTTGGTTTTTTGGTAGCAATGCCTTTTTCTTCGTCCTAAAATTAAGAGCCAGACACAGTTAAGGGATAAAGGGATTTTACATCAGTGTTTAATAAGGATCCTTTTGGTGCAATAATTCATCAAGGTGGAATATGCACACACATGGTAGATCATGTATACAATTTTATAGACCTTGCAAATTAGTGTATCTAACGAAGATGTCCCAGTGAGAGGCTTGAATGAATAATGTGACATGTCCCTATTCTAAAGTGTTCCCCCCAGATGGGCCAGTCCTAGTTTACAGGATGTGTTCTAGGGGAGGCTCTGCTTTCTCAAAATAGTGTAAGGCTTTCCTGCCTCCAGCTGTGAGGCCTTTAGGATGTTTGCTCTCCTGGCCTAGCAGAGCACCAGGACTATGCTATTCTGAGTAAGTATTCTGAGCAAGTATTCTATGACTATTCTAGCCTTAAAGAATTAAAAGTATGCTAAGGGCATAAGAATACATAAAAGGTATAGAAAAAGAAAAGGCAAAAATCATTGTGGCAGCAGTGGAAGAGCTGATTATCTTGTCCACATGAAAAACTAGTTAATTACAGTAGGCAGCAGTGTATAAAGTCACTGCCAGCAGTGCATGGGATGGAGTCAGCAGCTCATGCACAGATCCTTGGTTGGCTTGTGCAAACAAATAATGGAGATTGCTGCTCCTGGCCACAGGGATCTCTCAGGAATACACCTGAACTTACTGTGTGCTGCTGCCATTGTAGTAAGATATGAAATGCTGCTGTGCTTATGAGTGGGTTGGCCTGAAAACTGAAGGATGTAGGGCTGCAACACCATTGATACACTAGAGAGGTGTGGGTTGGGGTTTTGATATTTAACTTCTTCAGTTTTTGATAAGACCCTTGAAGTCTGCATGCTACCAGGTGTGTTTCTTCATCAGTGTTCTCTCAGTTGTCTGCAAATCCTAAATACACTCCCATAAATGTCTCCATGCCTTTCTTATTGCTTCCACAGCACGACTGTCCTTTTCCTTCCCATCAGAACATTCCACATCAGGTGTGGAATTGGCATCCTTGATACAAGGAGGGCAAACTGTGCCTTGGACTCCATCAGCAAGAGCCTAGCAAGCAAATCACGGGATGTGATTGTTTTCCATGCTCTTGTCAGGCCACACCTGGAATGTTGTGTCCCATCTTTGCTCCCTCAGTTGCAGAGATGTTGAGAACCTGAGAGGATTCATCAGGAGACCACTAAAACATTTAGTGGGTTGAATAAGGGAAGGCTGAAGGAATTGGATGTTTTCAGCCTTGGGAAGAGAAGGCTGAGGGCAGCCTGGTCTCAGTTTTCAGGTGCTTCAATGATGGTTGGTACAGGAGGTGCCAGTACAGGGGTGCACAGGACAAATGGGTTGCTCAGGAAAAGTTCCATTTGGATGTCAGAAAAAAAATTCTCTACCATGAGTCATCACTGGAATAGGTTTCTTGTGGTGGTTGTGGAGCCACCCTTGCTGGAAATATCCAAGGCTGTTTGACAGTCTTGGTTAATAAAACCTGTCCCTGCTTTTAACAGCAACTGGAACCATGTGTTCCTAGAGGACTTTTCCAATATCAGCTTGAGTTCAAGATGTACCTACTATCAACCCTGCCTATTACAGTGTGAATTACTAACTTGGAAGATACAAAATCCCCCCACTTTCATTTGAAAAAAATATATATATTATTTTTTATTTTTTATTTTATAAAATAGGTAGTTCATGGTGTGTATTTAGTTGTCAGATAAAGGAGTATTTTTGTGCCAGGGTTTTTTAGGGGTTTGGCATTGTGTTTGTTGGGGTTTTTTTTAAGTCTTGGCTTCCCTGCCTACTTGCATAGCAGTGCCAAATTATATTCAGCACTGGATTTTAAAATAATGGCTCAAACATTCGAAATTAATTAGCAAATTGTGAAGTCCTGGTTCTAGTTAGTGAATATTTCAGAGGAACTCGATTAAGATTCTTAGGAGCCAAACTAGTTTATCAAAAATAGAAGAGTAAGGATATGAAAAAAAAACCTCTTAGCTGTGGAGTGTCTCTATAAAATAAAGGCTCTGACTGAACAGAGCAATGTACAATAATTAGATGTGCCATTAAAAGTAGTAAAATCCTTGCAATTTATTTGTTGACAGGCCTGCTGCTTTTAGGTCCTCCATGTTTGGGACCTAAAAGCCCAGGTGGGAGATGCATTTTCATCCTAAACTGTTGGCATTTTGAGCTCATGTTGCATAACACTTCAGATTTTGTCACTGGGTCATGCTATTTTGAAGGTAAGAGAACGTGCTAAAAATGCACTGGTGGTAATGTGAGTGTAGTAGGAAGTAGTTCAAACTCTTAATGCTCAAGCACTTCACTGTGCCCCAAACACCTCATTAGAGACATTGATTTCAGTAATCCTGACTGCTCAGTGGCATCCAGATTCACACCAGTGATACACATCAGTGTGTGCTTCATGGGTCTGAGTTTTGTCATATCCAGCCCTCTCAGGAGTATTTTCTTTGTATATGATATGTAAATTTGTGGAACTTGGGGAAAACTCCTAATTGTCTATTTGCAGTCCAGAAAACCATGGCTATAACAGTTAATGAATGAATGACAGGATATTGCTTAATTTTAAATAGCAGAAAATCTAGAGTGTTGTTTATAGATGTTTGAACCAATTCCCACGACAGGTTAGCTTTAGTAACTACTTCTTTCACAGTGAACTGCAGGATTTTAGAGCCTGATGAGGACATGTCACCTGATCTCTGTGTCTCTGTTTATTTCTTAGAGCTCCTTATGAATTGTACTTTCTGAGTCTGCTTTAATGTCCTGAAGAGTGCACATATGTTTTTTTGAAAGTCTTTCTTTGGTACCTCTGGGCTATAGCTAATGGAGCATAATAAAAGGAACAACCAATCAGTTGGTTTCCTAAAATGGAAGAAGCAACTATTTTTCAGCTCTTTGTTGTATGCTTTGTATTTTTCACGGTCCTTGTGTATTATAAGTCTGCCCTTGTAACCTACTGACCTTGTGCAATTCCTGGAAGGTTCTCAAGATTTGCTTTAGAAGCACCTACTCAAAGTCCATTTCTTTCCCATCCCCTTCTTCCCACCCTTGAAAATACTGAATTTTAGTAACTTCTGAGATCTTACAGCTGGGCAGTCCAGAAGACACACTTTGTAGCAAACTGTGACCTTTTCAGTGTCCTGCATGATGTTATTGCTGTGGTCTGGGGCAGTGCCCTTAGGAGCTCCCCGTGTGTGAAAAAGGCGATTTTTCATAAAGGTAAGAGAGGGGCTGATGTGGGCAGCTGTGGCTCAGGAGATCCTGCTTCTCTTCTCCTCTCTGCTTCCCATCATAGCTAAAAACCATGAATTCGCTGGAAATGGAGCTCTTCAAGTCAGTGTAGCTGTTAAAATGGAGGCAGCCCTTGTTTTTGTGAAGTGTCTTGGGATTTTGGTTAGGAGGAATTAGTGTGCTTATGGAGGTGATTTGTGAAAATTGGTTAGCAGCCACTTACTGAACAATATGCTGTTTGAAAACAGTTTCACTTGAATCCAAACATGGGCTCAAGAGAAACCAGAGTGGGAAAATTTCAAGAAATGAGTTGGCTTTTGTTTTTAAACTTTGTTTCAGAAATGTCAAAACATTACATTTAATTTGCTTCATTTGAATATACATTTAAATTCAGGAGGATGTTTAATAGATTGGGGGGGGAAAGGTACAGTCATACTGAAATAATTTGGCATGACAAAAAGAAATGTGAATATTAATGTGAATTATTCTGAGTTTGTATTCTGAGAGGAGTGTTTGCAACCAAAAGAGAGACCAGTTGGCAAAACACAGACATTTTGTTGGTATTTACTGAATACTGAAGTTTACTACATTCTGTTTTCTGACTGTGCAGTTGCTACATCTGATATGAGCTTTTTTAATGCAATTTTTTCTTGTATATCTATTGTTAAAAATGGAAACATTTAGAGGAAAAGGTCATAAGAGGAATGTGTGATGGCCTTCTGAAAAAAAAAATTACTCAAGTTCAGTAAAATGTAGATATCTTTCTTATTTAGAATGCTGAATTTTAGCAAGTCATTTCCTCAGTATTTAAAAATAACAAGGGTAACCAGATTACTAATTATTTCTGTTGCAGTAGATTTGTCTACTTCTGTTTTACTCTTGGCTTTAAACCTGTGAACAATTGTACTAAAATATGCAACAAAACCATCATGAAATAAATATGCATATGACTTCGATAATGGATTCTCAAATGTATTATTTACACAGATTGTTCATGATGTTGTCTTGTTATATGGAAAAAGGAAAGAGCTAGAAAAAATAATATTTGTTTTTTGCAGTCTAACATGAAATATTTATCGTAACAGGCTTCTTGCGAAGATTCTGCCCCCAGAAGCCAAATCTTATCAGTAGATATCTGATTGCCTTTTATTATTATCAGAGGGTAGAGTTAGGAGTTGGGGGCCAGCATTACATCACGTTTAGAAAATCTAATTACTGTGGTGGGATCTTCCAGTTTTTGTGTGTTTTGCCCTGCAGAAGAGGACAGGCAGCACCAGTGCGTGACTCGGGGGTGCCAGACCATTCCTGCTTTGGGATCCCTTCGGGATGAAGGGTGGTTTGTTTCCAGAGACACTGGGCTGGGCTTTCTTGTCCCTCCCAGTGAAAGACAGCCAAGTTTTGCATGCAGGCTAGTTGGGAGTCGAGGGGTGCCCAGTGAGCCCTGGAGTGGCTCAGATGTGGAAGGGGTTGGAGGCAGTGAATGCGGTGCTCTGAGGGCACACTGAGCTTTTTGTGCATGTGCAGATCAGCCTAAGCAGGTCTGACATTTCCCAAAGGCATTTGAGCTCTGGTGCACGTGCAGATTGCTGGGTGCCCAACTGGGACAGCTTCCCTGGCAGAAAAAGGGCTTGTGTGGGGAGAAGATGCACAAATGGTCACCTGCTCTCCAAAAATGTGCCTGAAAATGGAAAAAGGGTGAAGGAATAGAGAGGATGGACTAACTTTTGGACACTTGGAAAAAAATCAGTCAGAACCCTTTTTGAGTAGAGGAAGATACAAAACAAAGACTGAAAGGTCAGGTCTCTGATAGCACATGTTGGAGAATAAAGAACAGAGAGGATTTTGGACTCATCCTTCCCTAAGTTCCCCTCTTCCTTTCTTCACATTATATTGGTTTGTAGGTACCCACCTGTGGGAGGACTTTGCATGGCCTGTGTCCCTGGCCTGCATGATGCAGTTACAGTATTTTCATGCTGGCAAGGGAGTCAGCCTGTACTCATTCATTGCATGAATGCTCAGGTTTCTGCCCACGTTTGCAAAGCACCTTCTGCCTTTGTGAGGCTGTTCAGAGTCACAGCAAGCTCCTGGTCAGGCCTTAGAATGTCATTTGCATTCCTACATCTGCCAAAGTCACAGTTCTCTGACCAGGAATGAAAAAAACCTGCTTTATCAGGGCTGGGTGATGGCTGGAGCCTGCATGGCACATGCCCTGTCTATCACACAGATGGGTTTTGAATGTCATAGTGAATATATGAAATATCTGGCTGGCTAAGCTTTTGTGGTTGCTGTATCCTGCACTGTTTACATTGCTCTGGCAGATCTCTCCCTTTCAAAGTTATTAATATTAAAATAGAGCATTTCTTTATGTGGAGCCCAGCTCTGTTAGGGGTGGCTGGAAGGTTTCAGACACCTGTGCTGGGATGGAGGCAGTGCTGAGCCACACCAGGGCTGGACAGGGATTGTAGGTGCCAGAGGAGTTTGGGCTGGAAATGACACAGTGGTCTGTAAATTGTGGTTCTTGATGAGGAGCCTGTCTGGTTGAATCCTCTGGTGTGTAAATGCTGCCTGATCTTCTGGAGAGGTTGTACCTTCAGATTAGGTGAGCATATGCCAGCAGTGGGTTTTCTTTCCTTTCTGGCTTCCTTTATTGCCAGTAGCATGAATGTCACTGTACAGTGCCCTGTTGTGTGAGCTGTCAAAAGCCATTGTGTGATGTGAAAAGTCCCCAGAGATGGCATGATGCATTTTGATTTCTCCTTGTAGAATTGGGAGCAATCAGAAAGAGAAATGGGAAGGCTGCTGCCTCTGCCTTTTCCCCCACCCTGGGCAGGCTGGTGACCGTGCAGTTCTCCAGGTGTATTCCAGGAGCTGGTTGTGATAATCTGATGATAATCTGTGATAATCTATGAACATCTGTCCTGCCTGCCAAGGAGGACATCCATGTTTGTGAATGACCCTTTATTAGCAAACTGTTTGCAGTACAGGAGGTGACACGGAGGGCTTTGCATTTTAATTTCTTTTGTTATTCCCACCCTTACTGTGTTTGCCTTCGGTGCAGCCGTGCATTTCTGCAGATGTGCTGCTGTGGTTTTGTGGCCCCAGCTGACATCTTCAGGTGTGTCCATGGGTGCTGGGGTCTGTCTGTAACAGGGCGTGTGCCTGGACCTGCTGGTGGAGCAGAGCAACAGCTCTCTTGAGGTTTGGCAGAAAATAGTTTCTTTCTATTTTTATATTTTTACCTTGGTGATAACAAGAGGAAGCTTTAGCAGGTAGGAGGTTTATGCTTTGCCACAAAATCGAGTTCTCACATATCAGTGCAGTGAGGGCAAAACCACAAGCTGCACCCACCCCTGGCTGTGGGCAGCATTTAGTGTCCCAGTTAGTGATAAAACCCATGTTCTCTCTCACTGGATCATGAGTCATATGAATATTAGATTACTACAGTTAATTGCTGACTTTTCTAAAACAAATTCTCTTCTAAGAAGAAGAAGAAGAAAGAGTTGGTAACAGAAGTAAACAGAAATTTTCAAAGAACTGAGCAGCAATCTCCTTCTATTAAAGCCACTGTGAAAGTGGACAGAAATGGAGTTATGCAAAAAATGAGCATTTTGATGGTTGGTGTGGCTAGATGAATGAAAGGGAAATGACAAATAAACCAGATTCAGGCCACTGAGCATGTCCACGCTTAACAAAATTGAGCTGGAAATAACATTTCTAATTAAACTGGGTCAAACCATATATGCAAACCAGGTCTTTAAAAATAATTATATGAAACCTTGTTTTTTTCCAGTCTTTTGTACATGATGTCATTTGTTTGACCTATTCAGAGAGGATTTTAAGTGCTAACAGTGGCATGATGGTGCTTTGTGCTCACCTTGCACTCATTTGATTACAGAGAAAATGGCAAATCAGAATCAATGTGGGGAATCCAGTCCCTAAAGGTGACTCAGTGACTAATTTCAGAACCCCTTCTTGTTAGGTATCTGTTTTTCTGTAATTCTTCAGTTACTGAATGTATTAGATTATTTTCTTGTGCAAACATGTCAGAAATAGGTATTTTCTGTAAGCCTCAGTGGTGCAGGGAGGAAAGGAGTGTGTGCACAAAGCACACAGGAATTGAATCATCATTGGAGACTTCAGATTTGGTTGGAATGGGCTGACTGGTTAAAACATGATTGCATGCAAGAGCAGTGCAATTCCATACACTGTCTTCTTCCAAAAAAAAAAAAACTTGCTGGGCTTCTGTCTTTGGTAGTGCAAGTTCTTGCAATCTTGTGTGCTCCCCTGGGCCTTCAGAAGGTAGAAGATGGCTTTTCTGCTGTGGGGTTTTCATATGCACTTTAATTTATTTTTTTTAATGACGGTTTTGTTGTAAATAGATACCTAATTATTTAAATTTCTGTTACTTAAATATGTGCATTGGCAATGCTGTAGAGTTTTAGTTTATCCTGCAAAATTTTCCTCTGGCATATATTTATCCAAAGCAGCAGTGAGCTCTTGGTGGCATATTTTGGCATCTGGATGTAAATGAGAGAATATGCAAAGGAGCTGCAAAAGGAAGCTGTTCTGGAATCCTGTGGATGGTTAAACTTTTAAAGTAAATTTTTTAAGTGAGAACAACTAGATGTTAAAGCAGAAATGCTAGCTGTTAAAATTTGTATTATTCATGTAAGCCAGCAAGTTGCTGGCATTAGCTGGATGCCTTGTGGAATGTTGAGGTTGTTTTGCTGTTTTGTTTTTGTCTCTCTTGACAGCTGCTTTAGATGTGATGCAGCTGGTTGGACAGGCTATTGCTTTACAAGGTAAAGGAAACACATAGGGTTTGGAGCTCGGAAAATGCGAAGTGGCTTTGAGACTCAATCATGAGAAGGGTTCTGGTGCAGCTTCACTGACATCTGAGGTACCTTGGGCTAGGCCAGGGGATTTCAGTCTCTCAATTTTGAATCTCTCTGTATGTCCTTTGTGCATGCCCTTTTGTCTGTACTGCCTGGGTCCTGTAGTGTTTGGTGTGGAGGGAGTTCACAGTTCCCATTGCTGCCAAAGCTTCATGTGACACCAGCTGAGAGCCCCCGAGCAGGGCGATGCCATTGAATCCCGGCACCTGTGAACGTGAATACCTGAGTCAGAGCAGTGAGTGTTCTCTCTTTCCATCTGGCCTTCATCTCCAGGTTTATGGAGAGCCTCATTTCCCATCGGCTCTGAACTTTGGGTGGCAGCCCTGCAGTTGCTTGTCAGAGATACTTCTACACAAGTGGACACAGTGGAGCAGTGGCTTAGGTTTATTTATTATGTCACAAGTGCTGGCTCAAACCTGAGAGGATCTGTGTAATCATGCCTTTTCCAACAGAGAAACCATTGGAAATACACTTTTTTTTTTCATTGTTAAGTGAGGTTTGGTTGAGAAATTTGACCCTTTATGAGAAAAATTCAGATCTAATAAACTCAACAGCAGAAATTCCTTAGGATATAGAATAATTCAGACTGTTGGGTTGACTTCAGTGGGGCCAGAAGTGTGTGTGAGAACCTCAGTGTGGGGACAATCCGTGATCACTGTTGGTGGGAAGTGCTGCAGGGAACCTTTGGGAGGTGTAGCTGGGAGGAGGGCAGGGGGCCCCCAGCCTGTGCTGGGGCTCTGGTGCTGTTTTACCCACACTCACTGTGTCATTCACTGCTTCATCTTGCCCTCTACAAAATTAATTTGGCTTGTTTAAACATGGCAAGACATAGAGATGAGAGTTTCAAAAATCCTGTAGGGCTGTTCAGTAGTTAATTTCAGGAAACTACTGGTACCTCTTGTGACCAGTTCTTCCAGTGATTCACTGCTGCTTTTGCTTCATGTGTGCTTGCAATTATGCTGAGCTGCATTGCTTAAGGCTTTGTGGCTCTTCAGCTGTAATGTGTTTAGCCATTTTCTTGAAATTATTCTGCAGGGGTATTTATTTCTTTCTTCCTCTCAAGAGCTCACTGTTCATTTCTGTCCTGCTGTGATTGACTTCAATTCCCCTACAAGTAATACAGAAATTTAGAAGATCCAGCATTGAGCAGTACTTGCTTGTAGCTGTTCAGGAACTATGGCTGTGCAGCTGACCTATAGTTTGCTGGGGAAGGGAACCTTTGCCAGCCAGGCTTCTGCTGTACAAAGCTGATTAGATCAGTTTAGAAAAAAATTAACACCAGTGCTCCTAATGAATTCATATTTTTTTGTTTTTGGAGTCTCCTCTCTGTTTTAAATTCATTAGAAAAGCGAGCTGTACTTCACTTGTAAGACTAATTAGAAGGGTAGTCTGGTTTCATTTTGGAGACTAACTTAACACTGAAAGCCTTTCCAAACATTTAAGTAATTTTCCCTTGAGTTTTCTGGACCATCTGGCCAATAGGATTTTGGAAGGAAATGGGAATTGACTGCTGCTGTGAGATCAGTGCCATGTAGCTCATCTCTTACAGAAATAATTCAGAAATCTGGAGGCTTGTGTGTTTTTTCACAGACTAATTGTGTTCATTAACTCCCTTTTAATTTTTGGAGAGGATTCACCAGATAGAGCCAAATGAAAAGGCATGATTAGATGCTCTGTTTTTTCCCTCAGTTAAATGCTCTGGGAAGACTTTGGTATGTGTGTAAAGAATATGACCTTTCCCTAGGCAAACCTCAGATCTTCTGAACTTGACAGTATTAGTCAGCAGAGTTTTTAATTTCAGGATTCACCTCAGGTGAACAGAGTCCTAGGGAGGGTATTGGCCAAGAAACACCGAGGGCAAGACTCTGAGACTGTAAGAGAAACATTTTTAGTGCCAGTTGTTAGTTCTGGGCTGTCCCATCATGTGTGTGCTGTGCCATCTGCAGAGGCACTACCCACATGGTGTTTCTCTGTGTGAGAAAAACACCAGCACAACTGGAGTGGGAAAGTAAATCACCCTTAAGGTTATTGTAGCTCTGTCATCATTTAGTGGAACTTGCAGCTGTGTACCCTGCTTGCCTCAGAGCCTTTTTGTAAAAACAAACCCCAGTAACACAGTTTTAACCTGTGCAGAGCCATGTCCATGTTCTCTATTATATGCAAGAGAAAATTCAACAATGTTACAGTTGCTGTTCACAAGAATGCTGAAGGATCTTTAAAAATTCAGTGTTAAAAATGTTAAGAGCTTAATGTGCACACAAGGTTGTGTTTATGTGGGATAAAAGGCTAATAAAGCTACAACACTTTAAAAGTTAAAAGATGACTCTCCAAACATGAGGTTTGTAATTACTGTGTGCAGCTTAACCTTTGTAGCAATGGTGAGCCAAAAAACCTTCCTTTGAGGGATTCTTGCTCCAAAATTCTGGCCACCCATCAGCTGACCTCCTACAGTCCAGCCCTGACTTCCTTTCAGCAGGATGGGGCTGGCAGGACACACTTAACTCCTTGTGACCTTGTCCAGCAGAGATGTGCTATGAACAGGTTTTCTCTAGCGCCCTGTATTTCTGTAAATGGATGATTATGAGTCAGGCAGCAAAAATTCACTGGGGCGGAGGGATTTGTACCTCACCCCAGACACAGCTCCTCAGCAACCCCTGTTCTGCAGAGTGAGAGCCTTACAAAGGCTGAGGCTTTTCCAAAATTGTTTATTTTTCTGGATGAATAGACTTCTGGTGCAGCAGATCTTTGCTGTGGTAAATCACTGGGCTCCCAAGTGCTGTGTGTGACTGGCTCTGTGCCAGGGCTATTCCAACCCTCCCATGCACAGCAAGAGGAGCCCTGGGACTTCAGATACCCCATATCCCCACTGCCCTGCATCCCTACTGCCCTGTGCTGTACTGGACAAGCCACCAGCCCAGTGTCCCCAAGGCAGAGCTCCCATGGGAAGAGGAAAGCTGACTGTGTCCACAGAGCCTCCGTGCCCTGATGGGGGTCTGGGCCTGGAAATCTGAGAGTGTTTCAACAGATGTGAAGGGATGTGACAAATGCCAAAGCTTAGGATGAATAGCAAGGCTGTTGAAGCTGCTGCTTGTGCAAATAGTGATATTTAAGTTCAATGAAATCAGTTTCCATGTCCCAATAAGTGGAGTGTAAGGAAAATAGGATAACTGCACAACTTCTCAGACCTCTCCTTCAATTCACTGTGCTGCTATCTGAGTTACTTGACCCACACATGGCCCCAAAATGTTGCTTTTCTTTCCTTGTTGGCAGCAGTTCCCACTCAGGGGCCTTGCAGTTCCCTCTAAACTTAAGCACCTGGATGACTTTTGAACAGAGAGGAGCTGGAGCTTCAGTGTTTGCCATCCCCTCAGATGCTACTGAAGTATAACCCGATGGAAATTGGACCAAATCAAAGTCAGTGGGACTTCACCAGGAGCAGCTCTGGCTCCAGTAACTCTGTGACCCAAATATGGCAGGTGAAGGTTGCTCATCCAAGGTTCTCTGTGCGCTGCAACTCTCAATCTCCCACTGACACCCACCACAAGCCACCCTGGTTTTATCTGGCCCAGGAGAACTGTTCCTGCTCTTTCCTGCTCTCTGTCTTGCACATTGTTCACATTGTTCAGAAACTTTAAGTAGCATTTGGGGATCTAAAGCATCATGTTTGCATGTTAGCTGAGCAGGGAGAAGCCACAGGAAGGGTACTTCCCTCCAAATGAGCATGGAGCTGCAGAAGATTACATGGGATGTTTTTCTGCACACACCACCCACTTCAAATAAGTAGAGGACAAGCCTCTTATATTATGGCTAGAATGGTATTTTCAAAAGAGCTTGGTGCTTTGCTTGGTCTTGCTGATCACAGTGACCCATTTGGGAGGAGGTTGCAGTATCCCAAAAGATCAGCCCCTAATCCATTTCCATACCAGTGTGCAGTGGCCTTGAGTGGTTCATATTTTGGATGAGAATGGTAATTTGATCAAGTGAACATACTAATACTGCAAAAAATGTAGGTATTCAAATATGTGTTTGTGAAAGAGCTTGAATGTTTTCCTTTGTTTCATTTTCTTTTCCCACTGGTCTGCAGTCAGACACAGTCAGACAAACATTAGGCAAAGCAAACAATCCGTGTTTCCACTCATACAATGGGAGGAAATAGGAACTGAAAGGATAAAAAAACCCAAAAAAACCTGGATAGAGAAACTGCTTCTGGTGCCTCTTGGGTTTTACAGTTCATGAGGGTTGTGGTACAGACATTTACAGTGGGGATGCAAAACTGTTGTTTTCCTCCAGACATCAAGGTGATTTGATCTGGTACTTTTGAAATGACCCTTATCCATCCCTCCCTTCTAGACAGTGTGGATGTGGGTAGAGTTTTAAATGACTGGTGAAGGTTATAATTTATAATCTCTTCTCTGGGCTAATGTCTTGCTATTTTAGTATACAGGAAGTTCTCCTATGCCAGCTTAGTTATCTTCAGTGGTACTATGATTTACAGTGATAATTTTGTTTGTTTCTTTAAACATGTGACACAAGAAGGGGCCCTGAGAGAAATTCCTGATTTTCTTTTTTAACATCTTACCCCTGAAACATCTAAAACTTCATTTGGAAAAATTCATAAAACTGACATTTTCACTTTGAATGAGTGCAAATACATTCCCACTCTGAATATGGGGGGGGGCGGGGGGGAGAAGAGAAAAGCAATAGGATGGATAAAATTACATGTTCTGCACATAAATAGGGTGGTGGTGTTTTCCAAGGAAAATAATTTGTTTTTCATTGAATATTCAATCCATTTTTACTACATAAAAGGGATAAGCTTTACAAAATTATATTTTTTTTAATTTGGAATGCAGTGTAACATTTTAGGATTTTAAAAATAATTTTAAATCCATTTATAAATCATATATATCCCTAATATTTCGTCATTAATGTAGCAGCCTTTGTCTCAAAGAACACTGAATGTAATTAATTTTCATTCTTTATATATCTACATGCAGACATTTTAGGGTTTAGCGCTCGTATTTTGCAACCCAAGTTCTGGGAGACGAGAAATAACATTTGATTTATTGGTATGGTATATACCTAAAGTGATGCATTTTAGCTGACTTGTTAGAAAACAACTAATCACAGATTTAGGGGGTTTTAAATGGGGTTTAGCATATAGGAGAAAAAAAGACTAGTATGACATAAACCTTGAAGAGCATGTCTTGATTACCTGCAGTGTGTTCCTATTTCTGCTGTTCACCACTGACAAGGGTGATGTTTTGTAGTGTTTAGGTGATGTGCTTTGCATTCCCTGGCAGGAAACATTTAGGGTTGGCTCTGTAGGCAGCCTTAAGTTGGGGTCTGCCAGGCAATCCTGCCCCAAGTGAGGGACTGTGCCTGGTGGTGATGTTGGACTGTCTGAGAGCAAGAGAGCACCTTCGTCTTGCCTCGTGTTGATCTCAGGAGCTGGTGCTGAGTGTGCTCTTCCTCTCTTTGGCACAGTGAACGCCACCAAAGCTACCCAGAGTGTGTTAAAGGAGCATAGGGAAGAGGAAATGTGATATTTCTGCTGCCCAGGTGGTGTTGGGTGAGACCTGGGGCTGTCTGGAAATTGTGTGGCTGCTGTGGTGGTGAAAGGGCAAACATGTGTTGCATCCTCTCGGCAGCAGTGAAGCACTGCAGCTGGGCTGTGGTTTATGGCAGCCCCTGCATCCTGCACTGCTGGCATGAAAGCATTCACAAGGAGAGAAAGGTGTGCTTCAGCTGGGAGATGGAGCTGAGGGCTACCCTAGAGGTGACCTGGAACAGCTTCCAAAATCTCAGCATCTCCCAGTATGATAAAAAAGGAAAGAAACGCTCTAGGGGAATACCATTTTTTGATTTACAGCCCTGAAATACAATTGACATCCAGAGCTAATGTGACAAAAGTACCACCAAAACTTTATAATGTCAGTCAGAGGAGGCTTTCTGCAGCCTGAGTTGTGTGATTAAAAGGATGAAGCTGTAATCAACACGATAGCTGTGTTCCCACCTGGCTGGTGTCTCGAGCTCTTTGTGAGGGGTTAAAAAAGAAAAAAAAAAGACTTTGTGAAACTGATGCCCATCTGTCCAAGGTGTTTGTGGTTTAGGGGGTTTTGTGTGGTTTTTTGTGTTTGTATTTTTGTGGGTTTTTAAACTATCAGAGTTGACGTGGATTACATGTCATAGCCTACAATGAAATGGATTGTTTCTGAAATTCAGTGCATGACTTACTCTGAACTTTGCCTTGGGCCATTAACTAACAAAAACAAGCTATAAGCTCTTAATTACTTCTTCCTTGGAATATATCCCTGTTCTTTCAAGTTTTGCATTACTGCTGTATTTTTAGCTGAAGAGCTCTAACCACAACTACAGTGTGCTGTCTCACATGGTTGCAGTTGCTGAATTGAGACGTATGGACTGCCCTTGCTGATAGAGCTCACCTAAAAATTGCCTTCTCAGGTGACAGCCCCAGGTGTGCAAGCCCTGACCACTTGTTTACATCATGAAGACCCTGAGGGACGGCAGAATGTTCTATGAGCAGCCTTTTGCTGCAGAACAGTGGCTGTGTCTAAGTGGCAGCACAGGAGCAGCAAATCTGCAGGTTTTGTATTTTTGGGGTTCTCCTCCCTGCCATGCTGACCCACTGGAGCTGCAGCTGCATGGGAGGCTGCTCCTGCCTGCCTGTGGTGGGAACAGGCAGAGCTCATGTTCCCACTGGCTCTGGGGCTGGGGTGAGCAAACACTGCTCGTCCCTTCTAAAGAACTGGGTCTGAGTAGAAAAGTCCTGTGCGGGTGGAAAGGGAAACAGAAGGATCGTGACTTCATTAAGGTCACATGGAATAAGACATAGGGTTTCCTGGATCACTATGCAGAGCATTGTTCACTCTATGCATAATCTCTTAAAGGCTTTTCTTGTATTGGCAGGATGGAAAGGGTGGAGAGGCGAGGGGTGAAAGGGTGGGGACCAGTCCCACAAGGCGCAGCTGAGCTGGCAAGCTGCCAGCAACTGCAAAGCCACACAGATTTACCCAAGATGGGCTCAAACTTCAAAGTTCATCAGTGCATTTTGAACAGGAAATCTGCTCGCTCGAGTTCACTTTCGGTGAGAGCTTGCAGTGACACAGCTGTGCCTTCACCTCGTTCCCAAAGGGCGGGTGGCCACAAGCTGCATCTCTTATCCCATAAGGAATGCTTCTGGTTGAGGAAGACCTTGACCACCAAAGTCCCACACTTCCATCAACCACATCTTGCTTTACAATGTGAATCTTGAACATCCAGAGAAGTCCTGAGAGTTAAGGTTGTGGCATCTACCAGGGATTACACAGGCAGGCAGCACTGTGATGGGTCGCCCAGGAGTCCCATACCTTGTGCTAATGCTGTGAGCTGATTGTGTCTGTGCCTGACAGCAGAGTGTGTTTGCTATGAAATGGCCCTTCATGCAGGCACAGAGGTGCAAACTGCAAAGTGTCCAGGTCTTCTGGTTTTTGGAAGGTGTCCCTGCACACAGGCACCTGACTGCCTCTCCGACACCCCTGCTTTTTAAGGGAGACACAAGTGGCGTGGTGCTTCTGGTTGCAGACAAGAAGACAAGGACATGGAGCAAGGACTTACTGTGTGGTCAAACATACCAGCTCTGTGCTGCCTTGGTGTCCTGCAGCAGGCAGTCCCTGCCTTTCTCCTGCACTTCTTCCTGCTGCAGTTACATGGGGACAGCTCCATCAGACAGGCCCAGAAACACATGAACATTAGTGAGTGCCTGTTGCCAAAAAGGAAGCCTGAGCTGGGACTGCCGTGGGCTGCCTTGGCACGGTGTGCAGCACTTGACTGGACAGCTGGCTTCTGCTGTCTGGACTTGAAATTGTCTGCTCCAAGTCTGGCAAATCCCAAGTGGGGAGAGAAGCTGATGGGAGCTGTTTCCCACCCCTGGGAAGAGAGATACGTGCAGGATCTGGGAGGGAAGCTGTCAAACCAAGCTCTCTGCATATGACTTGCAACCATATAATCTCATTGGGACCTTGGGTCTCTTCTTATAATCATGGCCTCAGACTGGGACTGTCCAAAATTTTAATTAGAACCTAAGAGGAAAAGGTGTTGTACATGACCAAATGCATAATTTTATAAATATACTTAATTCATGTAAGGCCCCTTTATCAGCTAATAGCTGGCTGCTAATGTTGACACTCTTGTTTGATGTAAATAGAAAAGTATATGTCTTGACCCTTAGAGGTTACCTTAGAGGGTGTAGATAAGTGGTTGCTTTATCTGAGGTGAAAAGATAAATACACATCCAACAGAAATAATGCTGAGCAATCTGCCCTCTTCCGTGTATCACTCCCTGCAGAGATAATGCAGGGTTGGAGCTCATCAGAACCAGATCTTTGGCATAAAGGATCTCCCACAAGTCTGGCTTCAGTGAGCAGTCTGCATTGAAAAATGTGTGTGCTGGCTTCAGGTTTGCTGAATGTTGCTGTAGTGACTAACTGGCAACTACTGCACACTTTATGCAGAAATATTTTCTGGAGGAGACCAGGAATTTAGCTGGACTCAAAGCTAATGGGAGAATTTTTTCCAGCTTGGATACCTCACCAAAATGAAGGGTGGAACATCAGTTTTAGAAAGTCATTGAGCCTCAGAATCGTTCGTGTCTTAGCTCTGTATGAGCTGGATAGAGTTTGATGTTTTACTCCTGGGTAGGAGTATGGGTGTTGCAAATGGCTGTTGGATGTTTTGACTGCATTCTCCAGAGCTCTTACACTGAGCATTTGGGTGAAAGATTTTATTAGGGAAACCAGCCCACAGACCATTCCAGCCCTCTGCCCAGTTTCTGGGGAAATGTGCAGTGGAGGATCTTGAATCACAGCAGACTGAACTCCAGTTTTCTGGAGAGGATGGGCTGTGGCAGTGAACAGAGGGCTGGGAGGACAATGCCTCTTGTTCTTCCTCCCATTTCAGATTAGATCAATAAGGATGAACTTCAGCATGTCTTATCACTGGAAGTAAGTGAATCAGTTGATCTCATTTGGTTGGGAATCAGTTAAAACAGCCAGTTTACTCCTAGAAGCTTTAAACAAAAATCGAAACACCACTTTTCTCCAAACAATTCACACATGCTCAACTTAGTGGCTTCAGCAGAAGCAGCAATGTGAGAGTTCCCATGAACTCTGGCTAACCTCTGAGATTTATTGATAAATGAAGAAAATAAGGGACCAGCACTGAAATCTTTTCTTGCTAAGGCATTACTCTCTATCTCTTAGCAAGAAGCCCAGGGCTGGGTTCAGGATATTTATTCCTCCTAGAGATGTTAAGGGAAATTGACTCTGAACAGTTTAAATTACCAATATTGAGAAATCTGTGATTTTTATTCTGAACTGCCAGCACAGTCATGTGCCTTAATACAGGAGCAGGATTGAGTTGTGCATCTTAGTTAACAGGGACACATTTTTTTTGGTCAAAGTTGAATAACAACCCACAAAATAAAATAACTTGCTGTTTGCTTTCCCATAAATACTGATTTTCAAAACCTTTTTTTTTTGGGGGGGTGGGGTGGTGGTGGTTAGTATTCACATTTATGGTGGTAAGTGACAGCAGCAGGTTTTGCATCCAGTGGAAATAACTGTGGCAGCAAGATAACCAATATCTGTTGTAGAGAGGGATAATTTGACCAGGAGTTGTGCTTCAAAACCAGGATTGAATGCCAAGCCTTTCCCTCTTCCTTATTCTGATGAATATTCAAGTGCAGTGTTAACCTGGTACTGATTGATTACATTTTCAATAAAGAAGCAGCTTTCTTTGCTTCACTACAGTTATGAAAATCAGTGTTAGTTCTTGGTCCTTTGCAGAATCTACAGCAGTCCAGAGGAGACCCCTGTTTTCTCTGGGCTGCTCACCCCAGAGTTTGTCCAGAGACAAGGAGCTACCCTGTCTCTGTGTCCTCTCCAGACAAACTCTGCGGTGAGGACAGGGTGGCTGTGCTTTGGGGAAGGCCCTCTCCCTGTCTTGCCAAGACATTCCATGGAAATGGGAACATTTGCAGACAATGGTTCCAAGAGAGGAGCTGTGGCTGTGCAGAGGAAACTTGCTGACCAGCGCTGGCGTTAGCAGGGATGGACACCAGGGATGCCCAACGCCAGCATCCTTTGGGCTGGCAGTGGTCACTGCCTGTCCACACTCACCCACCGAGGCCTGTGTGGCCTGGGGAGAGTGTGTCCTCTTTGTCTTCCTGCTGAGGTCTGTGCTGATCCTCTCCTGGTCTGTAAATCCTGTCATTCTACATCATGAGAAAATGCTTTGCAATCCCAGGAGTGCTTCCGTGGAAAGAGGACACTTATAAATACACAAAAAACTCAGCAGGATTTAGTCTTTTGTAAAAGAAAACATGACTGTGACATATTGCCTGAGAGTGAGGAATCATTTTTCTTTGATGCAAAGTTGCTTAGTCTTAGAAATAACATTTGTGTACACTTTTGTGCAGATAGAACCTGGGTTTTAAAATTACATCAACCCGACTTTTAATTTTTTGAGTGTAAATTGCACCTGCAAATCATTTTGTCTGCAAACTGCAGCATTTCATATTTGATTTCCTGATTTCCAGTGGCTTGCTTAACTGGTGTCAGTTAGTTATTTTGATATACAGCTTTGCAGGCACTACTATTTTAGGAATAGAATTGCGATCTCAAAGCTTGAAACCCATTTCTGAACATCTGATGGAAGTGAGGAGCTAGGATGTATTGCAAACCCACTGTATATTCAAATCTTTTGATCCCATCTTCCAGAGTTAGGTCAGTGCTGGTTATCATGGTGAAAGGCATCATCTGTGGTGTCTGTTGAGCAGCTTGACCTAACCAAAGCAAGAAACTGCAACTGACAGCAAGATTCATGGTTTTATTCATGATGTGTGTTTTTGTCAATCACATTTTGTCAGTCTCAGTAGCAAGTTTGCTCTTTTAATAGCTTTATTTCCTATTACCTCCCTTTACCTAGCTGTGTTTTCAAAACCAGGCCTCTTAGCTAGTCTGAAGTTACCAGCTGTGTGTTGTTTAAAAGTGCCTATGGGGTGTGGGCATTTCATAATGAACTACATGTGTGGGCACCCACACAGTCCAAGTCCTGGGTTAGTTCCTCCCCACCACCACAGAAGATGACATTTTTAAATTCAAAGCTTCTGCATGCTTTTGGGGAAGTAGCTGAGATACTAGCTGAGTAGTAGCTGAGATATAGTTAACTCAGCTAAAGTAAGCATTATAAAAACTAAGCATTTTGAAGTAAAAAGCATTTTAAAGAAATTTTAAAAAATAAAAGAGAAGGTAAAAACACACATAAAGCTTTAGTTTCTTAGCAGCCACACAGATGTTGCCAGATTGAGGCACTGGAACCCAGAGTTTTGTCTTTACCCTGAGGTGTGCCAGGACATGTCGGGGTCAGGGTGGGGACAGAGCCAACTGCCCAGTCCCTTCCAGCTTCCCCAGCACGCCTCAGCCATGCAGGCGTGCAGCAGGACTGGAACGTGGCTCTTGTTCAGACATTCTGAGGCTGTGCTGAGATTTCCTAGAAGAGGAGGCTCCAGGGCTGGCATCACCTGTTGGACAGAAGTTAGATGGAGACCTGTGAGCTTGTGCCATGTTGTGGTGTGAGGACAGAGGTCTCCCAGCATTGCTGCTTCCTTCGTGCTAAAGGGAAGTTCAGCCCTGTAGAGATAACTCTGTTAAATTCAGAGCACAGTAAGGGTGTGGCTCTGGTAACACATCACCAAACTTCACCTTGGTGGTTTTGTGTCACTGGAAGGTTGCTTGGTGCATAGAATCATAGAATAGTTTGGGTTGGAAAGCATCTTTTAGAGGTCACCTTGCAAGGAGCAGGGACAGCTTCAGCTAGAACATTGCCTTGAACTTGATTGAAAGCAATTAGTCAAACCTAGTTGTTAGAGGCCTAATTTGTTGTGTATTCCTAGTTTGCCTACATGTTTTACTTAGTGTCTTCTGTTATTTTAACAGGGTCGCCATGTTAAGACTGGGCAGCTGGCAGCAATCAAAGTGATGAATGTTACTGAGGTGAGTGCAAAACCAAAAATAATATTGTCACTGTTAAGCAGCAAGGAAAAATAAATAATGAGATCAAGAGAAGGTGGACAGCTCATGAAAGAAGATCCACTGGTGTAAATCATGGTTCCTGAGCACCAATTTGTGTCTTACAAAGTATGGAGAGTTGTTAACATAATCATATTTTTAAAGCGTGGCTGACCAATGGTGACAAAGCAATAAGGGAGTGCATTGACATGTATTTTGATGTTCAATAATATCAAAGGCAAGAAGTCCCTTCCTGCTTGTTTCTAGTTGATTATCTGCTTTCAGAGATAGTAATTAAAAGATTTCCTGTATCTCTGCACTGCCTCTGCTGTTTCATCACATCCTATCCCCTTGTGAGCCAGCTGTTCCTCAGAGTAGTGCCCTGACAGCCAGCAAGCAGGAACATGTTAGAAATGCAAATGCAGTGCTTTTTTATTGTGATTTGACAGATGAGGGAAGGAGACAGTTTAATTTGCACTGTCCCTACTCACATTTATAAATGGATGTCAGTGCTGAAACAGAGTGTTGAAAAAGTTGCTAAATACTGGGTTTTGTCTCTCCTTTTAAGAGCACAGCCAGTAGTGGAGCAGCTTGCCTCCTTGAGATCACATTAGCCTGAGCCCCAGGAATGTTGGGGAGACTCTGTACTTCTTCCTCTTGAATTTCCTAGAAGTCTGGTTTGGTAGGATGCACTCAGACTCGCTGAAGACCAGCTCCCTGTTCTGTCACTCTGGCAGTGTGGGTACAGAGAACAGAAACCCAGCTCCTCTTGCGATATGATGGAAAGGTTATCATCTGAAATTTAAAAAAATCAAACCAAGGGCCAAATTGTCTGGGCCAGGGCTGCCAGTGGTTCATCTACACATGGTGTTTGGACAAGCACAAGCAAGCCTTTCCTGCATTTTCAAGTGTCTTTTCATTGTCTTGAAAGGCAGCAGACCAAGTTGGTGTCTGTGTTGGTCCTGTCCCATACAACAGGTCCAGGGCAGTTCTCTCTGTTGATGGTGTGAGAATCCAGCCCTGAGCAGCAAGTGGTCTGAACTTGATGCTACTGTAATGTACAAAGCACATCTAAGGGCTGGTTTGACTGTGGCTGCTGCTCATACAATAGGTGTGTGTAGCTGAATTGCCACTTTTGTGCTGAGGAGGGTGGGTTTTGTTTTTAAATGAGTGCTACATTAGATCAGTGGGATTTCTGCTTTTAGGTCTGTAGGTACATGTATCATCAGGTGCTTTAGCTGTAAAAAATGGCAGTCACCAAGCATGAGGCTGCTGGATTTTGGAAGGGAGAGCAAATACGGATTGGATGACAGTCAGATTCCTGAGATGAGAGCACCTCCCTGCCTTGACAGAGGAGCTGACAGAATGGATCCTGGCACAGGCTCATAAGTTATCCAGCTCTGCTTTTCTGTTTTACTGGGTCAGTCAACAACATGTAAGGACTGGTTAAAGGTGTAGCTTGTGGGTTGTCACGTTACCACCAGTGACAGTCCCTTCTGTGATGAAACAACTGAAGAAAAGACTGCAGGAAGGGAACCTTGGAAAGATTTCTTTCCCTATGCTGTACATAGCATAATCTTCTTTGTATGCAAGCAACAAACTGTAGCATCCAGTAATGCCTACTTACTTGAAAACAAAATTTAAAGAGGACAATTTCAGGAATTTTAAAAAAAATTAAAATATTTAAAAAGATTTTTAAAAGATTTTTAATTTAAAATATTTTAAAAATTTAAAGAGGCCAACTTCATCCCACTTCAGGAATCACCTTAGTAGACCTCCAAGATTCTGAGAACAAAACAAAGCTGTTAAGGTTTGATTTGCTGCAGGTGACAGAACCAGCATCATGCTGGGGAGCCTGTCCCATTGTTTGAGGGGCAGTGATAGCAGGTCATGCTGTTTTCACATTAAGACCCTTCATGGGAAGGTGAGGAGCATGTTAGTGCAACTGCCCAAAAGGATTTTCCCTGGTGCTCTTCCTCCACTAAACCCTGAACAATTCCAGCTCAACTGTGCTCAAGTGTTCCTGCTTTCTGACCTTGGCACAGGGTGAGTGCAGGGATTTCTGCTCTTATTTCCACTTTCCTAATGCAGAGTTGGCTTCGCTTCTGCTACTTCTGCCACCTTTGTTCTCCGAAAGATTCTGATTCGTTTGCCAAATCTACAGGGTTTCTTTTTCCAGTAAGAAGTCATTTCATCAGAATTGCCTGACCAGCTCCAGCTGTGATTGTTCAGATCTGGGGCACTCCAAGAGCTCAGCAAATCTACCCTTTGCTGTCATGAGCTGCAGCCCCAGGCCGGTTTCCTAAGAGCGGCAGCAGGATGCTGTGGTCATTGTGGGATCCTCTGGACATCTGTCAGGAAGTGCTGCTGTATTGAGTTGCACGGGGGGGTGGGGGGAGCCCTTTGAAATGGTTAAAGGGGAGCTGATGGCAACGTGCACTCATGTGCCTCTCCATGCAGGCTCTGCTTCCTGTTTTTTGACAGAGCCAAACAAGCAGAGTGCTTGCAGAGAGACTGGATTCTTGCTGCTTGTCTCTTCTGCTATCGGTGCAGGTGATCAAAGAGCTCTTCTCCAGCACATCATTCTCCATCTGTCTTTGCTTTCATTCTTTCTAGAGAGCAAAATAACATTTAAATGTGAAACTTGTTGTTAGACCTGCCCCGGTACTAAGGGGTCTCTTGGTGCAGAATTTATCAGCTGATGATCTGGTTTCCATTTGCGGTCAGAGGAATGTGTTTTCTAGTTCTAATGCCACTGCACATAGGCACACATCTTCAAAAACAGCCTTTGATCATGAACCTGTCATCTAGTACACGCAGCCATCTGTGCCCAGGAACGCACTGGTTTGTGAAAGCAAACAGCTTTTTGCACCTGCACATCTGCAAGCCTGTTTCCTTTCCTGGAGCAGCTTTATTCATGAGCAGGTTTGTAGACCCCTGAGACATGGGGCTGATGGTAATGCTGGCAAGAGAGGTGGTGGAAAGTGGAAAATGTGAGTGTGGGCATGCACTGAGAAGCCGAGGGTGCTTTTGTCCCCAGTCACTGCTTGAAGGATGTACACAGCACTGAGGCTTAGCAAGTCTGGGTTCAGTTCCTGGGTGGGCCTCATGACACAGCCCATGGGGCACAATCACATTTACCCTTCTGCCTTGGTTTTTCCATGGCATTGAATATTTCTTCCAAAACTCACCAGGGCACTGGGAAGGCAGAGTGCATTTGTCTGTGAATGCCCAGCTGCTGTCCTGTGCAGCCCTTAGAGACTGACCAGCACCTGAAGCTCAGCTGTTTGCTCCAGGGAGTGTCTCCCCAAGGCAGTCAGCTGTCCTGGGCATTGCTGCTTGGGCCAGGATGGGCAAGGCAAAAACAGGTGCAGGAGGGATAAAGTTCTGGCTTTCAGGGTAAATAAAGACACAAGAGAAAGCAGGAATTGCATCTTGCTGGTTCTAGGAAAGGAGCATTACCCATGTGCAGCTCCTCTTGGTCTTGCCAGAGGGTGTGGAAGAGCCTGTAGGCTATTCTGGCTGTGTTCACATGTAGGTGTAAAAAGCTCACAGTGAGAGACTTCTCCAGGGTCAGGCTGCTCTTGGTGTAATCAGTTTATTATTTAGTAGAAGGTGGAAGAGATCTGTTTACACTGCCAGCCACAGCATAAACATGCTCAGAGAGGGAGAGAGAGTGGAAGGAGGGGTCTGAGAGCGTGAGAGCAGTAGGCAATTAAGGGGGTAGAGAGAGAGAGAGGGGCAAGAGGGAGTAAGAGAGGGTAAGAGCCTAAGAGGTAAAGGGCAGTAAAGAGAGCAGGAGTATGAGAGGCTGAGTAAGAGCGTAAGAGAGGAAGTTAAGGGAGTGAGGTTCTTGTTACAATACATTATATCTTTTTCTATAGTGAATATTCTAATTCCCAGTACCTAACCAGTATATGACACTCATTCTATAGAATTTACATATAGGCTATAACAACTACTACATTACCATACAGTGTTGCATTTTAAACTGTAAAAGCTACTTTTCAAATTCTTCTCTTGCTGCTTCGACCTTTGGATTCACTGTCAGCAGAAGGGTATTGTTTAATCAACAGGGATTCTCCTTCATCTGGCTAGGCTATTGTTCTTTGGTTATATAGTAACTAACACTCAGTATCCTATAGCTCAAAGCTAGTTTTCATTTCTATTTCAATTCTAGGCTTCATATTTTCAGAATCTTTTGCTAAACAATCATATTCATAAGGTTTCCCTGTTTCATCTTCCCCAACATTCATGGACATGCTTGGTTTTGTGGAGGTCAGATTGCAGAGGATTACAAAGTACTTGGATAAGAGCTTTGCCAGCATGGTTCTAACATCCAGAAAATTAATTGGGTAAAGGATGAAGAGCTGAAAAAGAGGCAGCAGCAATGAGGAAGTGGTTGGGATCTGCCAGCTCCCAGAAGGAAACTTTGTGAAAGCCACAGGCTGGTGCTGAGGGCACAGCAGGGAGCTGGGCTCTACCAGAGCAAATTTCATGTAGGTAGGCAGAGTTAAAGAAACCTGAACCCTTCACATCTGTAAATATTATGAGTAATTTGGAGAAGACCTTTACCAAAGATGAGTTGCCCCTCCAGACGTTTGCAGGAGTAGGCAGAGTGCAGGAGGGACAGCAGAGGAAGGAAGGAGTCCTCCCTGTTTGTTCCTCTTTCTGCCCATCTTCCCTGAGGATTCAGAAGCTTGTGGAGGTGACAGAACCCTTGTGGTCAGGTCCAGGGTGACAGTTCCCATGTCCTTATTCTCTGCTCCTCCTTGCCTGCTTGTGCCCACCCTTTCATTTGCACTGTCGAGTTCCAAAGGGAGTAGAGCCTTGTATCCCCTCAGCACAGCTCTCACCTCCCTTTGCTCCTCGTGCTCTGTGTGTGTGCAGAGTCCTGGCCCTGGAGGATTTCCTGTTTGCTGTCTAGAGTCAGCTCCCATTTCTCCTGGACACTCCACGTGCTGCACTGGGCTCCTCTTCAGCCTAATTCAGTCATACAACATCCAGGGCTGTACCAAGCCAAGGATCAAGGGCCCTCCTTTCTCCCTAAGTGAAAACAAAAGACAAATTAACTATTTAGTATAATGTATGCTGCTTGAGAGCCTGTGTTCAACAAAGATTATTATGAAACCTGAAATAGTTTCATTTAGCTTCAACCAGAGTTGTTTTATGTCTCTGAAGGCTTAATACAGTTAGACTTTGGTCTGGTAATGTGTCTCCTGGGTGTTGATGTTACTGGGGAAAACTTACTGGTCCCTTCTGTTGGGAATGATTTTTATGTGGTCAAGTTTAATAAGACACATCATATGCATATTCTTGAGGGAATTTGGCTTTAGCCTGTCAGGCTTTAATGTGTTGCTCCAGGTAGAAAGGTCAATGTGTCTGGCTTTGTAAGGAGTCCATTATGGTGGTTAAAGGAATGCTTCAATGGCAAAACTACTGGAAAATAGAGGAAAAGCACAGAAAAATGTCTTTAGGGGCTGAATTGTTCTTGCTGCCTTTTTTTTTTTTTCCCTTTGTATAATAAGTGATGACTGGGATGTTTTGCAACAAAGTAAATTAATTTTCAAGTTTTTCCTACTCCTTTTAACTGGAACAAGGATACCCTGTAGCAGCACTCCTTTCCTATTAAGGTGAAAACCTAGGTGTGTTTCGCTGGGTGTGGTGCCCCATAGCAAACAGGTTCTGAGGGGGCCTTAACAAATCAGGCAGTTCTCTGAAAAAGGGCTTTTCCTTCCTACATAACTATTAAAACTTGTGTTTCCATTAGTTGTCTTATTGTGCACAGTGTTGTATGGGCAGAAGAGAATGCCTGCCCTGGTGAGACTGGAACAAAGCCAAGGGAAAACAGGCAGCTAGTGCCTGGAAGCTGATGTCGAGGGGTGTGCTAGCCCCCAATGTGCCAGGGGCAGCTTGGTGTTAGGAGGGGGGAAAGCCCATGGTCAGGATGGGGCAGCCTCACAGCAGTAAGGGAGGAACAGATCCTGACCCTGGCTTATGCTGGAGTTTGATTTGTGGCAAGTCACCTCCTTCTTGGCTTTGGTTTCCTCCCAGCAGGACCCTCCACAGGACTGGGAAGACAAATTGTCTGATGTGTGCACTCAGTGCTTTTCCAAGTATTTAAGTGATGGTGTGTTAGGAATAATTTTATTTTTGTTTGAATCTGGTTAGTTTCTCTGAGACTAAATTAATGCATGCAGAAACCATAAATGGGGGGGGTAACAGGTCCTGTCTAAGCTCCCTGAGGAGACAATATGCAATTTTTATGCCTGAGTAAGGATGCTTTTGATTCTTTAGGCCAAGCCCTAGCAATTAATTGGTTTAGACCCATGGATCAGGGTGATTCAATATAAGAGCCATCTATCAGCTGCAGTCTCATAATCCCAGGGTGGCTCTGGTCCCAACCTCCTGCTCAAAGCAGGGTCAGCCATGGATCAGAGCAGCTTGCTCAGGGTGGTTCCAGCTGGCCTCCAAAGGCCTCCAAAGACAGAGATTGCTTTGCAGCCCTGGGGCTCGCCAGTCTCTGGTCACCTGAGGAGCCTCCTTCTCTCTTTTGTTACAGAATGAAGAGGAGGAAATCAAGCTGGAGATAAATATGTTAAAAAAGTACTCCCATCACCGGAATATTGCTACATATTATGGGGCTTTTGTAAAGAAAAGTCCTGCAGGCCAGGATGATCAGCTCTGGGTAAGTGTTTAGTGTCATTTCTGCTCATCAGATTTACAGCTCCTTCTTTAGAGCTCCAGCACACTTGGCTTGGACTCTGTCTCAGTGAAGCTCTGAAGTCATTGTTCTGAAGAATAACATATAAAAGAGAAAAATTACTCCTCCCTAGACATCTTCCATGCCTATGATTTCCTTTGAGGATGGGCATAAAATATGTTATGATTCTTGTGACTTGTGCTGTCATTCTGATTTGTTGCTTGAACCCTTTTTTTTCCCAATTAAATTATTCTCTATTTTTTATTTTCTGAAGTGAAAGAGTTTGTCCTTTTCTCCTTCTCTCATTCTTGTTGCTTTCTTTTATTTTTTTCACATTGAAAATATATTTAAAAAAAAGGAAGCAGAGGAAATGGCAATAAAGAAAGGAAGAATAATGAATCCTCCAATTTTTTGGCTGCAAGATTTTTGAGGCTCTGCAGCAAAATGAGAAATTTCAAATTTTTAAAAAAATTCCCATGATTTTCAGTGCTGTTAGCTCTTGCTTTTCCAATTTTGTATATACTAAATAAATAAAAAAAAAGAACTACTTAAAACCTGCAACAGGAGAGGAGCGCTAGTGAGGTTTTTTATTTATTTAGCAGTTTGTGTGATTCAGGAAATGAGTTTTTAAGTCACTTGGCATCCAAGAAGGCCATGTGTAGTTTGCCATGGCTGGGTTGTGGTGGAGGTGGGTGTTTGCAGGTGTTCTCTCTGCTGGCCCCTGGCAGAGCTGTGCTAAAGGTGCCCTGTGTGTGTTTGTGTCCCTGCAGCTGGTGATGGAGTACTGTGGTGCGGGCTCTGTCACTGACTTGGTAAAGAAGACAAAAGGGAACTGTTTCAAGGAAGACTGGATTGCTTACATCTGCAGAGAGGTTCTCAGGGTGAGTCCTGCCAGCAGAGCTTCGCTGCTCATTTGCAACAAAAAGGCCTTTCCAAGCCTTTGGTTTCTAAAATAGGTCACTAATGAGCATTATTGTTTAAAGGTTGTGATCCATGGGGCTCATGGGCTATGGTCCTTGAGTTCAGAAGAGCCCTGAGAGCCAGCATGATGGCTGCTTGACATCCCATATTGTTGTAGTTAATCCCATTTTCTGTATGAAGAACAGAAGATTCCTCTTTCCTATGGCAAATAGCCATCTTCTGAAATTCCAGACACTGGGCACCTAGAAAAGTAAATAAATTTTCTGTTTTCAGTATGTCTGCCCTGCCCTCCACATGAGGAGATCTTTCTGCTCAGTGCTTCAGCTGTTCATGCTTGTGAGATCTTTCTGTCCATAATTCCTTTACCTGCACACACTCAGGGGTCTCTTTTCCACACTATATGACAAAATGTTGACTAAACAGCATTCCAAAATCTTAATGGTTTCCCTGCTGGGACAGTATTCCCCAAGACAAATCTTGGGGCTATATTTCATTCTGTGCAGGCTTAGGACTGCTTTCTTTTTCTTCTTTTTTTTTTTTTTTTTTTTTCTTGGAAAGTACAGAGCATAAAACAATTCCCAAGTGTAATCTAGTGAACTAGCCTGGAAAAAAAATATGATGTTGGAGCCAGTCATTCTAAATTCAAAACCCATTACAGAGTTACTGATCTGTCTTCTCTATAATAGAGTTTTGCATCTTTTCAAAATAATGGTAAGATAAATGCGTATTCTGGGAGTTGGAATGTAGGTGGCATGCTGAAGTAATGCTTGAATAGGGGTAAAACTTTCTTTCTGGGGCATAGGAGTTGAGAGATGTGCTTGGCAGAGAATATTGGCCTTCTTACAGGGATTTGGCACTAGCCTGCAGATTATGATCATTATATCTGGAAAGTGTGGGGAGTTCTGCAAAAGAAAAAAACCTTAATGGTGCAGTCTGGTTGTTCCTCACTGGTGTGGCTGTTATGTCTCTGTTAAAGCAATTGATGTTAAAACATTTGGTTTATGCTCATGCAGCTGAAAACTGTAACAGAATGTTGGTAAAAGTGAGGGATTGGATTAATCATGCTTGTTTCAAGACAAAATGGCCCGGTTGCACATGGATTAACAATGTTTCCTTCTGGAAAATTTACAAGCTGGGAGGAAGCTCTGTTTGAAGCCATTAATGTTAGAGGGGCTAAATGTTGTGAGTGAAGCATCCCTGGATTACTATAATGGATTATTTCAGTGTGTTCCTTTATGTCTACGCTAGTTCAACCATGGGCAATTTTGAAATGTAGGAGGAGACAGCAAATATTAACTGATTGAAAACAATATTTGCTGCAATCAAAAAGAGGTCTGACATGGTATTTTTAACTTTCTCTAGTCCATTTACCACTGAATTTCTTGTTTTGTTGAATGAAAACTTCAGGTCACTACAGCCAGCCATCTGCTGTCTCTGGTCCTCATACAGAGAATTCTGCTTTGCTCTTTTTCTCTTTTGTTTGCTCTTAGCATAGAGTGTAAGGAGCATCCCTTGATGCTGAGACAGAAGTTAAAATACCTTGTTCTCTTCACACTTGACTAAAGAGATGCTCCACCACTGTCAGGCCTGTGGTGAAGAAGACAATCAAACTTAGGATTGTTGTCCTCTCTCCTCCCTGAAAATGTTGCTCGTAGCATCTAAAGGACTTTCCTTATGAATAATGACTGAAAAGAGTGAAAGTGTAAAAAGGCAACAGTGCTGTGCTAGTGTTAGGAAGAGGGAATAAGGCAGATCTGGTTTTCTTTTAGGGATTGGCACATCTTCATGCTCATCATGTCATCCATCGAGATATTAAAGGACAGAATGTTCTTCTTACAGAAAATGCAGAAGTAAAATTGGGTAAGTTTCCTTACATGTGTGCTAGAAACCTGTTAGTTAATATTAAGGTTTCCATCTTGACTCAGAAAGAACTTTCTGTAACCTAAGTGCAGCATGTCTGCCAAGTATCATTGATGCTTGTGCTTAGAAGGTGTCTGTAATGTAGAAGTTGAAAATGTAAAGTGTTCTGCAAGGGTGTCCCTCACAGCCTGAGGGCAATACACACAGTCACACACAGAACCAGCCCAGAAAGTCACAGCACCATCAGGCCTTCACAGAGAATCCTGGGATGCAAAAGACTTCCAAAGTAAAAAAGTTGGGGGAACAAATTTTGCTAATCCATTTTTCTAAAGGAAGTGGTCTTAGAGATTTGCATAAATCTGGCAGTAGGTGGAATTACTCATGTGTAAGGGCTACCACTGAAAAACAGTCATCTCTCAAAAAAGGTTGGAGGGTTTACTCATTTCCTTTTATTACTGTGACACGTCAGTGTTGACAGCCTCTGACTTCCTAAAACTAAACTCAAGTATGTATCTCTCTTGAGGAGGGCATGTCTTTCATGTTTTGGAAAGACATCACAGGGAAGTGTTTTAAAGGAGAAATCTCAAGGGGAGCAATTCTTCTTTGTGATGATCTTTACAGTCACTCTCTCTTTAACTGAAAAAATTCACTGGAGAGTTGGAAAACAACAAATAATAAACATGGCTTGTGGGTGTGGGATAGGATATTTGGTTGGAGCAAGTAAAATAAGTACTTTAAATCTCATTATGGTTTAACCTTGTGGCAGAAACCCGGCTTCATTGAAGTCAAAGGGAGTTTTGCTGTCAAATTAAATGAAGGCAGGATTTTGCTTGTAGTCTCTAATTCATATGTACTAATTGCCAACTGTTCCCTCTGAAAACAGGTGAGATAGAGGTATTGTGTGTTTTATAGTCCTGTACAGTTATTACTTTCAGCATTCTTCACATGGTTGACAGAACAGTTAAACCTTTCTAACTCTGGGTAAAGATTAAACAGATTTACTAAGTATAATGATTTTTAAAAAGAAGAAAAAAAGTTGTTTCCAGAGAGATTTAGCTCATGTGTCTTAAGGCAAAGAAGCTAGAAAGCCAAGAGGTTCTCAATTCAATTCTGTTCCACCTCAGTGTGAGAGTGTGCACTTCCATCAGGAGCACAGAGCACAGGATGTTCCCAAAGGTCAGGTCCACCTTCTTGGAGAAGGTTTGCTAAGCAGGCACATGAAATTATAGCACTACAAATTATTTTGGTTTGCAGATAATCTGCAATGAGGCAACATCAATGAGAAAATCTGCTCCTTGATGGAAACCATGGGCCTGTCTCCTTTCAGTCCTCTTTCCCCCTTCCTTTGTGAATACCAATCCAGTGCTATCCCACTGGATCCAATTGGTGTATCTTGGGGTTTTGTTCAAAGAGAAATGCAATCACATAATTATTGGTTGTATGGACCCTTTTTGTATTTGGACAAAACCATTTTGCTGTGCAGACCTTATGAGAGTATCACCCTTTTCAGCACAAAGGGAACCTCAGGATTTGTTTATTATAATGATCTCAGATGAGAATAAAGTAGTAGATTCTCCAGTTTGTTCTAAGATAGTGTTTGAAGGTAGGGAAGGATTTATTCCAGACACCTCAAAATGAAGTCATGCAGTGGTTATTTCCAGCTTTCACAAGTGGCTATATTAGACACATCCAAATTTGCCTTGTTTGTAAGATACTATTTTTACTTTCAGTCTAGTTGAAGACCTTGAGTCCTACTCAATTAAGCATAAATTATTCCATAATGTCTTGTAGAGCAATTCCTCTGGCTGTAACCCACCAGTCAGATTTAGCATGCTGTTTATTTAATTCTTCTGTCAAAAAGAAGGGGGAAAAAAGAGGCAGATAAATTTCAACTATTGGATAAGATGTGCTGGAGGAGCTCAGATTTCATATATATTGTAGCCCAAAGGTTTGGTGTTCTAAACAATATGAAAGTGACCAAGCACACACTCTGCAATGTGCAAACAACTCTTTGCTAATTTCTTTACCTCTCCTTGGCTTTTCAGTGGATTTTGGTGTAAGTGCTCAGCTGGACAGGACTATTGGGAGAAGAAACACATTTATTGGCACCCCGTATTGGATGGCACCCGAGGTCATTGCGTGTGAGGAAAACCCAGACTCTACATATGATTACAGAGTAAGTGTTAAACACTCCAGAAGGTAAGAAAACATGTGGGTTATTGCTGAAATCCTGCTCATTTGAAAAGTTCAAACTTCCTGCCTTTTAAACCACAATAATACTAGAACTATACAAACAGAAGTATTTGTAATATGTGGGTGGAGGGTGGAGGCTCTTTTTAAGAGTGAGGTTTCACTGTGAGTATTTTTTCTGAATTTTTAATACATGAAATAGACTTCTGTGAACCTCTCTGAAATAAAAAAAATACTTAGAAGGTTGCAGGTCTGGATAGAAAAGAAAAGAAGAGAGGAGTTCCAAAGGAATGCTTGAACTAGTGCAATATTAATATGGCAAGTTACTGCACACTGTGGTAGAGCTGTTTTGCTCTACTCAGCTGTGAATCCTGAGTTAATTGGCAGTAATTACTACCCCTTTGCTCATTTATGAGCATGTGACTGCAAGTGGTTTCCTATCCCAGAATGATTTCTGGTTAGTGGCAGGGTGGCTGAGGTGAGAAGGCACAGAATTTCCTGTATTGCAGTTTGTGAGCATTGCCTCTTGTCCTCATGCAGTGTGTTTTCCAGGGGTGGCTTTTTGAGCAGGTATCTTCTGGGTGACCCTCCAGTCACTCTTTTAGTTCAGGTGCTTCCTCCATTGCCACTTTACACCTCTCCTTCCAGTTGTGGCTTCAGAAAAATTTATGAGAAGAACCTGGTTTTGCTTCCATTTCCTAGTGATTCAGAGTCTGTGATTCTCTCTTTCTGAGACCTTCTGTGCTGCACTGGCCCAGTGAGGCTGTGTTGTGTGTGTGTCAGTCATCACTAAAGAATATTTATTTTTTTTCCATATCATAGCAATCTTCTACTGAAACCTCAAGAAGTTAATCTTGTCTTCATCCCCTGTCCCCAGTTGACTTCCTTCTCTGAATGTGTACTTACCAGAAGATACAATCATGAAGAATGTGCACCCCTAATTCTTGAGCTTTCTTTGCCTTCAGTAATAATCCTGGTTCGTCTGCTTCCAAACAGATACTGCAAATGGTGTTTTAAAACTGATCAGCAGAGGGTTTTGGAAGCACTTGTGCAAACAGTGCTGTGACCCAGAAGGTTGCACAGGGCTGGTTTTTCCCACAGAGACTTTTACCTGATAGGATGGGCTAAGTATCCAGAACAACCAAACAAGACAAAACAAGTACAAATATATCCACATAATTATGTTTATATACACACTGAGCTTTACAAACACTGATGTCATCCTCCCTTACACCTGTCTGCCTCTCATGCTTTGGAACTCCAAACCAGAATTCCTTGTAGCCTGGATGTTTCTTTCACTGTCCTCAAATACTGCAAAACCTGCAGTATTACCCCTTGAAGACTCTCAATTTTCAGTCATTTACTAAATAACAAGTCAGGATCATGGATCTATGAAATCCACACCAGTTTTGTTGCTGAATCCGTCCACAAACTGTGATGTGAACTGGCTTTCAGCTTGTATGAAGAGTTCAGAGCAGCTGGACTGAGAGGGCTCTGTTGATAAAATTAGATTTAGAGTGCTGGGCTGGGTATGAACTGCTATTAATGTAATGGTTTATTCCTTCTAATATTTGAAGGTTTTCTGTCACTTTTTTTTTAAAAGATGAGTTTTAGAGAAGCTCTGCAAGTTGGTTTGGCCACATGCTTCTCATTTGGCTACATTTAGACACAGAAAATACTGAAATAATGCACATGATTAATCAAGTGGAAATGTGTGAAGTTTTTACAGCCACTGATGGTGGTTGCAATTTACCTTCCATGATCAAAACCTGGCCCTTGGCATCCAGATCAGCTGATAAAGAGAACTCCACTCTGTTGACTGAGATGAATATACATTGTGGCATAAATCTGACTGCGTGATGTACTCTTCATCATGTGCCCAAAAACGTGTGACTAGAGACTTTGTACAGAAAGAGTCAGACCCCAAGGCCTGACTTTAATTCCTGTTCCATCAGTGTAGAACTCAGCAATGACTGCTCTGAAATAAGCATTAAGACCAAGAATTATTTTTGGCCAGAAGGAGAAGGGTGAGACACTGCTGTGTCTTGCTGCCTCATGAAAAGAGATTTAAGACATATATTTAAACCGTGCCTGCTGTATTCTGTCTGGCTCTTGTTTTCTCAGTGCAGAAGGTCTGCATTTTGGGGCTGGATGCATAACTGATGGATCAGCTGTCCAGAGTTGCATGGGAAATGGGAAGATTCTGACTATGAGCATGTTTCTGAAAAGCTCAGTAGGGAGTGGGAGGGAGTGAATATTTGTCACTCCAAGTAAAACAACATGATCCAGGAGAGATCCAGGGAAACTTAAAAAAAAAAACCCAACAAAACCAAGAAGAAAACAAACAAATGGAACAAACAAGCTTGAATGCTGCAAGCTGCAACATGCATTGTTTCTTTTCCTGCAGAGTGACCTGTGGTCTCTGGGAATCACTGCTATTGAAATGGCTGAAGGAGCACCTCGTAAGTTATTTGGTATAAAGGTAGGGGTGTTCTGTGTTAAAATAACTCATCCTTGGTAAATGCACCAATGCACAGAATTCTGGTTCTGACTGTATCTTTAAAAACACTCTATGACTTTTTCTCATTTGGACTGTATTGCATTCTCTTCCTTTTAGACTCTTTCAGTCAATGTTTTGATTACTTGCCTTCATCTCCTGGGAAAACAAAACTTTTGTTCTTAAACTCTTGTTAGCATCAGTTTGTTGATTGCTGCCTGTGGATACAACTAAGTAGAAGTGATTGATATGTTAGCAGAAAATATTGGCTGGAGTGGCTTTGGGTTTAGGTCACTAGAAAAAATGATGACAGTGGAAGAAGGTAGGCCTAAAGGTTATATTTGTACTCTGAAACTGACTTTTTTCTCACAGATTTTGTGATGAATAGGGCATTTACTCACATATAATGGCTTTGAGCTGTGACCACACTCTCAGCCTGACAGCAGATTGCCACAGTTTTCCAGCCTGCTGCCCCCTCACTCCCCCAGAGAGCCTCTTGCAGGGCATGTAGAGATCTGTGAGTGCAAAGTCCTCGTGCATTTTTGTTTGCATGGAGGGCTGGTGCTGTGCCCCAGGTCCTGGAGCAGATGGGATATGTGGGGTGTTCAGTCACTGCTGAGAGCACGGGAGATGAAATCCATCATACTCTGGCCTGAGCCTGAGAGCACGTAGGCTGTTTCTAAATAACCCACTTGGCTGTTCTCCCATCAGACTTGGTTTTTAGCAGGAGCCAGCTGGAGTTCAGGAGCACTTTCAGACCCTGTGCTTTAGCCTGACTGAAGCTTAGTCCCGAGACATGAGTCCATGGGGAGTTTTCTTTGGGAGAGATTTTTTCATGCCAGCTCCTCATGTATTTGATGTTTTCTCTAGTTTTGACAGGGAAATGCTGTGGATTATATTCTGTTGCCTTGTGTTTTGTTTACTGTAGTACAACAGTGTCTGGGACCCAGAGCTAGAAACCAGACCTCTGCCCCTCATTTCCACTGTGTCATGTACTATTGAGCATACCAAGGAAAAAGTCAAAGCCAGAACCAAATGTGAAAAGCCTATGGCAGGTGGAGGCAGAGAGAAATTAATAGAAGGTAGGGAAAGCTTTACCAGAGCACAGTCTTCTCACTTCTGCTGGTTCTGTAATGCTTTAAGTCCATTTCTATTAAGAGCATCACTGCTGAACACCTAAATATTATAAGAAATCAGCCTCCATGTAGTTCCCATCAGTTGTCATTCAGTAGCTCTGTTTAGTGAAGGAAGACCTTTTACCCTCAACATTTCTCCCTGCCAGATAGAACAGATTCAAAATTCAAACATACATACAAAGTGTCTGGGATAGATGAGATGTGATGGTATTTGCTTTCTGCTGAGTTCCAACTTTCCACAGCACTAGCCCTAAAGAGAAGTGCAGTGGGCTGGAGTGAAGGTAGCTTCTGAATACAAAGTGGAATCTGTGGCAGATTTCCTGATAATGGTGCTCCCATTCCCAGAGCACAGGATGGATGAAATGTGTGCTCAGTCATTCTGCTCTGTTCCACAGTGCTGGTTATGAGCTCTGTGCTTTGTATCAGCTTCTCTTCATCCTGGTTTTCTCATATACCATGAACAATGTGAGAAACAGTTTGGTTAAAATGGAACTTATCATTTATCTGAAACCAGAAGCCAGACATAGTAACTAGATAAATATTTCAATCTCAGCTTTAACTTCTGTTTATGTGCAAGCACACTTTTGTGTATGGGAAAGGTGAGCTTTTTTATGTCCTTCCAAAGCTATGTATATAGAAAATATGAAGAAAGTTGTACTTGTTCTTGCCTTGCAGCCTTTCTTTTTAATCTCTTTTAGCTGGAAATCTCTATGTGCTCAGAGACTTAATTTCTTGGCTGTAGTGTGAATTTGGTTGGCTCCTGGCTGGGCTCTGAGGCAGATGCTGTAATGTTGGAAGTGGAGGAGTTTGGAAGTGGGAAGTGAGGTCAGAGGGGGTACATGTATCCTTCCATAATTTGTGGTTTCCTTTGCAGCCCTGTGTGACATGCATCCCATGAGAGCACTCTTCCTCATCCCAAGGAACCCACCTCCAAAGTTGAAATCCAGAAAATGGTAAAGAGATGTTTAAAAAAAACTGTATTTTTTCTGCAGTGGGCTTAGGAGGGCTTTTATTAGCTCTCTTGTCCAGAGACAATGATTTTGTTAAATCATCTAGTTATCTAGGAGGTGATTCCTAAGCTGTCTCTACGAGCTGGATTGAGTCAGAGGGCAGATATAGTTTACATTTGGGAAGCAACATCTTCTGAACTCTGCCTAAACTGTGGCAGTTGTTTCATTTTGGTGTCTGTGGCCAAAATTGCAGGATAAACAAGGAAACTTAGATATGTTTCTTGGGGTCAGGGCTTTATCAGAAGATTGCTTGGACATTGTGGGGCCAATAGAAGCCACCTGCCCTACAGAGAATTACTTTTTGTTTTAAATGAAGTGTGTAAAGAAAATCTTCACCTTATCAAAAGGTTAAGGGCATTTTTGAAAAGCTTGTGTTGGCCAGATTGTGGTTTTGTTGATCAGGATGTAAATTCAAGGTAACAATTCCTCTGAGAGGGTGGTGAGGTGGAGTTCACCTTCAGCACTGTGCTGGTCACAGGAGTCTCACTGGAGGCAGAGCTCCAATTGTCTCTCAGTTCCAGCACAGAAGGAAACCTTGCAAAGTCAGTGCTTTCCACCACTCAGGGGTAGTGCTTGGACCACGAGTTGAAAAGGATTATTGGTATTTCTCCACTGTTGTGTCTTTTTTAGGTCGAAGAAGTTCCTAAATTTTGTTGAAAGCTGCCTTGTAAAGCATTATTTGCATCGCCCATCCACGGAGACCCTGCTAAAGCATTCCTTCATCCGAGACATGCAGAACGAGCGGCAAGTGCGCATCATGCTGAAGGATCACCTGGACAGGACAAGGAAGAAAAAAGGAGAAAAGGGTAACATGGCAAAAACAAAATGAAGGACACTTCAGGTTTTGGCAGCAGAGCACAAGGCAGATGCAGCTGAAATACTAGAACCAGGAAAATTGAGAAAGCATTGTCCATGATAGTGGGGCCACTTTGAAGATTCCTTTGTCAAAGCCTGGGTCCGTGGTGGTGTTTTAGTTCTAAAGTCCTTGGAACCTTGAGTTACTGAGAGCAGCCCTGATGCTAGCGGGGAGCGAGGACTCCAAGTAAAGTCTGGGTCTCTGAGCAGTGCTCCACAAGTGTTTCCTGGTCTCTCAGTTCATACTTCTGTCCCAGATCTAATTGATTTACCTGTTGTATCTCCATATAATTTTGTCTTGTGAGTTCTTCGGGGGCAGAAGGGTTCTTTAAGTGTTTTGCAATCGAGTGCACAAAAGAGACCTAGAGAAGACCTCCAAGCTCCAGTAAAATACAGATGTTAATAATGAATCACTTCCTTCCCAGTGTGTATGAAGAAAAAGAGAGTTCAGATTTGTTCCAAATGCCAGCCTTACCCTTTGGAGCAAAAGCTGGAAGAAGCAGTGCAGGAATGGGGGTGATACTTGTGAAAAATGCCTGTGCAGTTTTTTGCTTAGGGCTGTACAAAGGGGACAGAGATATGTGGCCTCTTGACCAACAACCCTGCCCTCTCTCTCCTTCTCCCCTTCAGTATGTTTTATACTGCCAGAAGCACTGTGAGAGCAAACTTAGAAAGCACTATGGAAGTTGGAGGGTGTCTTATAAATGCCCTGACTGAACAACAGGAGTATTAGCACCTAAAATGAAATTGCTGTTGCAAAGCAGATTTACTGACTCCAGTAGTAGTTGCAAATTCTGCCACCTCTTTCAGCTATGAATCTCAAAGCACACTGAAATAGAAATATAGTGAGTTAGAATTTCTCACAAATGCCCTTGAGAGGGGTGGAGGAATGAAAAGATAATAGTCACTTCTTCATAAATAGTTATATTTTGACCTGAAAATGCTATTTTTAATCAAAACTCCCCTGAAAAGGAGAATAGTGTGGAATTACCAGACTACACACTTCAAAATAGTTACTTCAAAAAAATGAGGTCCCAATTTAGCATGTAATACAGCCAACAATGCAGGGTAGGACCAGTTTGAAATTATCCTATAAAAACTGCCTTCGTGTCAGTCTTGAAGAGAACTTTAAAACTATGGGTTAGCTTTTGAAATTTTGTGCTAAAACTAGTATTAGTTTTTCTTTTCTTTTTTGCTTACTTAATAATTCCCTTTGATACAAAAGGAAACCTGGATTTACTGGTGGCCTCAGCATAGCCATGACACAGGTACAGAGGGCAGAGCAGGGCAGTGCAAGCTTTTATATCATATCTTCTTTTTGAAGAACCCCTCTGCTGGTGGTGCTGTGGGGGTTGGGTTTCTCTGTGGGTTTAGCCTAATTTGTTTCAGATTATGGAAGTAGGTTAGTTTTGCAAAACCAATACAGTCAGTCACGGGAAAAGGTGGGTGTGTGTAACAGGGCTGCCCTGAATCATTATCTGAACTAGATTTTGAATTATGTACATGGATATTTTACCTCCCTTCAGCCTCCCAGTACAACATGTGACTTTTAAATTCCAGTTCCTCTATAGCCTGTAGTTCAGGCTGAATGCTCAAAAATAAAGGTCAAGATCATGTCTTAAATAACAGCATCCTCCTCTGGTGTTTGTTTATTCTCCTTTTTAGAAGAAACAGACTATGATTACAGTGGAAGTGAGGAGGAAGATGATGAGCTGAATGAAGATGAAGGAGAACCAAGGTTAATTTTATTACTGAAATAGAAAATTTGACTGCCCAATCTGTTCTCACTGAAGGCAGCCTCTCCTCAGCCATAACAGCTTTCTTAACTTGCTCTAAATCCTTAATCTCCTGGCTGCCCTTTGGTAGCTTTAACTGTTTTGTTGCTGTCAAACACAACTGCTGGGTATAAAATGTCTGTAATAAGCTGCTGCTTTAGTTTCCTTGCAGTAGGGGGGAAGCTCTCAAATGAAGGACCCAATAATCAGCTTCAGGCTGGTTTGTAGCACACCAGGTGCTGCTGGAGACATATCGTGGTTTGCTAACACAGGGCAAGAAACATTCTCAAAGCACCTTGTATTCTCTCTTTAATGCTATGTTTTCTCACTTAGAAACCTCCTCTTTGTTTCAGCTCCATAGTTAATCTGCCAGGGGAGTCAACTCTCCGCCGTGAATTTCTGAGGCTGCAGCAGGAGAACAAAACCCGTTCAGACCCTCATCGGCAGCAGCAGCAGCTGAAGGACCAGGAGAAGTACAAGAAACAGCTGCTGGCAGAGCGGCAGAAGCGCATCGAGCAGCAGAAGGAGCAGAGGAGGAGGCTGGAGGATGTAGGGGGCTGGCTTTGTTGTTATTCCATCACAAATTTTGTTATTTCATCACAAATGAAAAATGTCCCTGTAGGGAGTAGGCTTTGCAAAGCAAGAGGGCTCTGTTAAATCATCAGCTCAACCTGGATTGTAATCTTGCACCTTGGGGAAACTGTGTCACTTTTGAACACAATGGATTTAGATGGGCTTTGTCCTTTTCCTGCTGATAACCTGCCCTGAACTGTGTGAGCAGAAGAGGAAGGGCATTTGTTCGAGGAGGTTTGGTGGTGGTAGCCTGGCAGATGTGGTGAGAGATCCCCATTTCTTCCTCATATGCATTTCCCAGTTTGCAGTCTGTTGGTCTGGTCCAGAGTCTTGGCCCTGCTTTTGTTTAAGATATTAAAAGACAGCTGTTTGCCTCTTCAGCTGCCTGACACACTGTTGTCTTAGAGGCAGAGCTAAATCATAAAATCACAGAACCATTAAGGTTGGAAAATACCTCTAGGATCCAGTCCAATCATTAACCCAGCACTGATGTGTCCACCACTATATCTTGGTCCTAAGTGCCACATCCACGTACGTTTTTTTAACACTTGCAGGAGTGGTGGTTCCATCACTTCCCTGGGCAGTCTGTTCCAATGCCTGACCAGCCTTTCAGTGAACAAACTGTTGCTAATATCCAATCTAAACCTCCCACGGCACAACTTGTTTGTTACCTGGGAGAAGAGCCTGTCCTCCACCTGGCTACACCCTCCTGTCAGGGAGTTGTGCAGAGCAGTAAGGTCCCCCCTGAGCCTTCTCTTCTCCAGGCTGAACACTCTCAGCTCCCTCAGCTGCTTCTCATCACACCTGTGCCCCACACTCCTCCATAGCTCTGTTGCTCTTCTCTGGACACACTCCAGGCCCTCAATGTCTTTGTTGCAGTGGCACAACACAAAAATCACCAACATGTCTCTTCTCTTGAATATCTGACAAAACTCAAGCCTTGTGTGAACACTTCAGAGCTGACATTTGTGAAGCACAATGCTGCTCCAGCAAGATGGGAATGCTCTGGAAAAAGAAACTCTTCCTTCTTGAAATGTTGGGAAGACATTTGTCATTAGATTAATGGCCAGCTGTCAGGGCGATCTCACGTGCCTCATAAATGACAGATCTGCCCTGGGCTGCCAAAAGGGCAGAGGTTTCACTTCAGCTTTGGCAGTCACGGTGGTGGCAGCTTGTCCTTGCCCACTTTTGCTCTGTGGTGTGTCAGGTGTCCCCTCTTTAGTGACTGCAAAGCAGGAAATGGGCCTTGTGATTTATGAACACTGGCATCAGTAATTGGTGGGTACTAAAGTAAAGTAAAATAAGCAATGTTATCCCCTGGCTTTCTTCCAGCACCAGAAGAGAGAGCAGGAGCTACGAAGGCAGCAGGAGTGTGAGCAGAGGTGGCCAGAGGCAAAGGTCAGTCACAGGAAAGAGGAAAGGGGTAAAGAAGACAAAAGGGCTGTGGAAGATGAATACTTCATAGTAGATGGACAGAGGAAATTAGAGAAGAAGCAGGTATGAAGAGGGGTTTGCTGACAGCAGTTTGCAGCTCCCTATTCTGTATCTAATGTCTTTCTCAGTTCCCTGAGGGTGTTCCTAGCCTCTGAATCATGGACCAAAGAGGGACTTCACTAATGCATTTACTGCCTCTTGTTCTCAGAGTCAGCCTTCCTTTGAGTAAACCTTAGATGTTACTGAGTTACCCTCCTTATCTACAGCAGGGACACTGCCTCTCCCACTTTTGTCCCTGCTGTTTCTCTGGGCTGAAATGGTCTGTTTAAAATTCCTTTACCCTGAAAGCTACCAGCATCAGCTAAACCTAAACTTAAATCTCCAGTCCCCATTTTGCATTCATGTTGTAACCAGGACAATTTCTTGTTCACAAAAACAATGGATCAGAGGTTAATTTTGATGCTAAACTGTCATTATCAAGTCTGTCACCTTGGCCACAATGTTTTTTTAATGTTTCAGCTGCAAATTGATCTGTAATCAAACAGAAGTACACAGTGTTTGGTTAAAGACCTTTGGTTTTAGTAAAAGTAAAAAGAACAAATACAATTTTCTGACCTGCTGTCTAAAAAGCCAAGCAGTGTTTGGTGCCACTTTATTCTTCCTGTTGCTCGAGGTTCTGACTCTTCTGTCAGCTCTGCTGGAATTGTGGTCACTTTGTTTGAAAAGCCACTATTTCCAGCAACTTGTTTGTCCTCCAAGGCATCATTGTCTCTGAGGTTCATCACTCTCTGCTTTCAGAAGATGGAAGATGTGCAGCACAACAGGAAGATGCACCGAACTCTCCCCAAAGATCAGACACAGCTGCTGTCTCTCCAGCATGATCACAGGCAGAAGAAGAAGGAGCCTTCCAAGACTTCAAATGCAGGAGTGCATCCTCCATTAAGCAGCACAAGCAAAGAGGTATTGTCTTGGCCAGGGCAGCATTTTGGTGCTTTGTACTTTATGATGCTGTAGGAATGCTGAATCAGAAAGCAGACTGATCTTTAAACCTACATCAGGAGCTTGACCTGTCCTCCTACACTCTTGCACTACATTCTTCAGTTTCCTTTAATATTCAGAGGATAAAGGAAAGGAAGAATTGTTCTGTCACTTCTGCTTGAGTTGAGAGAAGTGTTTGGTTGGTGAGGGGAGAAACGAGGTTCTTCTGGTCAAATAGGTGTCATTCCCTTGTCTTTCAAAGAGGCATGAAATAAGGTAATACCACCTGAGGTTTAATAGAGGTCTTTGGCTGATGTTAGGGTTCACAGAATTGACCCAGGCACAGAATGGCATCCTACCTCCTGAGCACAGATCTCTGTGCCCCAGCAAGCAGGCTGTGATGCCTTTTATTGTCTTGTATGTCCCAGAATAAGGTTTGATGTATCAGGGATAGCCACATATCATCAGCCTGTACTGTAATCAGTTTTCCTCCTTTGCTAACTCTATTACAATACTAGAAATACTCCAACAGTATTTCTACCCAGCAACTCATTCTGGTCACTGTCACCATATCCTGAAAAGCTCTGGGTCCATTTCCATATCTTACCTCCTCATTCCTAGCATGCTTTTTTATATAATCCCAACTCTTAACCCAGTTCTACAGGTGGTGTGTGATTTGTTGTGTCACTAAAGTCTGGGTCAAAAATCTCAGCAGCTGACAGGTGCCTCCTCTGTAGAAGAGTGGATGTGATGTTCTCTGCAGTCATGCCAAAGTATCTTCCCAGAATGCCCAAACAGAGGCATGAGGGGAACTCATGCACATGTAAATAGGAGAAATGCAGTGCAGCTTCTTAACACCTTGCTGCTGCCTTCAAGCACGTGCCATCTTTGTCATTTTCTTGTGTGTGTGTGCTGCAACTATTCCCTGAGCTGAAATGTCCTGTATTGATAGTTAAATGTAAGTGCTAGGATTGGCGAAATGATGAATTTCAGTAACAGAATAGAGTCTGCAAACAGCCAAGCAGCACCATGAAGTGAGGAAAACAAAAGATGTTGAGCTCCTTGTTAGAGGAGCAGTTTGTGAAAACGAGAGTAATTCTGTTTGAAGTACAGCCTAACTGTCAAAACCACAAACACCCTGGCTAAAGGCTTTATTGTACTGACTGATTAAACAAATCATTACTAAAATTTGAAATCGGTATTTGTTTGATGATGGAGGGCTGGGTCTTATTCCAGCTGAGGAGCAAATTGAGTGTGGACAGAGAAGTAAGCTGCTTTTTCTAAATACACAACATCAAAGTCAGTAGAAAAGCTTTGCCTTTGTTAGGCATTTAATGGGTGAAAATGCAACTCAGATGATTAATTTATCTTCTACTTTATTGTAGTTAGAAGACAAACCAATAAAATATTGTCTTAGATATTCATCTCTGGTTTTGGCATGTGTTTTGTAAATGACTCCTTGAAAGCAAAATGAAATATGTTACAGAATTTAGTGTGCAGTCACTGTTAACTTTTAATTTAGTGGTGAAATATAGTATAATTAGTTGTGTTTTAGGTTCACAGCATGAGGCTTTTGTCATTATGGCTACAATAATATATTCTAGTCTTCAGGGCATTGTACAATACTATTTACTTAATCTCAGAACTTCTTGGAAGTCAGAGGTCCTTCCACTAAATTGGTGGTACAGGGTTGCATTTTTTGGTTGAGACTTTTTTGTCAGCAATCATAACTATTTGCAATGATTTAAAAACGCTTTAAAGCTGTAACTGTTTTTAACAGGGATAAGTCAGTGCTTTTGTTCCTGTTGGATACTTATCTTTTCCAGTTCATTAGCCAGAGAGATGTTAGTTCCTCTGTTGAGAGGGACCTGCATGGGGACAGTGGTGGCCTACACAAGAGTGAGTTTGTTTGTACTTTGTAGGGGTCCCATTTCTAGCACCAGTCATTGGTACATAGAAGCTGTTGAGAATTATTGTTTCATTGTGACATTAAAAACAAACAAAGAATCCTAAAGCCCTCCAAAGCCTCAAGTTTAATGTTTGGGGGTGCAGAGCCCTCTCTGGGAAGTCCCTTGTCGTTGCTATTGTGCTTATCCTGTGCCCAGCAGGTCAGGACAATTTTCCCCTGCACACCTGTGAGCTCTCAGATGTGAGCTCACTCTGTGCAGTATCTGGTCCCAGCAGCACCAGGGTGAAGGAGCTGGGAGGCAGACTCCAAGCTCAGGCTACACTAGCTCAGTGCCTGGATGGGGCTTGGCATTAGTTCTGGAAGCCCAAAGTGTCACCTGCATGAGTTTGTGTCTGGATCATAAAACCTTTTGTGCCAGTTCCCTGTGGGCACAGAGCTGGGAGGTGAATTACCATATCTGGCTTTTACATTGCCTTCCTTGCTTATGGTAAAATTTGCCTTTCATTATTACGAGTTGCAGGTAGTGAAAATGTGGCCTTGAGAATATGTTCACTGGGGCTAGAATTTGATAGTGTTTAGCTGTGGTTGCTTGTCTTAGTAAGGGGTTTGGGTTGTTTTACATTTTGGTCTTCTTTTTTCCCACAGTGGGGATCTGTGCGACTAAGTGGAATCATTTTCCATGTCCTCAGCAGTTTCTAGGCTGTGCTAAGAATATGCTTACCTTTCTGATACAGGCACAAACATCCAGATATGGTGAGAGATAGCATTAAGAATTCCCACCTCAACACAGATAAAGGAGTATTTTTATGGCATTAATCTCTAGTTTACTGTGTAGAGTTGTTTCCAGGCTGCTGAATCAGAGGATATGCTAAAGATTTACTCTAGAGAATGAGAATTAGTCATGTTGAAAAGAGTTGAAAAGAGTAGTAGGGTCAAAACCACAGGATAAAGACTTTTGTAATGAGCAATGCCCTCAGGAAATTTGTTCCTTCTAGATCAGGTTCCTCAGTCTTTCTCACAGTACAAGTAACATACCAAAAGACAGAGTGTTAAAAGTGTTTTAAGGTAGAAAGCAACATGCAGTAATGTCAATGCTGTGGAAGGGGGTAATTAATGCACAGCAAAACAGGCTGCATGTTGTCCAAGATAAATAAGTATAGACACATGATTCCTCCCAGCTAAAATCCCAGCCTGCAGCCAAAGGAGCAGCCTAGAATACAGCAGATGGAAACTCAGGCCTTTCTCCTTGCTGCAGCTTGCAAACTTGATGGAAAAGGAAGGGTTGCAAATGGAAAGGAAAGAGTGGTTTGTGCTGTGCCAAGGCTGTCCTCCGTGGTGGGAAGGTCTGTCAGAGGTTTGTGCTCTGTGCTGCTGTGGGACAGCATCCAGCCCGCAAACCCAGCCTCTTTGTGCAATGTGCTGCTCTTTTGTCCTTCCCAGGCCGAGGACCAAAGAGGAGCAAAGAAGAGTGACAGCATCCAGCCCTCCCTGCAGTGGCCAGTGGCGCTGGGACACGAGGCCACCCCACAGCCCAGGATGGGATCCGGGAGCAGCTCCAGCCCCTGCACCCCCGCACCACAGCGAGCCCTGGTAGTGCAGGTACTGCTGCCCTGGCTGGGGACCAGGGACCAGGGGTGCTTCTAGGCAGGACAACCCATCAGAAACAGAATTCCCTTCTGGAGCAGGTGACTGAGGCCTGTGCAAACCGGCCCGAGGTTTTGTGGTTCCACCTCTGCTGCTGGGTTCTATGTGGAATTATAATTAAGCACTGCAGATCAGGATTAGATAAGAGTTATTTTTTATGCTTGATACCTGATTGTTGATTCCATGAAACTCCTCTCAGATGTTTCACAGAAAGTCTGAATGACAGTGCTGTTGCAGTCCCTGCATGATGTATTATTTATATGGTGCCATAAATGTATATGGCACTTTACATCCAAACCCAATTTTTTTACGAGTGAAACCATGTAAACAATCAAGGTTTTTATTGATCTTATGAAATAATCTGTAAGTATGTGGAGATACAGTAAGGAGCAATGCAGAATGAGATTTTACCTGAAAGTCTGAGTCTTTTAAAACTTCAGTATTAGATGTAGAAGTGGGACCCAAACAGTACCTGTGTAGTGAAGGCATTCTGATGAAGTTCTGCATTGGAATCCTTCTCTTAAAACATTTTAGCTCCTGATATTTTTACCAGTTCTGGAAGAGGTGATTCATGGTTCTCACAATGTGCCCAAAAATTGGGCTTCCTTTCAGCATCCTACTCACAGTGTATATGAAGTAGCTTGGACTGCAGGGTTTTTTCTCCACTCTCTTGTGAAAAGGCTGTAAGCATATGTGAGCAAAAGAAAAACAAAACAGCAAGTAAAAATGGAATAAGCTACTATAAGTGTGAGCACAAGTCTTTTAGCCTGAATATCTCCACTTATTTTGAAGGTGTGCAGTGGCCAGAATAATCTTAACTGCTGGTACATTTTACATAAGTTTACATTTTACATAGTTTAGTGCTGTACATTTTATACAGTATTTTATTTTGCTTTCATTCATCCCCTCAGAGAGGACATACAGTCATAGCACTAGTTTTAATCTTGGCAGCTCTCAGTTTCCACTGGACCTCTGGATGCATGGATAGATAGATGGATAGTTTTTGTAGGCATCTCTCAAATTGATTCTGTGGGATTTAGCTACTGCTACCCACAGGAGATTGACATTCAGATCAGGCTTAGGTATTGTTTGTGTGCCTCTGTGGCATCTTGTGACCTCATTCTGCTCTGGGTCATGGAGTCAAAGGGGGAAGGTCAGACTGCAGAGAAGGATGGGTTATTGGGTGCAGCTCAGCTGCTTTCATGAAAGGCACTAAAGCAACAGTGTAGGTCTTTGTACTTTGAGCACACCTGCAATTATGGGTTATTTCTATAAGATCAGGTTGTATTATCCTAAATGTTTCTTATACTCATTGTTGATTTTGCTTGGCATGAGCTTCATGTGAACATCCTCCATGAAAGGTCAGAGAGTCATAGCATGGTTTGGGTCAGAAGGGACCTCTAAGAGTCAGTCCAGCCTCTCCACCATGAGCAGGGACATTTTCAAATAGATCAGGTTGCTCAGAGCCCCGTCCAGCCTGGTCTTGAATGTTTCCAGAGATGGGACATCTGCAGCCTCTCTGGGCAACCTTCTCCAGTGTTGCACCACCCTCATCATAAGAATTTCTTTCCTTACTTTCCTAAAATGCAGGGTTCTGACTTTACCTTTTGCCTGAGCCATATCCTTCAGAACTATGAACTCTACCAGTGTGTGATCACTGCAGCCCCAGCCGCCTCCAGCCTTGAGTTCACTGATTAGCTCCCCTGTGTTGGTGACCCTCAGGACCAGTATTGCATCCCCCCTGTCAGGGCTGCCTACCACCTGGCTGAAAGTCATCCTCTGTGCATTCCAGCACTCTCCTGGACTGCCTACAGCTCACTGTGCTGCTTTCCCAGCAGATACAGGAGTAGTTGAAATTCCCCAGCAGGATGTGGGGATGCAGCTCTCCCCTATCCTGCTTTGGTTTGTGCCCTGGAGTGAGTCTGAGAGCTTGGGAGGTGGATAATAGCTGGCTCTTAGTGTCTCTGAGTCAAAGCCTCCCTGTGCCTTTCCTCTTCAGGTTGCTTTGCTGTTTGGTGATGATGGAAAAAGCACCAGAGACAGATGTGAGCAGAAAGGCCTCATTTCACCTGATAGCTTTTACCTGGAAAAATATTTATGTGTGTGTTCTCACATCTTTTTTTTCCAGGGTCTGTTTGTTGTTTCAAGTCACGAGTATTGTAAGTGGGATGAGTTGATGGCCTGGCTTGCAGCACCAAATCACTGGAGAGCTATGCAAGGTCCACAAGAAGGACATTTGTATCTTAGCCTTGGGCAGAGGCTGGCAGCTTCCCTGAGGCAAATATTTCAGCCCTGTAACAGCAGTGGGAGCATCCACAGTTTATTGGATTTGGGATTCTGCAGGAGTACAGTGGCTGTACAGAGGATAGTCTCGTCCTTGCTTAGGTGTCACTCCTGGGATGAGAGGCTGCTTCACCTGGGACAAGTGATCATTCCTCTGCACCCTGTCAGTGCTTTCCTGTTTGTAGCACGTCTCCAAGCTGTGGACAGGGGTGGTGGGGAATGAAGCAGTATTTACCAACTTCTTTCATATTTCTTGATGGAAGCTACACTACAAAAAATATATGTTGTTTAGAATGATGATGTTACTTAAGGATAATAGCAGCAAGTGATGCACAGCGGTTGCAGTGTGATTTCACTCCCTGCTGGGAGGTGCCCTGGTACCCCCTTACAAAGCAGAGCTCCAGCTGACAGTGAATGTGGACAGGGAGAAGCCAATCTGTGCTGCTGCCTGCTGTGTTCACATGGAGACCACATGAACTTCAATGGGTAATTTATAAATTCCCTGAAGGGTTATTTTTCCCTTTGCTAGTTGGGAGCAGCTGCAGATGCTAATGGCAGCATGTTTGGACATGCTGCCTGCATTAACTGGATGAGGTGTTTAGGCAATAGAAGTGATGGGTCAGGTAGTCACCTGGAGATTAAAAGACACAACACACTTGTGAAGTTCAGTATGTGGGTGCCTAGTTGATTTAAAATAAAAGTGAACTGTGGAGCTAAAATGCAAACTGAATTAATCACAGAAACTGCACTGAAGAACTTTCAGCCAGGCTTGTCAGAGACAGATCATTTGCCAGCACTGCTCTGCTCAGACAAAAATTACTTCTTATTTTCAACAGTATTTTGTGAGATCTTGTGGCACATCCTGGATGCCCAAATCTCTCTCAGATTTATTTCACTAAGAAATTTAACACAGCTCCTGAGGTGAAAGGAGCATGACTTCTCAGTGCCTTACATCCTGTCTGTCTGCTGAGGGAAATGTGAGATACTACCTGTTTGAGTGTACCAATTCCACCTGCTTTGTAGCATGTTTGTCTTTGCTGCAGTACAGTGGGAGATCTGGCTCTCTGCTTGCGGTGGTGTGGGATGAGCTGTTTTGAACTGCTTGCAGAATTTCACAGAGGCTTCTTGAACAAAGTCACTGAGTCTGATCTTCTGCCCAGCATCTCCTGCTGCCTGACTAGTGGAAAAATTTAGCTCACATCTGAAATGAGCTTCATTTTTAATTAACTCTTGTAGTTTTCCTATAGGATTTGCTAGGTAGATCTTCTCTGTTGTGTGGGGTGATGTGACTGAATCAGAACAAGAAAACTAACAATATTACAAGAGCTAGCTGTGTGTAAAGCCATGAACTGCCCTAGTATCCCAGAGTACATCTGCTCAGAAGTTTAAGAAATTCCTTTTCCTTATGCTGTTTCCTAACAACACTTGCACTTAATCTATCTCCTCTGTGTAGATTCGGTTCAAATTAGTAACTTGGGCATCCTCCAAAAAAGCAATGCAGCCTGTCTTTTTAAAACTTCTTGCATCTAAATGGTTTTAAACTAACTCTAGTAATGAGTCTTTTGAGCTATATCACCTTACATTATCATTTTGTGGATTAAAGTGTTCTTTTCCTTAGTTACATGTCCCTTTATGGTTTGAAGACACACAGTAACACTTTCTCTACCAATGCTTTCTGTGCATGAGGAGAACTGCTATTCTTTAGATATTACTTACAAGAAAAACAATTTAAAGTTCAAATCTCAGTAGTTTAGAATTATTGTTGGGGGGGTGTTAAATTTTTTTCCTGTATACAAACCTAAGGAGAATATCAAACACTAATTTTGGGGATTATCTGAGATGGTTTTGACTTGCTTGTGGAGGCAGATGTCTGTTCCTGGCTTTACACAGAACTGGTATACTGGGCAGAGTTTGGATTAACTCAGTCATTTATATCAGCAAAGCTTATCCATGCTTTTAAACACAAATAGTTTTCTGGTAATCAGCAGGATTCAAAGGCTGGAATTTAAAAAGAAATATATATGTCTTGTTGAAAAAGGGGCAAGAAAATAAAATCCTACTATATTCTGATAATAATATACCTGCTAGAAAACCTGTTTCTGTACCTACAGTGGATCACTTCAGGTGAACACTTTGCTACTCAAATAATTCTGGTTAACTAAAAACTATTATTAGAGACAATCATGTTGGACAAGAAGGTATTTTGGAAAGACATAGATTATGAGATGTTACAACTGCTGAAAATGCTGTTTTCTGTAAAGCGAATCAACAGAACATACTGTTCCAAAAAGGCAGGAAAACCACCTGAATAACTAAGTGAACTTCTCAGGACTGTCTTTGGCAGTTGACTTTGCCATTCTGGTCTGGGAGGTTACAATGAAACATCTAAAGATGTCATATTGACATCTTTATCTATTTATTCTTTTAGAATTTCTGCCTGTCAATATTTAATTCATGTTGAATGTTGTTCCCATGAAATTTAGTCTTGTACAGTTATATAGAGTTTGTAATCCTATTATCTTCTTGAAATCTGTGTGAAGTTGTAGTGACTGTGGTTTACTTTTTAGGATGGAGAAACTGGAGAATTTTATAGACTTGCCTGATAAATCAATAAAATATTATTTGGGGAAAGTGTATGCAAGTACTTCTGGTCTAAGTTGCAGTAACTCAGTTGAGACACAGGAGTTTGAACTGTGACTCAGACAAAAATTGCAAACTTCATTCTTGGACCTCCAAGTGTTGGAGATGCTGATGTTGCCATGTGTTTGAGGAAGAGGCACCTCCCAGAGAGCCCTGGCCTAGCACTGCGTGGGAGATCAGACAAGGTGGAGCACAGAGTGGCACAGCTTCAGGCATTTCTCTAATACTTCTTCTATTTCCATAATATCAAACTAGTTCTAGCATAGCAATCCCTGCAGACAGGCCCAGCTCAGGCAGTCTGTGTGTTCTGTCTTGGGGTTATGTCCGAGAGGATTTCTCATTTCAGGGAGGCAGTACTCTCAGCTACGCATTTAACTCTGAGTTTCTTCCTCTTTGGAAGACACTGGTGTAGCAGATCATCAGTGTGGAGACTTCTTTTACAGAAAGAATCAGAAGACCAAATGTTGAATATTTTAGCTTGAGTTTTGCACTGCTTACTTCCTGTTCCCTTAGAGTGCCGACTTTATAAGGAAGTAACTTGATTCCTTTCCCTTTCCTGTGCTGTGATTGGGGTTTTTGCTATCGTAGTGCTCTAATTGGACACCTTTAGAGATGTTTTAAACACAGGTGCCTGCAATGGCATCACCTGGACTTGACCACCCATGAGGGTGTCATCTGACCATGATTTCATTCTTTCTTACTGCATTCTCAAGTTGTTCTTTCTTTTTTCCAAGTAATTGGAAACTTTGGTTCAGAGGAGGACCAGGGTCCTGACATAATCACTGGAGCATTTAGAAGTGTTTGCAGCTGGCAGTTTGCCTCCACTGACTGTGGGTTGGTGGTGGCCATGCAAAAAATAGCTTGGATGTCAACATCTAAGTTAGGGTTCCCACGGTAATTAGACTATGGAAATCCTGCAGTGGAAGCATTGTCTAGGTTTCAATGAAATGTAGTGACTGCACAGTATTTTTTTGCATCATCCAGGTAGGTAGTTCCCAGTGCATTGCCAGTGACCTATTTGCTTCTCCACAGATTTAAGAAAGGTGTCTGTATATACACAGAAAGAATATATTTGTTTACTATTTCTTTTATTATCCCTTCACCTTGGGATATTTGTGCCTAACATGCTGGAAATTAATAACTCACTACACAGTGAATAAGGTGAATAGGGCTCTATCCAAACACAATAGTCCTGATGGGCTTAGTAAATATTTTATCTCCCAAGCAGAACCATTGAGCTCTGTTGAGACTGTGACCTGTTAGGCAGGCAGGGAAGTGCAATTCAACATGTGTTTTGTTTGTTTCAAGTGTGACAGTTTCCGGGCTAGTAAGGATGTGTACCACAGCAGCTCTCTGTCAGACATGGTGACAGCACCGCTCAGCCCCGGCCAGGACGACGTGTTCTGGAGCGTGAGCCACAGCAAAGAGCAGCCCCCAAAGGTGGGTAAAACCCAGGGTGTTTGGCACTCTTGGGGGTTGATTGCACTGTGCTGTATCCACCCTCTGCACTTCATGAAACTGAAAATCTCGTTGCTTTTATATGAACTGGGTCACACTAATCTAGAAAAAGGGATGCAAATTTACAGGCAGGTTGGTGTTGTGGCTTTGTGTCTATGTTGTGGTTTGACACTGGCCATAAGCCAGGCACCCACGAAAGCAAATCTCTCACCTTCTTTTGCTCTTAGCTGGGCAGAGGAGAGGGGGGAAAAAAATTAATGAACGATCACGAGTTGAGATGAGGACTGGGAGAAAAACACTCTAAGGCCAAAACAGGTTCAAATTTAAAGGTATAAAGTAAATTTATTATTAAGAGTCAAAGGAGGATAATGAGAAGTAAGATAAGCCTTTAAAACACCTTTTTCCCCCTCAGGTTCTCCCTCCTTCCCACTAAGAGTGTAGGGAGACATGGTGTGGGGGTTTTTGTCAGATTGTCACCTGAGATCTTTTTCTGTTTCTTCAAGGAGAGGAGTTTTTCCTCTGCTGTGCTGTGGGGTCCCTCCCACAGGAGACAGCTCTCTGTGAACTTTTCCAGCGTGGCTCCAATCTCATGGGCAGCAGTCCTGCCAAAACTGCTGCAACATGAGTCCCTCCCATGGGCAAAGTCTTCCCAAAACTTGCGGTGTGGGTCACTCATCCACAGGGTGCAGACCTCTAAGGACAGGCTGCTCTCTCTGGAACCGGGGCCCTCTCTCTCTATTTGTGTCTCTCACTGGATCACAGCTTTCTCCAGCACCCA